>NC_138373.1:155877218-156000513 GCF_054177405.1 Leptonychotes weddellii
GGCTCCTGGCTCAGCGAGAAGTCTGCTTCTCCCTCTCCCTCTGCCTCTCCCTCTGCTCACGCTCTCTCTCTCTCTCTCTATCTCTGTGTCTCAAATGAATAAATAAAATCTTAAAAAAAAAAAATCACATGTTGGAATCCAGGCTCTCGATGTGGGGGTGTTAGGAGGTGCACAAGTTAGGAGTGTGGAGTCTTATGAATGGAATGGTACTAGTATCTTATAAAAAAAGGCTCCAGAGGGACCACGAGCCCTGACCCCATGGGAGCCCTGACCCCATGTGAGGACGCAGCGAGAAGTCCCCCAGCCGGAGAGGGCCCTCGTCCGTGCACAGCGGCGCAGTGGTCTGGGCCTCGCAGCCTCCAGAACGGCGAGCAGTGAATGTCTGTGGGTGCTCTGCTGTCCCGACTCGCCCGGGAATGCCGGCCGCAGCTCTGCCCACAGCGGCCCGGCTCGGGAAAAGGCCCACCACGGCCGAATGGCCAGTGCTCTCTGCACCCAGAGGACTATCGCTCAGCGATCAAAAGGAAGGGGCAGCTGATACACGCAACCACAGGGAGGCACCTCGGAACGGTATGGCTGAATGAAAGGAGCCAGGCACCAAAAATAAAAATAAATTAAAAAAAGAGGAGGACATACTGTATGATGCCATTTCTATAAAATTCCAGAAACAGTAAACTCATCTCCAGGACCAGGAAACAGGTCAGAGGTTATGTGGAGATGAGGGGATGGGAGGAAGGGATGATGAAAGACACCGGGCACTTTGAAGGGGGAAGGATGTGTTCACCATCTTGATTCTGGTGCTGGTTTCGTCCGTCCCCGGAGGACACGGCGGAGGGTCCACGAACCACAGAGCTGCTACTCCTGATTGTGGGACGGCTCCTCCCGCCTCTTGAATTTGCCACCTGCCCCGCGTAGGTTCACATCCTTAAGACAGCTGCCTGCCTCTCTGCGCAGAGCCAAATCCCCCACATTTAACTGGAAATCCACTGTGGACAATTGTCAGAACAGAGCTTTACGTGCAAAGCAGAGAGCATTAAAGACAGACGTGGTCCATTTGTGAGGAAGGTTCTCGATCCATCGCACCATCTTCCGTCTCTCGCCTGCACGGTTCGGTAAGCAGTGCTAGAAGAACATCCCAAGCACGCCCGATGCCCACATTTTAAAAGATTCTGCCCCACCTTCTGCAAGGGAATGAGTGTACAAGGTTCTGCCCTCCCCAGCCCAGGCCTGCAGGCAATCAGCAACACCATCGGATCCCTGCGCCGGCCCAGGCGGGGACGGGTGGGGGCAGGCACGGAGCCTCATCTGATTAACAAGCTTCCAGGGGATTCTGCCAACCTGGAGACCACAGGCTGAGAGGAAGCCGGCCTGTCCCTTCGCAGGTTCTTCATCAGAGACCCACACAGGCGCTTGATGTCACCAATGAGTGAAGCTGTGTGGTCCCCGGACTGCAGGGATTCCTGCGTAAATGGGGGCCGGCCAGAAGATCCTAGGGCCGCAGAAATACATGCCCAACACCTATGGGAGCCAGAGAACAGGCGTCAACCGACTTTCCCTGGGAATTCCCTACTGGCTTAGATGCCCCCATACAAGCCCTCCAGATGCCGCCAGCCTGTGGGGAGGGGCTGGGCAGCCCTTCCAGATGAGGGGTGTGCACCCCCTGAGTGTGCGTCCAGTCTTCGTGCGTCTTTGAGCCCATCAGCATACAGGTGTGAGGGCTGCCGTGTGTGTCTACTTTGGGGGTGTTCCTATGCACCAGCCATTCGTTTCTCTGGGTGTCCACTTTGGTGCATGTGTCTCTGTTCTGGGCACTTTCCTGATTCTCTGTCCATGTGCCTTGTGGGCTCGAAGCCTTCTTCCTGGTCGGCACTTGGCTCTCTCTCATGCGTTGTCGGACATCCGTCCATGTGCCTTAGGAATTTACTGTCCAGGAGGGGAAGGGCGGGGACCCAGAGAGACTCGGGTGGATGGAAGCTGCTGGAGGCAGAGACCCTGAGGTCGGGGCGGGTGGGGGTGGGGAGGGAAGGACAGGGGGAGCTTCGCTGACCTCATTCTCCACACTCAGTTACCAAGAAAGAGACACAATGTGCCACAGGGCAGTGACCGGACGCCTGCAGGCCGCCCACAGAACAAACAGCATTCATCTGCTTCCTCCATCAGCGAGAACACCCCAACAGTCAGGGGCGCCTGACCGTGCTACGGTGTGTCGGGGTCCCTCTGTGCCAGGGCATCGGGAGGAGCCCCGAAGACGGGATGGCTCCCGGGTCAAAGCCCAAAGTCCCGGGCTTTTAGGAGGAGTCTGCTGCCAATGGGGCTGCCAAGCCGGGCCCCCCACCTCCCCCTTCCCAGGACACCCGAGTCACCTGCCACCACCGCCCACTCCCCATCTGCGTGAGGCAGGCTTCGGGGGGCCCCCTCCAAGCCCCAGCTACTTGCTTCTCTCTGAGGCCTGCCCCAGAGTGTGTGCTTCCACGTCCTTATAAAGCTTTAATTAACAAGCTGAAAAGGCATTTTATTTGGCAGGGGCTGACCTTCCTGCTCCGTGTCGGAATTTATTGATACCAGCAGAGACAATCATCTTGGTGGCTCCTTCACGAGGACCATGTAGTTTATAGCCACGCTTTCGTCAAGATAAATGAGCTCCTTATGACTACGCTTACAGCTTTAAGCATCTTAATAGGAAGAAAAAGGGTCATAAAAGTCAAAGATAACTTCAAATTTTTCCTGCATCGGCGGAGTCCCTGGGGCAGCCTCGGAGAAACTCAGGTGTCAGGTGTCACTGCCCGTCCACGTGCTGGGGACAGACCGGCTCTGACACCAGCAGCGTGGGGTCCCCTGGCTCTCAGTGCCCAGTCTCCTCATCTGCAACAGGAAGAGATCCCGCTGCACGGGGCACGCAAGGGGCAGAGGGAGTGGGTGCCATGGGGTCCGCATGCTGAGCACTGGGTGGTGGGGCAGGGGAGGGTCCATCCCCTCCAGCCTGCCCAGAATTAGGGAGGGACAGGACTTGTGGCATCAGCCTGTCCGGGTACCAATCCTGGCATGGCCCGTTTCTTGTTGGGCAAACCTGGGGAAGCCTCATCCGCATCCCCTGACTCTGAGATGGGATGTGCGTACTTGGCTCCACCCTCCATCAGAGTAGAACACCCGGGGGCCCAGCCGTGCGAGTAAGTAGTAAAGGAAACCAGCACTACTGTGACTCGGGCTTCCAGCCTGCGCTCCCATCAGCGGTGTTTCCTTCTGTGTCAGAGGACAGACAGCGGAGCAGGTCTGCCTGCTGGTCTCCCCCGAACCCCAGGCTGGGGTGAGCCACGGGGCCACACCCCTACTGGGTGGAGGTGCTTTCAACCTGCCTTGTGGTGGGTCCCGTGACTGTGGCCAAGACCTGGACCGCTGGGCAGCACCGGACGCCCCACCCCCACCGGGACCCCCTTGACTCCCTCGGTCGTTCAGCAAACGTCCCGGAGCACCCACTGGGTAGCTGGCTGGCAAGCTGCTTGGCCCCGGGAACTGGGTGGTGGGCCCAGCCTCACAACGGCTGCTCCCATCCCAGCCCCTGACCTGATGGATCAGAACCGGCTTGCACCTCTCTGCTCCCCTGCGGGACTGCAGCTCCCGGAGTCGCCAGCCCAGGTCCTGGCCCAAGCAGGAGCCTGGTGAAGGTGTGTGATGTCTGTCATCAAACAAGGAGGGTCTCAGGCCTCCAGCGTCCAACCCGGGGACCCTTCCCGCGGTGCTCAGGAAGCTGCCGAGGGACAGAGGGCTCTTCCTTCACACCTGCAAACACGGGCAGCAGACCTGAACCCGCTCTCCACACACGTGCAAACCTGCTCCCCGACCTCCGGGCCTTGGTTCTGGTTCCTGCGCCCAGAACGACTCCAGACCTCACAGAGCTGCCCTCTCAGTGGGACCAAGGGGGTTTCTGAGGTGGCCCCATCCAGGCCATGTTCAATGTGTTCCCGAAGCAGACAGAAACCCAGCGGTGGGGGCTGGCCCACCTCCAGGATGGGAGGGCATCTCCCTTGCAGCACCTCGAGCCAGGCCCTGTCCTGCCCGGCTCCAGCCCACCTGACCCCGCAGGTCAGCCCCGAACGCTCAACAATGGGAAGAGTGACTGTCACACCTTCTACCACATCCGGGCACCGTCCATGGACAAGTGTCCACCTGTGCTTTCCTCACGGCCCCCCAGCAGGGGCCTGGCCCGCGGACAGCCGGGAGGGAGACAGGCACCACGGCCAGCAGCACAAAAGCACCAGAACTGATGGAGAATTCCGTGCCGCCAGCTCGCAGGGCCTCGGTGGCCGTCTGCCTCCCCCCTGCACGCCACAACCCCCAGGACAGGCGGCAAGTCAGTGGAACTCAGTGTCCAGACCCCTCCTCTTTCCTCTCCCTTGACGCAGGAATGGTGCAAGGAGGCGTGGGCACGGGGTCACAGTGAGCCCCTCCCCCAGGCCGCTTCAGGGACAGGATGGCAGGGAGGAGGACGGACAGCCAGCATGAGTACTGGCCGGGTGGCGGGGTTGGGTGCCCATGGTGTGGTCAGTGACCAGAACAGAAAGTGACCCTGTAAAGGGGACCGAGACAAGGCCAGGTCACAGGCTGACCCTTAATGACCTTGGAATTCATCACAGGAACGGTGGCCTCTCAGAAGGAGGCTACATCACCGAGAGACAAGTGTTTCTAAAGTGCGTGACTGTCCCTCTCCTTATTTGACCCTATGTGTTCCGAAGGGGGGAACGGGCCCAGTGGGGCTGTGGTTCACTGGGCACCTGGGTCAGTGAACGGCAGAGCCGGGGTCCGGATGGGGCCCCCTCCATAGCCCTGCGCCCCGTGGTGGCTGGGCTCTGGCCAGCACTGCGGACCCAGAAGATGGGAGCTGCCCCGGAGCCCTCCTGCCTGTATCCGGGCACGTCTCCTGTGACCTTCACTCACCTCGTCTGGGAGGGCGCTGTCCAGGAGGGGACACAGGTCTGAGACCCTCTCTGCTGGTCCGGAGTGCCGAGCACAGCTTTGAGGACAACAGGGAAGGGCACGTTCCTGTTTCTCAGGCCTCTCCAGCAGCTGGGAGAGTGCTGAGCTGACCGGAGCTGGGCCTCCTGCTTCCTGCCCCCCATGTGGCTCCCACCTGCCCCCAGCTGGGTGACAAAGTGGGGCAGCCGCCCTGGGCCTCCAGAGCCACCCAACAGCCCCCGGGAAGGTGGCCTGGCCTCCTGTCCCTCCACGCGAGCCGTGTGGTTGTGTGGCTTCTCCGGTTGTGATTTTCGTCCCATCTTCAGAGAATGGCCGTGAAGTGGGGCAAACATAACAAGGAAGCTCCAACGTCGGGAAGTGCCAATAAATATTAATACAACAGAAGCACCACTTTTGCTGTTGTGTGAAACCAGTTTATTACTCACCGATGAAATCCGCCTGCCACCTTTACCGCTGCGGGGAAGGACTCAGGTAGCTCCGCGTGCGGCCAGTGAGCTCCCGCTTGGCCCGGCCACGACCACCCACCCAGCCGGGTGCCCCCACGCCGGCTCCCGCTGACCCCAAGCTCGTCCACGCGGGACCATCGGGGGCCACTGGGGGTTCGGGTGAAACCCAGGGAAATGCACACCTGTTTTTGCTGTCCCGTCCAGGGAGTCCCTGCTCCTCCCAGACCACGTCGTCTGTGTCTACACCTGTGACCGGGCACCCACCCAGAGCCATGGTCCCCAGTCAGGGCCAGCCAACCTGCATGCAAATATCATTCCCCTGCTGGCCTGGGTCCTGACAAGTGTCCCTCTCACCTCCTGTCTGAAGCAGGGGAAGCGGGAACCGCCCTCCCTGCTCAAAGGACCCGAGAGGAGCAGAGGAGGCGTGAATCATTCCAAGGGCTCCTCCATTCACAAATCTGCGTCAAGGACCAACCGAGGCAAGAAGGAAGAGAGGGAGAGGCCAGGGGGTTGCCCGATGAAGCGAAGACACACATGCCCAGGTCTGCAGGTCCCCTTCCGGACACATACCCCAGGGCCACGTGTGCCGGGGACACAGATGGGAGTGGCTGCAGGACAGCACCTGCCTCAGGGAAAACGAACTGTGCATCGGCAGGGGATGGGTCAGCTATAATGTCCTTACGATGGAGAGAACATTCCGGCTCCCAGCAGCCAGAGTGATAAGCCAGATGTACACATGTCACCACTGAGCGTGGGGACACGCCCCGGGTAACACCCACAAGTGCTGCACGACACCGGACACCATTCACGTCTAGCAAGCACCGCCCGACTGTGCTTTGCTGATGTATAATAAACACGCAAAACCGATTTATGATTGTGGTTGCCCTCGGGGAGGGGAAGGGAAGGGAGGGGAGGGATGAAGGGAGGGGGCGTGGAGGACACCTCCTTCTGCCTGTTTTACCTCTTCACAAAACGATCAGAGCAAATGTGACAAAATGCCTGTTTATTCATTTGGGCAGAAAACATATGGAGATTTATTAAAGTTCCCTTCGTGTATCTGTAATTAAAAAATAAGCATAAAAGGAGGCAGAGAGGGCTCTGTACAGAGAGGAAGTGGGAAGCCTTCCTGGAGGAGGTGGTGTCTGAGCTGGGCCTTGAAGGATGGACCAGAATATTCAAGTGGGCAGCCAGGTAAGTGCATGGTAATTAGGAGGGACAGGTGGGTGGTAGGAGGGGCGAGGGCACCAGAAACAGGGGCATCAAGGGGCTCTAAGCATGGGGGACTGGACCACAAAGCCAAAGGTGGGTAGTGAAGGAGGAGTAGAAGGTCAGGCAGGGCCCCGAATGCCACATCCAGGAGCTTGGCCATCCCCTGTGGGTGATGCGGAGCCATCGGTCTTTGTAGGCTCTTGGATGGTGTAGCCAGGAAGGAAGCGGGCTTTTGTGTGGAGGTCGGACCTGAGGCCAGGTAGTAAGGTGTGGACTGTGAGCCATGGCAGAGCCCTCTGGGGCAGACAAGAGGCTGTAGGTGGTTCTCATCTCTTCTGACATGATGGATTGCTGGCTGGCCGCTTCCCTAAATGGGCAGAACTCCTGAGCAGCCCACAGCGGTGCGGAGGCCTGTTTAGCTCTCCCCCCAGGACTGGCTGTGTTGTGAGGTTCTTGCCCAGGGGCACCCACACCTGCCGACCCTGCCCTGGGCATCCTGCTCTCTCCTGGGGTCTGGGAGGTGGTCGGTCCCCAGTGCGGAACAGCTCCAGGGAGACGGGCGCTACGCCCAAGGGGGCTCTCAGGAGACTAATGCTGGGTCTTTACAACAAGAACGCTCTTCCGAAACCAGCTTCTCCAAACCCCGCAGGGAGACGTTTTCTGAAGCTCAGACCCAGGGATGCTGCACACAATGCACCTCCGAGCAAACCCATTTACTGAGTGCGTCGTGGGGGGAACCGTACTGGGTCCCGGTGACCCTGACCGAGCGGGCCAGCCGAGGCAGGCTGCCCAGGGCCACTTAACCAATGCAGAGGTCCTTCCAGGGGAGGCCGTTCTTAATCGGAAAGCCCCAGAAAACACAAGCGGCTACTCGGCGCTGACATTTAAAACCCCCCTCTCAGCAGTCCGTGTTGCAAAGTGGTTGCATTAACTTGAAAGGGTGTAATTTTATGCTATTTAGCAGGAAATATACACTCTAAATGGCATTGTGGACTGAGGACTGGGGGCTGTGATCTTGAGGGTAAGCCTAAAAAAAGCCGGCCACAAGTCCCTGGCAGCCACAGGTGGGGGCGGGGGCGGGGGCGTGCTGGAAGCTTCCTCACGGCAGACAGCCTTGGGAAGCCGCGCCCGCGCTGCGGTTGGGGCTGTCCGTGGGACCAGCTAAAGCAGCCGCGTCACACCCACAAAACTGGGAAAGAAGTGCCATTTCTGAGAGAGCACCAGACTCAGAAGTGCAGAAGCCAGCCAGGACCCCGGCCCAGGACCACCTGCCTGGCCCGCCGGGTGGCCCTGTTCCC
This sequence comes from Leptonychotes weddellii, assembly GCF_054177405.1. Taxonomy (NCBI): domain Eukaryota; kingdom Metazoa; phylum Chordata; class Mammalia; order Carnivora; family Phocidae; genus Leptonychotes; species Leptonychotes weddellii. Next base: position 155,885,143 of record NC_138373.1, read on the forward strand.
TGAAGGGGGCTGCTGGAATGGAAGCCCCTGGCTAGAAGGCCGGAGAGCAGGCTGCCCCTCCCACACACACTACAGGGGTCCCCTCAGGGAGGAGCCCGGCCCCCGTGAAGATGTGGCCTTGCAGCCCTGGAGAGGGCCTGGTTTTGGCCTGTGGCACAGAAGACCCAGGGACAATGGCTGGAGCCTCGTGGCCATGGGGAAGAGCCCGGGGCTACTTTTCCTTCCTCTCATCAGTCCCCCGGACCCTGCCGTGATGGAGAACATGCAGTAGGGAAGGTGGGAGGTGGGAGGTGGGGAGGGGGGGACAAGGGCCCCAGGCCAGAGGGAAGCATGGAATGGTTGGTGCCTGCCCTTCCCCGGGCCTTGGTCCCCACAGACCACCTGTCCCCTGGCCTCAGGCCCCCTGCTTTCTGGGACATGGAGCATTTGTGTCTGCTCCTTGGCAGGAGGCCTGGGAGCAGCTACCTGGGCCCTCGGATCCGGAGGCCGTCTTCAAACAAATCACAGTGACCGCCGAATGCAATCAATGGGGGTGCTTCCAATGGGGAGTGTTCTCCCCACTGGCCTGCAGACCTCGGGAAAATAATAATTTCCACACGCGATTGGCGGATGCACACTCCCTCCTCATCCTGCCACCTCCGACAGCCCGGTATCTAATTTAGGGGAGGCCCATCTGCACGGAGCCCCGGGTTAGCGCTCCTCCACCTCTCTGAGAAGGAGTCCGCCCTGGGCAGTGACCCAGACACTCTTGCCTTCCAAAAGAGGGCCCCAACGTGCAAAACAGAGACACAGTCTACTTACTGCAGTGAATGGTGTAGAGCTCAGCATGCAACTCCATGGATTATGACCAATGTCTACACCCAAGTAACCCAGACCAAGATATAGAACCTCCCAGCAACCCAGGGGCTCCTGAGTCCCCCTCAAAGCAGGACCATGCATTTCCACCAGGGTTCTAGCTGGGGAAGCAGCATCCCGTGTGGACAGGTGTAAACAAGGCAAGGTCCCCACCCAGTCTGTGGGGGCACAGGCTCTAAGCAGGTGCTGGGCTAGGATGTTAACTCAGAACTGGAGGTGCCAGCCAGGGAGCCTGTCCCCACTCGGCGCCCACTCGGCCCCCACTCAGCCAGCACAAACGGAGGTGGATGGGAGGTTCCTGCCCACAGGGAAGGGAGGGCATGGGGGTTGATGTTGACAAGCACCTCTGTGCTCCACAATTCTGGGAGATGAGTATCAGGACCCCGATGGATATATAGATGACCAAAATGTAGGGAGTGAAGTGACCTGCCCCAGGTGGCAGCTGGTGAGAGACAGTGGGAGAGGACCTGGCGTGGACCCTGGGAGGGGACCCTGGCCCTCAGGCTTCAAGTTCACAGTCCCCCCACCACCCTGTCCCTACCCCTCCCTCTCTTCCTCCTGACCCTGTCCTGCAGGATGAGACCAGGCTGTGGACGGCAGGGGGAGGACACACAGAGAGAGGAGCTCAGCGTCCCCCAAGGGCTCAGCATGGCCATCTCAGACACACAGGGGGACTGGGGAAGACAGAGGAACGCAGTGCCTGGCCCATAGGAGATGCTTAATAAAGGCACAAGCCAAACCCCTTCCCCCTCAGAGGTACGTCCCAGCACCAGCCTGTCCAGAGCAGGGCAGAGTGGGACTGTGACACTTGGTGGCCGCACCTGGGAGGTGACAGCCATGGTGGGGATTCTAGCATGGGGCCCTGTGTGGTGGGAAGGGAGGGGCCCCGGAGTCTCTCATGCCAAATGGAAACTATCCCGGTGCCGCCTCCCCCTCAGAGTGACTCAAGACCATTGCCTCACCTCCTGACTCAGTTTCCCCATCTCTAGGATGGGGTCACCAGCATCTAAGGGAGATGGTCAGGCAGAGCGCTAGAAGATATCTTTTGAACTTGACACTGATGAGCCCAGCCTCAGGCAGAACATGTGGTGGGAGCGGTGACAGCCTGGCCACAGAGCATTCCACGTGCCAGGTGCCACAACGGCCCCTGCAGCGCCATCGCAAGGCCAGCCCTGGGCCAGCACGCTTATTTGGCAGGAAAGAAACCCCCCGTGTGATCCTCACTCTTTCCCGGACAGGTTCCTGGATGCCAGATCCACTGTACGCTGAGCGGGCTCTACCAGGTCACGTCTGGGGACTGCCCCCAGCCTCGCCGAGACACGCCGCAGGTAAGGGCGAGCACGCAGGAGGAGGAAGGCTGGCCACAGCCCACCAGAACCCCACTCTGGCCTCCCCACCTCCCCAGGATGATCCATCGGCTTAGGGGATGGGGGTGGGTTTGTCAGGAGGCCCCAAGCACAGGGTCACACAGAGGGAGATTCAGCACGATTGTCCATCCTCTCAGCAAGCTCAGCTGGGGCCGAGGCTCCCTTACGCCATTCCCTCCGGGTACCGTTCAGCCCAAAGGACTTTTCTCGGGAGCCCAAGCGTCTCCTGCGAGGCTGCAGGCAACAGGAAGGGGCCAAAGCCATCTCCGGGCACTTCTGTGCCACACAGATGTCTAACCTTCACACCCCACAGGATGGAGTCCTGGCAGCAGCTTTGAGACTTCATGGGGGCAAATGCCTCAGGCAAGAGCCTCTTCTTATATGAGAACATGAACTGACGGGGGCGCCTGGGTGGTGCAATCGGTTAAGAGATTCATGACCTGATTTTGGCTCAGGTCATGACCTCAGGGTCGTGAGATCGAGTCCCACGTGGGGCTCCACACTGAGTGTGGAGCCTGCTTAAGATTCTCTCTCTCTCCCTCTGCCCCTCTCCCTGCTTGCGCGCTCTCTCTCACTCTCTCTCTCAAAATAAATAAATAAAATCTTTAAAAAAAAAAAAAAAGAGAGAGAGAACAGGAACCAACAGTTGCTGAGTGTTTTAAGCTGCCAGGCTGACTTTCAACGGATATGACCTCATAGACTCTCACTACACTTCCCTTTTACAAGGAGGGAAACTGAGTCCTGGAAGAAATAATTCTGACAGCCCTGAAAGAGAAAGAGAAGGGAACCAACAGCAAATGCGTCCAGTCTTTACACGGCAGCCTGAGTCCTGCACTAGTCTGAAATGACCGTACGACGTAGGTTTACTGTTCACCCACCGCTGCCAGGCACCACGCCGGGTGTTTCATACATGCTCTCTCAGCTACTCCTCCCACTGCTCTGTGAGGCACAGACGACGGCCCGTTTTACAGAGGAGAAAACCGAGGCCCCAAAACTCGACGCTGTGCCGGAAGAGTTCTTGCCAACAGCTTTCTTACGGGGCTCCTCCCTTCACCCCTGGGTGAATGGTTGAGCAGACTTTTGGGGTCCTTTCCTCTGAAACGCATGCCCCTCCTGGATGTACCCTGGTCAGGCTCCGCCAGTGTCCCCAGGAATGGTGGTCTGCAAGTCCCACCCCCCAGCCCACTCCACAGGAAGTACAGGGATGAGAGAACAGTAGGAGATCGGGCCAGCGGACTCGGGGACACGCTCTTCAAGCTTCCACGCCTTTGCACGCACGAGTGTTGGCACACGCGCACATGCACGCACACGTGGTGCCCCCTGCCTGGAATGCCCTTCCCGGTTCCCATGCCAGGCCATCAGCCCTTCTTCACCCTCACTCAACGACAGTGGGTGATGCTACCCACAGCCCACGCTGCATAAGGAAGCTCCCCTGGCCCCGCCATGAACTCAGTGGGTGGGTGGTGGGCTGGGACACATGACTCAACCTGGCCAATCACAGCCCTGGGTTACCTGGGAATTATTATTGGCCTAGAGGATGGGCACGTGACCCAGCGACCAATCAGAGTCCTTTCCTGGGACTGCTTCTTCAATAAGGAAAGAGCAGCTGGCCTGTCGGGGCTGCGGGTAGTCGTGGTCTTTGCTCAGGGACTGCAGGCCGTTCGCCCCCCGCCCCGCCCAAACCTGGGACCCCAGAGTATCACGGCTGGGCTGGCTCACGTTGCCACCCCGGGCTGTCAAGCTCACCTCGTGAGTCCTGGGGAGAACACGGCCTAGGAGCCACGCAGCCTTACGCTTCTCCAAAAATGCCACGCCGACCAAATGTCCACACGTGTAAGCTGCCAGGGATGGTTCCAAGGAGTCATGGTGACCAGTCCGGCTGTCACTCCTGCCCCTGCCCTCACCCCCGAGCTCCCGGGTGACTCGCCCGGAGCTGCAGGAAAGTGGCCCAGAGACTTGGACTCAAACCCCATCCCTGCCGCCGATGGGCCGAAACCCCCGCACAACTGACGCAAACTCCCTGGGCCTCAAGTTTTCTCATTTGCAAAACAGGGACACTTAACTGGTCCACACTGGGCTGCTCGGACTGTCCAAAGAGAAGCACGTGACACATACCCAGACCCTAGGATCCCTGAAAAAAAGGGAGACATGAGAGGAAGGACAACACGGCCTCAGGCAGCTCTGACTTTGGGGAGGCCACCCAAGCAACGGGAGCCTCAGCTGCTCTACAAAACGGGGATGCTGATATCGGCTTCAGGGGGCAGTGAAGGATCAGTGATGCTCTGCTCTAGAGGGTGCCCTGCCCCGTCTCCTCCCGGGTCAAGGACGCCCAGGCCTCAAGCAGAGCCTGTGCTGAGCTGGACCCAGTGACGTGGGGTGCGGTGCGTGGTGACGGTGTGACCATGGCCCGCTGCCCTAGGGAGACACTCAACATTCTGTTCTCTCTGCTGTGGTAGTTTTAGAAGAAACAGCACTTCTGGCTGGAAATGAATAATGGGTTGAAAATAAGTTTTAGATTTTGAGTTAAATGTACTAAGGGGGGGGGAATCCTTATAGGCTAAATAGAGGGGAGAACACCTCTCAGGAGTGAAGAAGCATGCTGCCGTCTTCCCTGCTGAGATGCACGGGCCAGAGTCTCCGCCAGGACAGCGGTGGCCCACTTCGTCACCCCCACCCTGCCCCCGGAGGGCTCCTCCCGGCAGAGTCTTTGGGGACAGGGAAGGTGCTAGCAGCCAACCCGGCTGGAGGCTGCTCCCTGCAGGGGCCTCCGCTGTGCCAACCATGCTCCAGGGCATGGCACTCCACTTCTCAATACTCGGATGGTCCCTTGTCCCCCCACAACCCTTCCACCCCAGGTCCCTGAGACGTCCTACCAAGAAGTAAGCCCCAAGAGAAGAGCAACGTCAGGGAGAAGCTCCACAGGCACGTCCTGTCCACCACAATCTAGAGATGAGTCCCATTTCACAGAGGAGGAAACCAAGGCACACAGAGGCAGAGTGGCTTGTTCAAATCACACAGCGAGTCCGAGGCAGAGCTGGGATCTGGATTCAGCTCTCCGCAGCTCCAAAGCCACCTCTGAGTGCTGGACCGACTGCCAGCCACCCGCTGCTGGTGAGCAGGTGAAATGTGGCCCATGTCACCTGAGATTCGCTGTCAGTGTAAGATACCCATGGGATTTCAAAGGCTTAGTATGAAAAAGGTAAAACATCTCACTGATATTTGAAAAAATTAGTTACATGTCAAAATGATAATGTTTTGGTTATCCTGGTTACTAGGCTTCTAGGAGATACGAGATCACACACGTGGTTCCCATTATACTTCTAGTGGATAGAGCTGTTCTATGGGATTGTTCAAGTTCAAGACAAAAGCCATGGATGTCCACTTCTAACACAGAAGCAAAAGCATAAATGACCTTGTGCTCCATGGTAACAAGAGGACACACTCAGAATGAAAACCATACTTTTCCACGGGACTAGAGACAAGTGGTGGATACAAGGGAACCTTGAAAGACCAAGTTCCAGAGAGGAAGGATGTGCAGGGAGGGGAACATCCGCACTTGGGGTGGGCACCCGGTCTGAGCACAGGTGCACAGAGGGGCAAGGCTGCCGAGGACCGAGGCACCGACGCACGACGCTGGGAAGTCAGCCGAGCGTGCCGGGGCAGCCGGGGAGTGGGAGTTGGGGCGACAGCGTTTGAGTTTGGCGATTTCTTATGAAATTAAACACAGCTGTGCCCTAGGTGCTGGCAATTTCACTCCTAGGTACGGACACGAGAAATGAAAACATGTCCTCAGAACGACGTGCACACAAATGTTCAGAGCAGCTTTTTTCGTAATTGCCAGAATGTGGGACCAACTCACATGTCCATCAATTGGGGAATGGGCAAACTGGTGGTGGCAGATCCACACCATGGGCTGTCACTCGGCCACACCCGGGAGTCAACGGCAGGTACACCTGTAGCATGAAGGGGGCTCAACAACAGTGCTGAGCGAACAAAACAAGACAGGAGGCCACTTACTGAATGGGCACGATGCTCAGGAACGGGCAGACGCATCAGGCGAGGGCAATCAGAAGGGGCGGGGGGAGACTCAGCGGGCACGTGCACCAGGGAGCTTTCTGAGGTGCTGGGAATGTTCTGGATCTTGACGGGGGTGTGAGTTACTCGGGTGTACGCCACTGTCAAAACTCGTTACGCGGTACAATTAAGATCTGAATTTCAATGTATGTAAATTATACTTCAAAGGAGAAAGCTGTACGTCTAAAACAGGGCAAGGACTGCAGCTCCAAACCCCCAGAGAGCAAGGAAGAGGGGGGCAGCTGGGGTGCAGGACCCCCTAAACCCCATTTTGGAGGCTTCATAGCTGCGTTTGGACTGGAATCGATGTTTGTAGTTACATCAGTGAGGGCCTAAAAAGCAAGGTGCCGTCTCCAGGAAGGAACCTGCGCCCTGCGAACGGGATCAAGAACAGGTCAGAGGGAATCTCTAGGAGCTGTTCATATAGATAAAACAGACACTGGCCTCACTGATTACCAACGGAGCTTTGAAGACTTCTGATCCCACATCTCTGATCAGCATGGGAAACAACTGAAGCTGCAGAGACAGGGGGCTTCTCCCCGACCCCACAGTGGCTCTGGGCTGGGTGCATGTGGCCCCTGCAGCGAGCAGACCCACAGGCCGGGCCCTGACCCACGGGGGCGTCCCGCCTTCCCCCAGACCTCCGAGCGGCTCAGATGGGGCTGGTGCACAGAACTCGGTGGGGCCCAGAGGGGAAGGTGATGGAGACGCTGGGGCAGCATTTCACAATGGGGACACAGAGGGATGTCCAGGAGACTAGGAGATGACAGGGCCAGGGGACTCACTGAGATGCAGTGGGGGCTGAGGCTGGGGAGACTGGGGAGGCGGACAGAGACTTGGGGGGATGTGAGCGGGGCCGTCACAGTACAGCTCAGGGATGCAAGATGGGCTACAGGTCGTACCACTGGAGGCAGGGGCGGGGGGTGGGGGTGGGGATACATGTGACATGAGCAAGAAGCCACGGAGATCTGCTGGGGCTCTGGGAGGGTTTAAGCAGGAGACTGACTTGAGTCATAGAAACCCAGCAAGCCCAGAGTTAGGCAGTGGGGACAAAGACATGAAGAAGATGAAGTCCCTGTCCTCAAGAAACTGACAGCCAGGGTTACAGGGTAGGGATGGTGGGCAAGCCACTGCCCCTGAGCCTCAGCTTCCCCATGTGTAAAAGGGAACAGTTAAGGTAAAAGGTAGATGTGCTTAAAACACCACGGACCCCTGCCAGGCACGGAGTGTTCAGATCAGTAGGAAATCATCCACTCCTGCTCTTGGCAAGGGGGCTCGATCTGGGCAGGCTTGCTCCTCACCCTCTGGTCAACTTAATTATTTCCACACCCAAAACCCAAAACCCAGCCCCGAACTGCACCGTGAGCCTTGCATGGAACCTGCACACATCTGCCCCGGCCACAGTTCTAATCCTCGGCATTAACATTTCTCATCCACCCACCCGCCGTGTGACTTCAGAGGCGTGTGGTCCAGCGCTGCGTCCTCAGTTAATAAGCCCGAATAATGAGGCTGCGCTGAGCAGCAGAGTCCAACAGGATGGAGGGATATTTTAATTTCAGGTTTTCGGGTCACACGTTTTGTGGGACTACCAGAAGGAGGAGGGAGGAGGCCGAGGTGCGGCCCAGGTCAGTGGGCTGCCTGAAGATGGTGTGGACGAGGCTGGGGTGCCAGGGCTCGGCTCTCTGGGTGGAGTGAGGACGGAATCTTCTGTCACACCGTTGCTGCACACACCTGGGGCCCAGGACACACCGTGTGGACAGAGGGAGCCCATCCCGTCGGTCCTCACTGAGGGCCCCAGGGGGAAAGGAGGGTTCCCCTTGGCCAGAGACCCCTGAGTGTACCCAAGTCTGTCCCTGGTGCAGAAGTGGGGTGCCCTGGAGTCCCCCAAAGTGCTGAGAGTAAAATGAGGACTAAGCAGTGTTCAAGGAGGGAGAGGGTTGGGCAGGAGACCCAGGCAAGGACAGATGGACCCCCACGCACAGCCTCAGGGCTAGGGGGCACAGAGCAGCCCGGGACCCCCCGTGGAGGAGCTGGTTCAGCAGTGGCCGCAGCAGACCCATGGAGGCTTCCTTGCCTCGGGGTCCCAGGCCTCCCCCCACCACCGGGATCTCCCCCTCCAGCTCGCTAGCTCCAGCCAGGCCGGACTAACCAGTGCCGCCTCCCCCAGGGTTTGGGACGCAGGTGGACTCGAGGTCTACGGTGGGCAGAAGGGGGCAAGCATGGGGTTGGGGGCAGGGGCACCCCAACCCAGCCTGCAAAGCACGGGCAGTGGCCAACTAATTGTCATGTCATGGAATTTAATTTCTAATTAATATACCAACTTTGAAACATTCCAGCTTGTTCAAGTTTTAAAGGTTCGACAAATATTTGTTGAATAAGTAGAGAGATTAGAGAATGATGACAACACTCCCAGTATGTACCGACCCCTGCCGTGTGTCACGCAGCCCCGACTGGACTTCATCCTTCAGGAACCCCGAGTGCTCACAAGTACTGCTCCTTTCATGCAAGGAAACCGAGGTTCAGAGGGTTGAGTGACTTGCCCGAGGTCACCCAGCTTCCAGCCCCTCCTGGGCCCCCACCGCCAAGCCTCCCCCGCCTCCCAGGGGCTGCGCAGCGCAGGGCATGTGCCGAGGGCCCAGGAGTGGGTAAGGCAGCCCCTCTGGGGCCCCTCAGGCCCTGCTCCTGCACCTCCACTCCCTCAGCTCTGGTCTCACCTCCACTGCTGAGAATAAGCAGGCCCTCTCTGTCCCCCTCCCCCACCCCGGCTGCATTTTGTTCCAGGCTCACAGAAGCTGGGGTGAATCTGAAGCAGCTCCCATCCTCCCGGGGCCCATAGTTCAGTGGGGTACAGACCCCTCTGCCCTCAGTCTGTGGGGGCAGAGGGAGCATGTCACCTTCCCAGAGGAAGTGAGTGAGCTGGACCAGGAACGAGGGCACAGCAGGGGCAAAGCCTGGCTAGGAGGGGGTGCCCTTGGAGGGCTAGGGCACAGCAAGTCTGGGGCATGAGGCCCAGGACCCGCACCTGCACCAGCAATGCCTGAGGGCACATCCCCCTTCTCCCAGCTGGACTCAGGAAAGAGGCAGCTGACCCAGGGCCTGGATCATTTCAAACCTGGCCATGGGGGTGGGGGACACACAGTCAGGCCCCCAGGCAGTATTCCATGGGCCGCAGATGGACCCCGTGGGCTTCCTGAGCCATGGCAGGACCTGGGGGGGCACCCTAAGCCCCAGTATCCTGAAACACAGACCCCAGGGGCCAGACAACAGCTACCAGAATACCAGGCACATTGGCCACGCTGGCCTAGGCCCCTGATGGGCATGGCTGAGTCCCCATCACACTTAAATGACCTGCCCAAGCCGGGAGGTAGAGGGGGTCAGGTCAGAACCAGGCAGCCTGGCCACAGAGACTGTGCATGCTCAAGACTATTCTAAGAGGCACAGGGCCCAGAGAATGAAGGGCAAAGGCTCAGGGTCACAGCAGGGCACCCACAGCTCGAGCAAGGCCTGGCTGCTGAGCTGAGACCCAAAGGACGCAGGGAAGCCACATGGAGGGCAGGACCACCCACGCATCCCAGGAAGTCGCAGTACATCTCTGGAAAACACCCAGGAGGTGGGTGTGCAGGGGCCTGGTTCAGGTCCAGCAAACCCCCTTTGGCCCAGCTGGACCTCAGTTTCCCCATTTGCATGATGGGAGCGGGGCTGCAGTGGCTGATCCCCAAGGTCCAGCGTGGTGGGTCTGACTCAGAGAGGAAGGAAGAATCTGAGAACCTTAGGACACAAGCCCAAGGCAGAGGCCCCTAGAAGGGGTGGGGCAGGGGGCCCAGGAGCCACAGCCCAGGCCTGCCAAAGCCAGAGGAAAGATCCGGAGCAAGCTTCTGTTCATTCAGGCCCTGGCCACGCAGCAGCTGGGCCCTCACACCCACCCCATCCCTCCACCTCTCCTTCCCCCACAGGTGCAATCCTGCCCGCAGACCTCCATCCCAGCATGCTCTCTGCCTGGACACCGGGGCTGAACCAGACAAGTCCCTGTGTCTGTCCCCCAGCAGTGCACAGTGAGGGGGTGGGGGGGCACCTCCACCCAGAAGTATACCTGGGTTGACTGCAACAGTAGCATGAGAATCCCTAGAACAGATTAAGCCCGGGCTCTTGGCAGGACAGACAGATGTACACTCCCATTTTGTTTCACGCAGGACCAGGTCTGTGCAAGCACCTGGGGATGTATTCGGGGAGGTTCAGGACTTGGATGCTAAGAGGAAGTGTGTGGGGCTCTGGGAAAGGCGCCACTAGAGGTCAGGAGGCCTGGCTCCCCAGCAGGCTGGTGTGTGCCTCTATTTCCTCCCCAGGACGCAGCCAGCTCCCGTGTTCCTGCAGCACCCCCTCCCCCTCCGCCGCCCCGTGCTGTCTGTAGTCCCCGGCATGCACCATGTGATCACTGTGCCCACTCCAAGCCCCCTTCTTTGGAAACCTAACATTCAATCAGGTGATGGGGTTCGGTCCCCATGTGCAGGGGACACAGGTGACAGCGGCCATCTGGGGCGGCGAGAGGCTCAGCACTGGGTTCCGCATCCAGGCCGGCCGCGCACCTGCTCCGAGAAGGCTCCCGGGCGCCAAGGACATCCGCCCCATGCATTCCAGCCCACGTCTCAGCACCTGGGGGGCCAGCTCCATCTCACATGGATGCAAAACCCTCAGAGCCCAGCGCACAGTAGGTGCTCGAGAAAATGTCTTCGGCCCTTTGGCCTTCACAGCTCCAGAAGATGGTACACTTGAACCTGAGAGAAGGAAGAGCACTGGGCTTGGAGTCAGGAAACTCGGCTTCACCCAGCTGCCAGTCCTCTGCCTCCTTACTCGCCATTCACCATCGGTCGCATGCTGAGCCCCGTGAGCCTCAGTTTCTGATCTGCGACATGGGAATTATAGCGCCACCCGCTGGCCAGACTCAAGTGGGACACGGGTTGGGGGGATGGCTTGTACACTGTGGAGGGGCGGTTGTCCTTCTGCAGCATTGGGCAGCTCCCACCTACCCCTTGCATAATTAGGCTGTTAAAACATTTTTTTTTGTATTTTTTTTTAAGATTTATTTATTTGAGAGAGAACACACACAAGCTGGGGGGGGTGGTGCAGAGGGAGAGGGAGAATCTCCAGCAGATTCCCTGCTGAGCGCAGAGCCCAACGTGGGGCTCTATTTCACGACCCTGAGATCATGACCTGAGCTGAAACCAAGAGTCGGACGCTCAACAGGCTGAGCCCCCCAGGCGCCCCCAGGCAGTTAAATGTACTCTGTGCAGAAGCTGAAAACCACATCCCTTCAAGAGAAGGTGAGGGAGGAAACAAGCTTCATTCCCATGTGCCTCTCATTTCCAGGTTTGGTGGTGTGAGGCACGGACTCCTAGGGGCTGAACGCTCACACCGGAAGGGCCACGACTCCAGCCCACCTGCCATGTGCCTCTCACGTCCACTTCCTCCTGTTCTTCCTCCCCCGTCACTTAAAGGCCCTGACCAAAGCTGGGCCACCAATGGCACGCTTGGACAGGGACAAGCTGGGGACTCAAAGGCAGTCAACAGCAGAGCCGGGAGGTGCACTGACCGTCACAGAAGACGGACGCCCTGCCAAACCCAGCCCGCCAACCAGCAAGCTGATGCGACACTGGGCTCGGCTCGGCTGGCACACGCTGGTTCCACCATCCGGAGCCATGCGTCACAGAAGAGCAGGACCTTGAATGCGGACGTGTGCTCCTGACGAGTGAGCGAAAGATGCCGGAAACGACAAATGCCTCGCACAGCCCACCCCACAGGTGTGCTCTAAAATGAAAAAATAGAGCCATGGACATGGGAGGAGGGACGTGGGGGAAAGGGGGCATCCAGGCTCTGCAGTCAGGCAGAGAGCAGGGCTCTGGCGTGGCACTCACTTGGCCAGAGGTCCGCCTGAGCCTCAGTCTCCTCCATCGCCTGGGGAGGGAGACCCTTACCTCACAGGATCACAGGAGACTCATGCATGAGGGGCCGACAGCAGGTCTAGACGGTGGTTAGTATCAGCCCACTCCCCTCCCCTCCCCTGCTTTAATTTCTTGTAAATTGCTGGTGATGACGCTTACATAACATAAGGAGGGAGGAGGGAAAGCCCTCGTGCATGTGGGGTGCTGTAGAAACACTGGGTTTTATTAAGCTCTGGTTCACGTGGAAATTATTTTACAATTTTTAAGCAGTCTCCACCCCCAACGTGGGGTCTGAACTCACAACTCAGAGATCAAGAGTCAATGCTCTACTGACTGAGCCAGCCAGGCTCCTCCCTATTTTATGCTGTTTCTGACTCAGGTCCCTCCAGGTCCTCTGTGAAATGGGGCAACTTAACTCTGGCCAAATGACATGAGGTCTGGGGGCTTCCCAGGCAGACGCAAGCCTTGAATCTCAGCTCCTCCCGCCCCCGAGTAGGGAGACAGAGTTCAATGGCTCCGTGAGTGAATGTGGCAGTCCCCAGGCCAGCAGCCAGCAGCCTGGGGCTTGTCTTCCTGCCCCTGCCCCTGGGCCTCTGGGCAGGCTTGAGGTGGGGGGACAGGCAGCAATGGGGGCGTCCTGGGATCCCCTCATCTCCTAGCTCCTGACGAGGCTCCCCCCAAATACGGATGGCAGGATGGGGGCGGTAAGCAGTCCCTGCTATCTCAACCTCAGCAGGCAGCCGTGGGCATGCACCAGGAGGGGCAGCCTGGACACACCAGAATCTTGGGGCTCCATGGAGGGCTGATGGTCCCACTGGGAGCAGAGCCCTCCGGGTCTCAGCAACAAGATGGGGAAGATGCAGCAACCTCTCTGGAGGGTGGACTCAGAGTCACCTGCGCTGTGCCCTCTGCTGGGATCCCTCTCTCCCTCCCTTGGCCCAAGTCACTCATTTGTTCATTCCACGAGGGGCTCCCCTTAGTCAGCCCACATAAAAGTTGAGCAGTGGGTGCTCAACCCTACTGACCTAGCTCCTCCCATTCCAGAGCTCCTAGGGTTTCTTCTACTGCAGCCCAGGGAGGGCAGGGGGTGGGTGGGCCTGGCTCAGCCCTGAGCTGCCCCTTCCCTGCTCCCAGCACACTGGAGCCAGAGGAGAAAGTCTCCAGTGCACCTTCCACGCAGACACAGAAGACCCCGGCCAGGGCAGAGACGCTCTCAGGACCTGATCCTGCACCTGGGACAGAAGGCACTTGCCAGTCTGGGTGTGGCTTCCCAGCTTGTTATGTTTGAAGCAGAAGTTCAACCCATTTGGAAAGTCAAACTGGAAATGTAACCTGCAACCATTCCGAAGGTCTTTGCAGCTCCTGTGAGCACCCCTCCATTATCCCTCAGTCTCGCACAAACCCAACAGGTCACAGGCTCCATAGGGTTTTCCTGCTGTGATCACTTCTCATTCCCCATGTTCTCTTTCACTTTATTTTTCCTGTTCTAATTCATTAATGAGTCTCTCTGTTCGTGACATCATCCCAGCCCCGGCATGGATCTTTTAACACAGCCAACATCTCTGAGTGTTTCCTCTTCTACCGCTTGTGGTAGGGAGCCAAGAGGGGGCTCCCTGTTTACACGGAGACCCCCTCCCACCGGGAGGCCCCCGGCCCTCCTCCTGAGACCCGCAGCTTTCAGGTGTGTGGGTCTGGGGCCTGCAGCTGCGAGCCCTATTTGATTTGGAACCAAGGCTGTGAAGGTGCCCCCTCTCCCATCAGCTGGGGTGGCCCCCCGGAGCCTCCCTCTCTGCATCCTGCATGCCCTCGCGGGGGTCAGGCTGAGTCCTCCAGCTCTCAGGGAACCTCCTCCAGCTCAGGACCCCACTGCTGTGGGGTGTGACCCCCAGCGCTCCTCGGCCCATGAAGGGGTCCATGTGTATGGGTCACAGCCCACTGCAGTGGGATCCTGAGCTGGGAGAGGCCCCCTGAGTGCATTGAGCAGCTATAGTTCCTTTTTTTTTTTTTTTTCCAAATCCACTCAGAAAATACTTTTGCAAGCACCCAGTGCTTGTCCAATACTTTCCAGCCCCCTGAAGGAATCCATGGCCACCAGGACACATGGCTCCCTCCCTCCTCTGAGCTCACAACACATCTTTATCTCAGACACGCTAGGCGACTTTTATCTGAGCCTTCCTGAATTCTCTCTCGTCGGGGTGCCCACATCGGGAAGGCACAGGGTGGCCATCTGCCCCTCCCCCAGCCCAGCTTCTGTGGCCAGGACCGCCTTGTGCCAACCCAGCCAACCTGAGCCACGGGGGATGGATTTCTGCGTGAAGACCTGCCTCGACTTTACCATCTTCCACCCCATCTCCCCCTGCTTCTCTGCGAACGTCCATCTGGCCTCCCTTGTGCAATGCAGGTCTACAGAGTAACTGAGAAGTAAGTATCCACATCGTGGAATCTGGCTCTGAAGAATGGGGCAAATCTTGACAGATGGCACAGGGCTCTCCCTACAGGGAGAGGAGAAGGGAAGTCCAAGGCAAGGAGGTGTGAGACGGGGGGCAAATGGGGACAGCAGTGCTGTGGGGTGGGCAGGATGGAGCTACCAGCCCAGCAGCCGCGGACAAGCCAAGCCCAGAGTGACCACAGTGCGGTCACCGCCCAGCCATCCAGCAGGGGGCAGGCCCGAGTGGGCAAAGGTGACAGTCCCGGGTCAGGAGCACTGGCCATGGGCTCAGAATCCCGGTCACCACTCCTGTGTGACCTTGACCTCAGGGAGGTCCCTGAACCTCTGTGGGCTTCAGTTCCACATCTGGGCGATCACGACGATGCTCAAGGTCACTGCTTGTGACCATTAAGTGGGCTGATCCAGGAACGGTGCTCAGAACAGAGCGCGCCCCCGCGGTCAGCGCTCAGCTCTACTTGTTAACTTGCAGCCAAGGAGAGTGACTGAAGTTCGTGCAGTTACATGATAACTACGTGATCAGCCCCGCCCATGCCGGGCAGACATCGTGCTGCTTGGGGCTTGGCATCCCCTCCGTCCCCAGGGAGCCCAGCCATCAGCCTGCAAGGAAGGGCACTGAGCATCTCAGC
This sequence comes from Leptonychotes weddellii, assembly GCF_054177405.1. Lineage (NCBI taxonomy): Eukaryota > Metazoa > Chordata > Mammalia > Carnivora > Phocidae > Leptonychotes > Leptonychotes weddellii. The sequence continues at coordinate 155,900,450 of NC_138373.1, forward strand.
CCTCAGGGCATGAAGCCGAGGCTCCCAGTCCCCACAGACCGGCCTCCAGTGGGAGATCCCGGCTTCCCCCGGGAGAACAAAGTGAAGGCAGGTCTCCAGGGAGGAAGACGGGGTTTCAATCCTACCTGGGAGAGGAGGTACGGCTGCTGGGGTTGGGCCCCCGCCACTCGGGCTCCAGATTTACCGGGCAGAGGCCTGAGCGTCCGGACTTGCTCACCCGGACGAGTACATCATTTCCTCATCACTCAGCTCTTAACAGGGATGACAGCCGGGATTAAATAGTAAGTCATCTCCAGCCCCATTACGGCCGCAGCAAGATGGCTCCAAATTAAATCTAACCATCAATGAAATCGTCAATATTTAATTTACTCATTGCAGGTGGCAATTCAGCCCTCGTGACGCTATTGTTTAATGGCAGAAATATTGGGATTTATCACACATTATGGCGCTCAGAATTGCTGGGCTTTCTCCACGAGGCAGCCACTGCCCCCGAGAATGAGGGGGGGTGGAGACCTCGGGGGACCTCCCAGCACTGGTCCGGGAGCACGGAGGTCCATCCCCCTGGGACCACGGCTGTGCCCACCTGGGGCAGTGCTTCCCATTGCTGGAATCCACTGGCCCCCCTGAAAACTGGAAACAGGCAGAGGGAAGGGATGAGTGGTCCCTCCAGGTCCCCTGATCTCCCTCACCTGGTGTCACTAAGAGCTGGGACAGGGGAAGGGCTCTGGGAGAGCAGCATCCCACACACTTTGGGGCATTCTAGAGTGTCAGCCCATGCCCTCCCTCCGCCATTGCTCCCATGGTGGTCCCACAGCCACGGCTTCCCGAGCACACCCCTCCTCTCTGAGATCACCACCGCCCCGTCCACATGACCTTCCACCCTCGCTCCCTGCAACCCCACATGCCCATCCCCAAGGACGCTTCCTGTTGGCCATGGCCACCGCCTGGCCTGGCCCTTGACCTTCTGCAGAGGGACATTTCCCCACGCCAGGTTGAGAACACAGCACTTTCATGGGTCAAGCACTGGACTGTGTACCTTACAGGGATTAACTGTCTTTGGAAAGTTTCTTTTCCCTGATTCTGTGCATGAAAAACTTTATGAAGGTACAAGAGCAGGTTCACCCAGTCGGCGGTTAGCCCGGGAAGGGCTGGTGCAAGAGGTCCCATGTTTCAGGCTGCTCCTCCTCCAGGACGGTTTCCAAATTCATTTTATTTGTATTTAAATAATGCACTTCCCTAATCAATAGTCAGCCTTCCCACAGAACTGCTTCTTCTCTCTGCTCCGACGTTTCATTCGTTTGGCTTCCTATGATCCTCTTGCTCATTTTTCCAGAATTCCCTGATTGAATTATAAGTCATTTTTCTGTACAACCAACCAGGTGTCAATTCCTTTTTTTTTTTTCTTTTTCTGGAAGCTTCCATCTCCTGCTCCAACCTAAATGTGTTTCTCTCGAGGCTACTGGGCCCCTCTCCTGCACTTAGATCCCATTTTTCTGGGTTTAATTCCTTGATTTTGGTAGAGCACCGCACCTCGGGAGTTTACTGAAAAAGGCAACATGCCAGGCCCTGGCCTGTCCTTCACAGAGTTCTAGCTTGGAGATCATGGCCCCTCGGCATTTGAGCAAGCTGCCTGGCTGATCCTCTCTGTGACCCTGTAGTCCGGCCCCCTGCGTTCAAACCCCATGTTCTGGAATCTTATGGTCTTGTGCTACCTTGCGGATCCCTATTTTGTGCTAAGAACTTTGAGGGCTGGAAAGGTATCAGTCACGGGCACCTGGGTGGCTCAGTCAGTTGGGCGACTGCCTTCGGCTCGGGTCATGATCCCGGAGTCCCGGGATCGAGTCCCGCGTCGGGCTCCCTGCTCGGCGGGGAGTCTGCTTCTCCCTCTGCCTCTACCCCTTCTTGTGCTCTCTCTCTCTCTCAAATAAATAAAATCTTGAAAAAAAAAAACCTCCATCCTATTGGTTCTGCTTCTCTGGGGAACCTAGTACAAGCTGGATCACAGGCTCTGTGTCTTGCTCGCAGGGCATACCTGATGTTGATGGAACATGAATGGGCGAAAGGCCGTCTGTTCCTCCTGCAACAGTGGTGGGAGTGGGGGAACAGAGGAAGCCCTCCCCTACTCTCCATGTGGCCGGAGGACACCAGCCTCCCAGGAACACCTCATTAGCACTGCTACTTTGTTCCAAGCACCTAGGTGAGAACTATAAAACTACTCATGACTCCCCAGAGCTGTGGTGTGTCTGATGGCCACAAATATCAGCTCGTCCATTCTCATTTGGTTCTCAGCAACCCTGAAGCAGACACTTTGCAGAGGAGGACCCTGAGCTGTCTGGGGGCGCAGGGGTTCACCCTGGCTCTCACCTCGTAACAGAATAAGGTCTTGGCTCCAAGCTGAGTGCGCTGCGCAGGGGGACACTCCACCAGTGAGCCGCGGCCTGCCGGCCCCTTCGTCCTGAGTGATCGAGAAGGGAACTCTCCCGGGAGCCTAGGCACAGGGGCTGTTTTCAGGCTAGCTGTCAGTGGGGAGGGAGCGAGACCACACGCTGGCAAGCAGAGCGTGGGCGTCACACTGGCCCGTCCTGCAGGACATGCTCGTGCCGAGGACGGAGCCGGCTCTCGCTGCTCCAGGGCCAACAGATCTGTTTTGCTTTTACCCAGAAAGTAGCTGCTACAGGGACTTCTCCAGAGAGCTGGGTCCTGAGGATCCAAGATGGCCCGCCCCACACGGTGTCGCCAAGCCTCTGCTGGCCCTCGATACCCTTGTCATGATCATTGCCACCATCATCCTGAGTGGAAAGTACTGCTCAGCTACAGAATGAAGAGAACAGAGGTGCTTTCTAGGCCGCAAGGAAGCGTTCAGACACGAACCGAAGACTTCATTTTAACTCCAAGAACCTTCGAGAATCTTTCCCTGACCTAAACCCGGCGGGGGGGCGCCTGCTGATGCCCCTGCAGGCCTGGCCCCTGGGGCAGAGCCAGAAAACAGCAGGGCAAACACCACCAGACTTCAGAGAAGGGGGCCACGAGGCATTTTTAAATACCAATTTTGTGGACACAGACCACTGAATCCCTCGTAATGAAGAAAAGCCTGGAGAACAGAGGGCACTCAGAAGTTACCCTTTGGAAGGGCTTCGGCTCCAGAGCCGATGGCACCCTGGCCCTGTCCAGCTGTGTGTGGTGGGGGAAAGGGTCCCGCAAGCCCCAGCTTCCCTTCCACACAAGGGGACCCATGAGAATGGGCCAACATGCTCGTTACTATTACTACCGATCTGGGTCCTGGCCTCTGTTCCGCCTGGATGGAGGTTTACCATTAGTCCTCAAAACACAGAGCCCGGAGCACACTAGACAGACTGGTCACTCTTCTGACCCAGCTCTGAGAGAGGGCAGGAGCTCATGTGGCTTACCTCGGGGTCCCCCATTCCCGGCCTACCTCACCCCCAGGTCCCACTGGGCTCCCGCACCCCTGGACCCGACCCCTCCCACTCGGAGCTCAGGCCTGACCCCTGGGCAGTCCCTCCGCACCCCGACCTCCAGCAATAAGACGATGCCCCCCCACTTCACAGGAGGAGAGTCTCACTCACTGCACTCTGCATGTAAACCAACAGATTATGCTAATTTCAGCTACAGTGATTAATAACTACATTTTAAAGGGAGATCCCTCCCAGGGTGAGGTCTTTGGGGGAAAGTTTTTGCCTGCAGCAAATGTTCTAATGTGACTTTAGATAAGAAACAGTTCTCCTCCGTTTATTTATTTGGGTGAGCGGATAAAGGCCTGAGCCACCAACAGCCTGAACGGGAAAGACCTGCTTCCTGGGCCTCCTGGAGACTTGCGCCAAGCACTGGGCTTGAAGCTGCCCCTCTGGAGGGTCCTCGGAGTGGAGGGTGTGGCCCAAACCTGCTCTCACTGCTTTTGGCTGTGTGAGCCTGGGCAGGCACCCTAACCTCTCTGATCCTTAGCTTCTTGTCCACGTGCTAGAGAGATGATGACTGGGAAGCGAAATGCCCCATGGTCTCCCAGCTGGGCTGCCTGCCTGTGGTGTGGGTGACCCAGCCACTCGGAGTCTCAGCCTTGGACTCCATCAGCCTGAACCACCAGCCTGGGGATGGGCTTTGCTGGCTGTCCCCACCCGGGCCACCACTGTCCGGAGCAGCTGCTCTCAGTCCAATGGCCCTGCCCAGCCTCAGGCTCACAGCTATCTGCACAAGGCTGGCCACTCTCCTCCTCCCTCGAGATCCCCTCCCGTTGGGATCCTGTGGCCTGGCACCACGGCCCTGGACAGCACACTCCCTCCCATGCCCCCATCCTCAGCACGGTAGCCACTGCTGTCCGGGGTCTCCAGTGCCAAGTGTCCCTGCCCTTCTGGGGGTGGGGGAGGCAAACAGGAGGCTCAGTGGAGCTCAGCACCTGTTCCAGCCAGGACCTCAGTGCCGCCCCCCCCGCTCCTCTTCACCCCACAGGTCCTGCTTCTTCTGGCTTTTTCCACTCTCTGTGGTCCTGCTTGGTCTTGGCCTGACAAGTCCCCATCTATCCTTAAAGATGCAGTACAGAGTCTCCTCCCCAACTCCCTTCCTGGCACCCTGGGCCCGGTCCATGCCCGACTCTGGGGCTCCTCTCCATCTCAGAGCCATGCTGCGGGCAGCATGTCCGGCTCTGCCGCCTCCAGACAAGAGCCCAGTGGCCCTGCCTGCCCTGGGAGCCAGCGGGCAGGGTCTCAGGCCCGGCAAGGCCAGCAGAGGGTGACAGGGAACACTTTGGAGCCACTGCCCATGCTCAGCGGAGATGCAGCAGGGCGGCGAGGGGGCTGCTGGGCCCCGGAGCAGTGTGGCCCTGGCTAGTCTCCTGGAGGCAGCCCCTCCACCACAGCCCTGCTCAGCTCCGACTCGGTCCCGTGGGAGCTGAGGGCTACCCTGCCCGACAGCTGCAGTGGGTGGATGAGCCATCCCAGGAGCCTGGGCACAAGCACCAGCCATTTACCCACAGGCGCCCTGAGCAGAATACCAAGGCCTTCCTTCACTCTGACCACCCACCCCACAGTGACCCACGCCCCGCGCACAGAAGGCGGTCCCATCCAAAACTCCAAAGGCCGAAGGCCTCAATTCCTCGTGCCCGCTCACCCACCCATCACGAAGGCAGGGCTGTGTCTCCACGTGGAATGAAGAGATGCAGGAAGGCAGAGGGCTGGCTCGGGAGGATTCTAGACAGCCACTCATATCCGTCTTGCTGGCCCTTCACGCATATCCTTCCCACTGTCCCTTCAGCCTGGACAGCCCTCTTCTCCCACTAGCCGCATCAAAGACCCAACTCCTCCGAACCCCACCCCATCCAAAGCCTGCCAGTCACCCCAGGCTTCCCTGCACCCCTCCACCCACTGAAGGCAAGAGTGCCTGTCTCCTTCTGCTGGGGTTAGGAGCTGCCAGGACAGGGCTCAGAGCTGGAAACCTGCCGGCCCAGTGAGCACCCTTCTGGAAAAACGAGAGGCAAAAAAGTCCAAGCCCGTGCGTCCGACCTGTGCTCTCCACTGGCATACCCGGGCCACCGGCTTTCCAGCACACGCAGAGATGTGAGTTGAAGAGCGGGCCCAGAGCCCCGAGCACGCCCAGCCTGGCCCTTGGCAGCCCTCACGTGGCCTCAGAGAAACCTCAGAAGCTCGGTATTTCAGCTCCTTTCCCAGAGAAGCCTGAGCCTCGGGGAGAGGCACTCACTCGCCCGTGGCCTCGCAACCTGACTGGCCGGGCAGAAGAAGCAGCGGGCCCACCCGGCCCCATGCCCGGCCAGCCGCGCCGGAAGCTCTGGGTCATGCTGCACTGAAGACGCTGGGGGGTCGGGCCCGGCCACTGTCCGCAGGGAGTCCCCAGGCAGGTGGGGGGACAAGAGGTCCAAGGCCATTCTGTCCCGGGGGCCCCAAGCTGAGGTCAGCGGGAAGGAGCTGGCTCTGCCAGGCTCCGTGTGAGCGTCGAGGCTCCTGAATACTGCTGGTACGTACCCACCGTAACCACAGCGAGGTGGTAAAGGCGACCGGACGACGGAGGCGCCAGCTGCAAGGGCCGGGGAGGGACGCCAGAAGCTCCTCAACAGACTCCCCGGGCCCCAGTGCCCTCGCCTCCCCTGAGCACATTCATACAGTTCCCTGTGTGCACAGGAGAAAAGCTCCAGCCCAGAGGTGAGCGCGTCCCAGTGCCCTCCCGAGGACACGCGATTCCCTGTGGAGGGCCGTGTGCGGCTGAATCGGGAACTTTTTCTGGCCACTGAGTCCCCTACAATGGGAGCGTCCCCTTGCTCAGGGGGACCAGCCATCGACACACCGTGCACAGGGACCAGCAGGACAGGGGGCTGGGGCCACCGCCCAAGCAGCAAAAGGGCTGGCTCCTGAATACTTTTTAATTCTAATTTAAAAAAAAATAACCTTTTAATTGTAGAATAGTTTCCAATATACAGGAAAGTTGCCAAGACAGTACGGAGTCCCAGCTGAGTTACATTCTCGGGGGTTGGACTGGGGTCGCGGGGTTGGGAGGAAGCCCACAGGGGCAGCGCCCTCTCATCCCTGTCAGCCTCACTGACCCCCACAGTGTCGGCCACGGTCACGGGGCTGCGACCCGTCAGTCAGGCTTCTCCACCGCGAAGCCCCCCTCTCCCCGTCCACGCTGCCCTCTGAGGGGAGTCCGTGTGCACGGCGCACGCCGAGGAGGGTCCTGCCCCGGCTCCTCCAGGGCGGAGTTTCTTCCTACTTTATTTGGAATTCTTCTGTGTGGGAGTCTTGTCTCTTCTTTGTTTAATTGCCTATTTCTATCAGTACGGACTAGTTGATGCTTACTTTATACTTGGGATTATAACCCAATACTATGTTTTGGGGCTCCAACTGTCCCAGCTGTGGCCATGGGGTGCTCTGAGTTGGCCTCTGTCATAGTCCCATTGTTGTGATTTTGTTGTTTCTTTCCAGCACAAGATGCTCAGCTCCTGGAGACCCTTCATCCATTGCAGCGGAGGACACACACCCTCGATGGCCAGAGCCACCCCTCGTGTCCTGGCGCTGACACAGGGGCAGAGTGATGTGGGCTCCATGTGGTGCCAAGGCTGCAGGGCCCCCGCTCATATCAGTTAGCAGGAGATCCCCCAGACAAAGGGTGTTCCCATCACAAATGACACCCCGCAACCAGCAACTACTAACCACCAGGGGTCCCTGCCCCTCACGTTCCCCCACTGCCTGCGGCGCCCGCTCCTGGTCAGAGGCCGGCAAGGTGCAGGAGCTGAGGAGTCAGGAGGATCTGGGGCTCAACAGAAAAACGGAGCTGCTTGAGGATAACAGATTAGGTGTGAGAGGCTGAAAACCCAGCTCGTGCTTAAGAATAAAGTCTAACCTTTGTTGAAGACTTGCTATTTTAGGCATGGCCACAAGTGCAGAATTTCTACTATCTCACTTGGTCCTTGCCACAGTCCCACAGGAGTTTTACTGTCCCCATTTTACAGATGAGGAAATGGGAGGCACAGAGAGGTTAAGTAACCGGCCCAAGGACACCCAGCTACTAAGTGCTGGAGCAGAGATTGAAACCCTGGAAAGCCTTCAGGGCCACTGCTCTGTTGTCTCATGACAACATGTCTCATGGAGCGTCAGCCTGGGGCACACCGCCTCTGCTGCTGGCCCTGGTGGGCTCCTGAAAGAGCCTAACGGCCTGCCGAGCAGGGCTGCTTACCAGGCACGAGAGCCTTCTGTCATCGTCTGGAATGTGGCAGAAAACTCAAGGGGGACAGAGTGATCTCACCAGCCTCTCATGAAAGGCCCAGAGACCACAGCCCCACCCCAGTATTTGCCACCTGGGGACACCAGAGCCCGGAGAGGCTGCACGGCCAGCCCAAGGCCACACGGCTAGCTCATCAGAGAGCTGGGAAGACGTCCCTGCCTCCCAGCCCAGTATGCCTACTTCCAGAAAGATTACAACATCCTGAGATGGCAAACGGGCTGGCAAGTCCTGACCCTCCCCTGCCCAAGCCCATGGGCAATGTGATTCCGTGGTGTTGCCCCAGCCCTTCTAGCTGGGCTGACCATGCAACCTGCTCTGCTGGGAAGGCCAGGGGAATCCTGTTTTTGCAGGATACCCTCCAGCAATTCCAGGTCCATCCTACAAAGCCACAGGGCTGACGCTCATCAACCAGAGCCGTAATGCCAAAGGCACAGCTGTGCCAGGTGAGGGTGGGGCTGGGCAGGGGCGGGGGGGACGCTGCTCATCCCCTCTGCACACAGCTAGTGCATCACCCGCACGCTCCCTGCAGATCTGCTGCTGCACAGTCACCCCGCAGGCCAGCTCACTGTGTCACCAAGGCTGGCGTGCCCCCAGCCACACCTGCAGGCTTACCCCTCCGCCCCGGGCAGGGCGGGGCGAGCCATCTCTCGCTGCACCTGCCACAGCAGCAGCTTCCGGGCCTGACTCTCTAACCCCCCCAGAGCTGTGAGCTCAGCGAGCAAAGCTGGGCCAGGGCACCTGGGTGGCCACAGCTCCCTTGGCCACTCTGATGCAACCCATCCTCAGACCAGCTCTGAGGAATGATGGTCTCGGCACACGTCCAAATAGCATTCTGGAACTTGAGGCCCCTGCATCTGGGTCCTGAAACCCCTTCCTGCCCCCAGGGCCTGATGGGACACAGAGGAGCTTCTAATACACCTCAGGGCATCTCCTCATTTGTGGCTGGACGCAGCAAGTCACCATCAGTGACCCCCCCCACCACCACCACTAGGTGCCGACAAAGCCTGTTCAGTGGGGAGGCCCTTGATGTCCCCACCTGTACCTTTCGCCTGGCGAGATCACTCTGCCCCCCTTGAGTTTTCTGCCACATTCCAGACGATGACAGAAGGCTCTCGTGCCTGGTAAGCAGCCCTGCTCGGCAGGCCGTCAGGCTCTTTCAGGAGCCCACCAGGGCCAGCAGCAGAGGCGGTGTGCCCCAGGCCGACGCTCCAGAGTCAGGAGGATGGGCGGAACGGGCTTTACTTTCCCACTCTGCGCCTGGTAGACTTCGGTGGAAGTGAAGCAATTGTGTGCATCCACCCACCATGTCCCGGGGTCCCTGCAGACATCTGGAGGCCCCCGCATGGCTCTGATGGACTCCAGGCAGCCCGGACAGGGCCTGGCCCTGAGGTGGCTCTACCCTCCTGCTGCTGTTCCATTCCCTGGAGAATGAAGACCTGCTAGGACGTCCATGTCAGGATCCCCAACCCTGCAGCCCAGATGCTCCCAGTGGACACTGTCCTCCGCAGAGAGCCCCCTGAGGGCACGTTGCAAATCACAGACCTGGCACCCCACCCGGCTCAGTGCACAGTGGGGCAGGCAACATGTGCCCACGGCTTCTGACAAACAAGTGAGAATAAGGGAGCCCTTTAGGGAGGCCATGCAGCTCTGTACCCGAGTCCCCGGCTTGGGGTGGGAAGTGAGGGTGGTCATGTGGGCTACCCACACCGCCAGCACCGAACGCTTTAAAGTGAGCAAAGATTCCACGTTTGCACAGATTCACCAGCTCCCCTAATGGATGACATGGCTGGGTCTTGGGGGAGCCCTCACAGCAGAAAGCATTAATGAGAGATAAAGGCTTGGCTTTGAAATTCAAATTCCTTCACGTTCTTCAGCCACTTCTTCCGAGATGACTATGATTTCAGACTGGTTTTTCCAGAGCTAATCACTTTGATGTTGTTAATGAAAATATGAAAGGTGATTAAGGGGGACTCTTTCTCTTTTTTCTTTTTCTTTTTTTAACTTTGGGAGAATGTACAATGCGTTATGGATTTGGGCATTTCGGCCGACTGTGCATTTTCATCATTGTGGTAAGGGGGTGGGGGCAAAGAAGCCCAGAAGTCATGGCTGAGACAGCTTCCCGAGAGGATGGGGTGCATGGAGGAAGCTGGTGGGTGCTCTCTCGGCACAAACTGCTCAGTCCAGACTCCTCTGTGAGGGTCAGCTCAGGGGTGCTCCTGGCAGAGCGAGGCACAGGGCCAGCACCCACAGACCCTCAGTCGGTCAACAAACACTGAAGGAGCACTCCTCCATGCCTGGGCCGAGTGGAGCTGACCTTGTCCTGGGACCACTTCGATCCCAGCCCTTTCTCTCCGCAGAGAAGTGTGCACCAGAGCTGTGCGTGTCTGCCCCCCAGACAGGTGTTTGCTGCCAGGCTCAGCCCTGGCACAGGCCTGGTACCTGGTAAGCTGAGAGAGGGAGGCCGGAGGCTGCCTGGAGACAAGCAGCTACACAATCACACCCCCTTGTGAGCAGAAGCCGCCGGCCAGGAACTGGCAGAACACTTAGAAGGTAACGTCAAAGACCACTGGCGACTGAATGTGGACAAACTCGAGAGTTAAAATCTCCTAAGGGCTCAGTCTAGTCTAAGGGGGCCCCTCAGATTCTTGTGGGTTTACCTCCAGGAACCCCATCAGGTTCTCGCAGTAAATACCGGAGAAAAATCCCCTCGTGCTTGACTGAGAAGAGGGGCAAAGTAACCACTGTGAAATACAATGAACATATATTAATCACCTACTGTTTTCCCAGCTTTGGCGAGGCACCAAGAGCTGTGCAACCAGCTGAGGAAGACCGAGCCCAGCACTGTGAAGTCAGGGAAGACTTCTTGGAGGAGGAGGTGCCAAGTCAGTTCTTAAAGGATTGGCAGGAATAAACCAGGAGCAGAGGCAAGAAAAGACAGCACGGAATTAACAGAAACAATACTAACTCCATATGTTTTGGACACCGGTGAGCCATCCAAGTCTAGAACCTGGGGGGTGGGGTTGTGTCCTGAGACCCCTGGACTAGGTTAAACCCTCGTCCTTGCTTAGGACCACTAACAACTTTGGGCTGGGGCCACAGCAGTTATGACAACAGTGCCACTCTCGGCCCTGGAGTGTTGGTGTGTGAGGTCGTAATGGGCTTGAGGACAGAATGGTCCGCATAAACATGCCCCGATGTGTGATACACGCTTACACGTTCACAGACACAGCCCACATACTCAAATGAGCTGGTGCTCCACAGCACCAAGTCCTATGTCCGTGCAGCTTACGGTGAGTTTTCACACTAGACAAATGCACTGTGCCAACAGCAGATCACTTCTGGGACCCTGCCACCGCCTCATGGGCTCTCACAGGCATGGCCTGATGCTGCACAGCGTATGTTGAATCAAGCCAGAAATCAGAGGAGAAAGAAAGATCGCTCTTCAAACAGCAGGTATCCTTCTACCACGCTGGGTTTACAGTTCAAATCAGAGCTGCCGAATGCGAATATGATTTAGATTTAATAAGATCAGGGTAGTATATGGAGATACAGATGCCAACCAATTCGTTCCAATTAATGGTGTAACGTTCTTGCTGTTACCAAAAGTTTAGATCCTATAATACTGCTCAGTGCCCAATCGCTGAATAAATAAATCAAAAAGAAATTGTGATTTAACAAATGAGTGGTGTTGTGCTGAAAACAAAGGACCTAGAATTTAAAGTTGAGAGAATCCTGATATCTTCCCTCAGCCTTTGCCTTTCCTCTAGCACAGAGCCTTTTCCTCTCTTCTCACACCTCTCCTCCACCTGCTCCCCCATCCCCCCTGTATCCCCACACTCAGCTGAGGGCCTTGCTTCTCATTTCACTGAGAAAAGAGAACAGAGCAAAGGACTTTCCAGAAGCCACCACCTCCATCTCACTACCCTCCCCAAGTGCATCAAGCCACCTCCTCTCCAGGGCCTGAGCGCCAAGGGTCCAAGCTCCTGGCCGAGATCCCTCTGCTCCCTCCACCTGCTTCACCACTAAGACAAACCCAAGGCAATGCCTGCACCTGCCTGGCCTCACTCCTCCTCTGGCCGCCTTGAGGCTGGTCCTGAGCAGAAGTGCAGGTGGTGGATGGGCAGGTGCCCACAGAGCCACAGTGGAGCTCCTGTCCACTCCCCATCCCCTACCAGCCAGCCTAGAAGCATATGCAGAGCCTGGTTACACGAGTCACCACTCATGGTGGTGACTGGGAAGTCCCTCACAAGTCACATGGTTCCAACCAGCAGGACTGATCTGGCACCTCCTGCCCTGGCCTGCCCATCCCAGCCCCTTGACCACCCTTCAGTCCTTTCCCATTCAACAGCACAAAGGGTTTTCTAACCAGGATGGCCGTTTCTGGAGCACAGAGCCCATGCTGGGTGCCATGGCAGTAGCTTCCCTCACTTGATGCTCCCTGAAGAAGGGAGCCCCTCCAGCCTCCTAAGAGACTTGCCCAAGGCCACACAACTAACAACTGCAAGAAGCAGGATTCCAACCCTTTATCTCCAGGCTCGTCATCATGCCCCACCGGGCTAGAAAGCTGCTGGCGCTGTCCGTGGTGCTGAACCCACGGGGGCCCAGCGGTCCTACCACCCGGGACACCAGGGTTCCACCTGGCCTTGCCCAGGAGAGGGCGCTAAGCAGTTTCGCTGCATTTCCAGAATTTATCTGGGTTAAAAACAAAACTTTTAAAATGCGGCCTTTACACCGCCTTAGGGGGAGAAAAAAAAGCTGCCTTAGGACTTACATTTCACAATTTACACATCTGGCATTATGCCATTTTGACCATTCGGTCTTCCAAAGGTTACACAACTTTGCTCCTGGGAAGCTGGAAATGCCCTGTCCCTGGAGGCTGTATGACCAAGGACAGCCCTGTCCCCGTCTGCCTTCTCTAAAGCACATAATCCCACCGTGCACGAGGCAGGACCCTCCACACCTGCAGGTTCACTTTTTAAATGTACACGCGTTATTACTAGGTAATGAAGACACACCAGAAATGATAAAATGTGTATCGTTTAAAGAATAACAAACCACTGGGGCGCCTGGGTGGTTCAGTCCTTAAGCATCTGCCTTCAGCTCAGGTCATGATCCCAGGGTCCTGGGATCGAGCCCCACATCGGGCTCCCTGCTCCGCGGGAAGCCTTCTTCTCCCTCTCCCACTCCCCCTGCTTTTGTTCCCTCTCTCACTGTCTCTCTCTCTCTCTGTCAAATAAATAAAATCTTTAAAAAGAAAAAAAAAATAACAAACCATCTGTGTACCCAGTACCCAGCTTAACAAAGTAAAACGAATACTAGCTTTGAAATACCCCTAGTGCCCTCCCCACTCCCGCCCATGTACAGGTAACAATGATTTTGTACTTACCACTCCCTGAATTTTCAATTTTTGTATTAAAATAGATGTATCAAAAGGTAAGTTTTGTTTTGCATGTTTTTGAACTTTATATAGATGGACTCATACCAAAGTGCTCTGCAACATCCATTCTGGACTCAACTCCACATTCCTAAGACTCGCTGCTGTTGCATGTGGCCCGGCTGGTCCTCCTCCTCACTGTCCCATGGCGCATGCGTGTACTTACTGACCCATCGAGGGTCAGCACACGTCTGTTTGTTTTGTTTGGACTGCTAGGAATGTGCTGAAGTCCTGGTTCACCTGCGTCAGACTTTCTCTGAGACACACATCCAGAAGTAGGACTTCTGGTTATAGGATGTGTGTATCTATCTTTAGGTTTACTGGATGACTCCAAATTGTCTTCCAAATCCCCCAATTTCTGGCCCTCGAGCACTGCATAGGAGGTTGGGCTGGTCTGTGTGCTCACCGGCCCTGGGCACCGTCAGCATCCTCAAGGAGGAATCAATCTCTATGGTTTTCATGGGCATTTTCCTGGACATGGGTAGGGCTGAGCATCTTTTTGGCACCCCTGGGTGCTGGGTTCCAGCTTCTGTCAAAAGGCTCTGGACCATGGGTGCATTTCAAGGGACCAGATACATGTCCCTTAGGGGACTGGACAGGCTGATGTGCTGTGCGGGGTCTGCCCAGAGCCCCCGAGTGAGGCAGGCCCAGGGTCCTCAACTCACAAGAGAGCCCGTGTTCCCACTACCCAGCTCAATGCTTTCTTGATGCCTGCCCCCTGCCGATAATAATAGTCCCTAAACTCTAATCACACTTAGAGTTCAGAAAGCATTTTCTCGAACTGTATGCCTCTCCAGCTCCCCCAGACAGCACACCACCCAGGCTCGGGTGGCTCTAGGCCAACAGCCCCCGTGGGCAGACCATGCCTGTCTCACCCTGCTGCACCTGCCATGCCTGCTCCAGGTCCGGAACAGATCCAGAACCCAGAGGATCCTCCTGACGGTAGGGGCTGGGGGGGATGGGAAGGAGTTGCCGTCTGGGGCCACCTCTCCAAGCAGGCCTGGCAGATGCCACCTCTGAGGCCAAGTCCACCTTGAGGCCAGGGAGGCTGCTGTGGTCTCTAACGAGCACAAGAGCCACTGGCGGCGACCAAGGCAGGTGGGGCTGCCTCCTCCCGCATGACGGAGGCACACTGCCCCTTCCTGCAGCCCCTGGAGGGTAGCCAGAGGCGGAAACTTGATATGGTCGCACATGGGCTCACTTTTCTTTTACTTCTTCCTCACTCTTGCCCAAAGGATTACACCTCCTGCACTGGGTCTTCACCATGCCCCTGGGGCCTCAGCGGGGTGGGGAGGGGTGCCCCTCTCCCCTCCTCACTCCTGCACTTCCTCCATCCCAGAGGCAACTCAGTATCCATGATCATCTCCAATACCAGTTCTGTGTTTTCAGAAACTTTATCTCCCTAAAGCCTCTGATATGTGCTCTGTTTACAGGGTTCGGGCTTTCAGAATATACCTCTTAGCAATTTGCAGTTTTAAAAAATTCAGGTGAAATTCACATAACATAAAAATAACTATTTTAGGGGCACCTGGGTGGCTCAGTTGGTTAAGCGACTGCCTTCGGCTCAGGTCATGATCCTGGAGTCCCTGGATCGAGTCCCGCATCGGGCTCCCTGCTCAGCAGGGAGTCTGCTTCTCCCTCTCCCGCTCCCCTCTCTTGTGCTCTTTCTCTCTCTCACTCTCTCTCTCAAATAAATAAATAAAATCTTTAAAAAAAAAAAAAAACTAAAGTGAACAATTCATCGGCATTCAATATGCTCACAAAGTCGGGCAACCCCCACACCCATCTAGCTCCAAAACGTTCTCTTCTCCCCACAAGAAGCACTTGGCTTTTTTCTGCAGGATGCTGTCAGGTCTGGGGCCCCCACCGGAAGTTGGGGAACTCCTGCCCCACCCCACATCCTAGGTCAAAGTCACTGACAACATGGGGTAGAGGGTAAACTAACTTGTCAAGATGTGGGCATGTGGTCCCGGTGTCTCCGAAGTCTACGCCCAGCACCTTCCCAGTGTTCCCACGTGCCCACCACGCGTTGGCCAATGTAACCACGGGCATCTTCTGCAGCCCGGGCTGGGCCTGCAACACTGCATGGCCCCGCTTTCAGGGAGAGAGCCCACAGGGAACCCCAAGGGAATGGGGCGCTCGGGGTTGGGCCACGATAAAATCGTGTAGAGAGAGGAGTAGGGTATGAAGGAATCCGCTGCTCTTGTTACCGATGGTGCCAAAGCAAAGCAGCCTGGAAGGTTCCGGTTCCCCAAAAGTAAGGCCAACTGCCCCCCACAAACATTTTACACAACGCAAGTGGGCCCAGCACACATGTCTCTGTGAAGTGACTAATTAGCTGCGACTCAGACGTGTGGACGACGGGGCCGGGGTCCTGTTTCTCCAGGGAGCCGAGTCCCTTCACAAGGGTAAAGTGCCCTCCTAGTCTAACCCGGGACCAGGAAGCAACAACTGTCACCCTGCACTGCCACCCAGAGTCATCAGCACAGCTAATTACCACTAATTGTAATATCGTTTCTGTCTTGCTGCTAATACATTTAGACTTGCTAATCAAATCAAACCATTCCACCTTGCCGTGCTGCTTCCAAATACACGTTTCTGCAAAGCGAGAAATAAATAAATAACTCCCAAGCTTTGTTCTCTCTTCTCTGCAGCCGCCGTCTGCAGTGACATGGGGTGGGCTGGGGGGGTCCATTTATCTGTCTCTGGGACCCAAGGCATAGAAGAAATCTGATGAGGAACTGGCCCTTACAACCCAAAGCTTCCAAAGAGACAGGGAGAGAGAGGGCTAAGAGATACCCAGGGGCTGGGAGAGAAGGAGGGGAGGAGGTGAGCCGGAGCAGAGGGAGCAAAGGAGGTAAGACACTGTCCTAACAGCCTGCACGATCTGTGAAGCCCTTTTCCTGTCACCTCCACCCTCTAAGGGATGCTGTCTCCTGTGGCCCCTGGCTGGGACCCCCTCAGACCTCTGAGTTCCCCCTTTAACCCACCAAGACAGGGTGTCCTGACGTGTCCCCAGACCTGGCTATGAGCTTGTTGTAGAGGGCAGGGGCCCTGTGCACTTGGTCTGTTTTCCCAGCACTTGCCCAAGGTCAGGCACACAGCAGGTGCTCAGGAAACGCCACCCGCCTCCCCAGTAAACACGTGAACAAACAGAACAACAGCTAGGGGTGTTACTCTCCTGTCTGCAGATGAGGAAACCAAGGTGCTAAGAGACACTAAGTAAGCTGCCCAGCACCTGTAATCAGCAGAGTAGTTCCTAAGAACCAGTCCTGGGTAGGTCTGGCCCTGAACCTGTGCTCCTTCAGGAAGTGGGACAGGGGAGGTGGCACCGGATCCTCTGTGGCCCTAAACAATAGCCACCCAAGGACCAATAAGGAACTGTGAAGGGCTACAGGGCTCTGTGCTCAAGGACACACTGGAGTGATTCTGAGAACTCTGGAATGGAAACCGACAAAAGGTTGACTGTGAATGCAAGCTAACATAAATGCACCTGTTACTAGCAATGCTGCTGTACTCACCCCTAGACATCCCCTCCGCTGCTGAGAAAGGGGCTTATGTTACTCTGGGGGCAGGGTGGGCAAGGGAATCACAGAGCTGGGGCCCCCGGTGGCTCCTTCCGCCTTGGCCATGGCCAATTCCCGATGACCCCGCCAGCCTCCCAGGCCAGCAGTGTGGTAGCGTGGAAGGTTCACGCCTGGCCTCGATCAAGTTGCTTCCCCACCCTCAGCACCAGAGTTTTTGTCCAGAGGAGGGGATCTCTGCCTGGCTGGCCCCCCCAGCCATGTGTTTTCATCAGCTTCCGTTTATCTCACGGCGCAAGTTAAGCGAGTGAACGAACCAACAATATGACCCCAACAACTGATGCGTGGGTTAAAATTTCCAGGGCTGGTCAGGGGCAGGGAAAGTGGGGAGGACAGAAGGCTGAGACTAAGCACTGACCACAGCCTCTGAGCAGGCACGTGCTCGCTGTCACCTTCCACCAGCCATCTGTGAGGCCAACATTAGTAAACCCATTTCACAGATGCGGAACTGGAGGTGTGGAAAGTCAGCCAACTACTATAAAGAGGAGGCAGGGCTGCCAGCTGGGACTGGGTGAACCCAGACCTGGGGACAGGCAGCTGAGCTGCTCCTCCAGCAAATCCCCCCGCCCACCTGGCATCTAGCGGCCACTGCTTCTGCCTGAGCACTATCCACAAGGCTCACAGACATAACTAAAAAATGAGAAGCACATCTCGCATCAAATGAGGCTGTCGATTTTAATTAATTTCAGACTTTGTGTTTTCTGGCAATTATTTGTAACAAGGTTTACAGAGGGCATTTAAAATTAATTGTGATTTTTATCTAGAAATCAATACTTATTTTTTAAGTAGCTCATTAGGGCTGAGTATGTATTACAGGAGCATCAGGCCCCGTGTCAGGAAGGAGGCACCTGGGGCTAAGAGGAAAAGTCAGCAAGGGAAGATGTCTAAACTGATGACGAGATCAAAGCCAGCAGAATTATGAAATGAAGCTCTAGTAGATAAAACAAAATCTGATTTGGATTGAGCAAAGGCAAAGGCACCTAAAATGGGAAAAGAGAGCTTCTCAGCCTCGGCCGGTGGCTCTCAGGAAGTCCAGCCGTCCAAGCCACTTGGCGTGGGCAGCTCCCCGACTGGGGCAGAGCCTGTGGCGGCCGCACACGACGTGGCAGAGGGGCCCTGCGGGGAGACCGGAGCGAAGACAAAGCTACAAGAGCTGGGGCGTGTGATGTGGGACCCCAGCCTCTCCCCAACACCATGCCAAGGGGCAGGTAATGGAAGCTGTGTTGCTGATCCTTTGCACTTTCTGTGTTTGTTTTTTAAATAAATTTTTAAGGAAAGAGGTTTTAAAATCCATCCTAAGAAAGGTGCAAGTGGAAATGTCTAAATACCAATGACATAAAAGTGAAAACAGTCTAACATCGCAAACCATTCTCACTGGCAGTCCTCTTTCCTCCTCTACCCCTTTACATAAAATTGAGTGCAATCCTCTAGTTATAATAAAACCATGAACGGTTGCACAGGCTTCGATAGCTTATAAAGATATGGCTACTTCCATTTTATAAGCAGGGAAACTGAGGTTCAGGAAGTTTCCATACCTTATTCAAGAGTGCAAGGTGAGTACTCTGAGGACCCAGGGCTGGGCCCCACTTCCATGCCCTAATCTCCTCAACCTTTCCCTGACGGTAGCAAGGCAGGACACCCATCAGCACTATCATCTTGACAAAAATCCCCATCACCCCCCATCACCACTCTCATCAACATTATCACAATAGTCGCCACCATCGTCTTCATCATTTTCATCACCACCACATCACCGCTATTACAGAAACCACCACCATCACCTTCATTATCATCATCACCATCATCACCATCATCATCATCACCACCATCACCATCATCACCATCATCACCATCACCACCATCATCATCATCACCATCACCATCATCACCATCACCATTATTATATCATCACCATCATCACCATTACCACCACCAGCATCACCACCATCATCACAAAAGAGGAAAAGGACTGAAGAAGCATGCTGTCCACACCTTTCTATTTGTCAGGTGGCCAGAGGAAAGGTTATCCTCACTTAGAGGCCTGGTTCTCACACTTCAGGGGCTCCAGAATCTCATAGGGGGGCATGTCACACATACTTCTGGGCTCAGTGGTGGAGCTTCTGGTTCCGCAAGTATGGAGGAGCACCAAGCACCTGCTGGCAGATGGAGTTCCCAGGAGATTCAGATGCAGACAGACGGTCAAGGGGCCAGGATCTAGGTGACCCCGAACAAAGGTCCAATCAGGGCCTGAGTTTTTGCAAAGCATGAAAACACTGTAGTGGAGAGGAAAGGGTCATCCGAGAGTTAAAAAACTCTATGTTAAGTATGAGAAGTAGCAATTATGTCAGTGAATGACATGTATGCTTATTTTTATTTAAATCTCTCTCCATAATCCATCAATTAAATTTGTAGGGTGGTAGGATTGCTTATCTTGTTCTTTTTCATTTAAAGTTTTCATTTTCAAGGGGTGCCTGGCTAGCTCAGTCGGTGGAGTGTGCAACTCTTGATCTCGGGGTTGTGGGTTCTGGCCCCACGTTGGGTGTAGAGAAGACTTAAATAAATAACTAAATCTTTTTTTAAAAAGTTGGAGCTTTCAAGAAAGATCACATATAATTTTCTATTCTTGGGACTTCCTTCCAGAGCCTCAGCATTACCCACTGGCAGCCAACGGAACCACAGGCTTGGTCAGAAGAGGGACAGCTCACAAGGAGACCTACTAAGTGACACCAGGTGTCCCAAAAGTAACTGCAAAACCACAGAATAGACTTGCCCCGGAAAATGCTATCTGAACCTCACAGTCTTTAAAAATAATGTTGGTAACATTTCATGTTTTATGTCATCTTGTTCTTGACTCTGGGGGGGGGGGGGTTCCCGGGAGGGCCTACAAGGTGCATGAGGGACTTTGTTGCTTGGCTGTTGACTTCAGTCATGTCAGAACTATTTCCAAAGCTTTTTGTTTCCACTTTACACACACACAGCATGCTGTCTGTAGGGACGCACTGTAACAGCAAAAACATTTCTATCCCATTTACAGTCTATAAGGCACATGCGCATCCACTACGCACTGATTAAAATTTCACTGTCGTGCACCAACGTGTCAGACACAGACAACGCCCCTCACGGTCTTGGTTTTACTGAGGAGTCTGATCGGCCCCAGAGGAGCAAAGCCAAGACTGGCCGCACTGGCCCCTGATGCCAGCAGTGTTTCCTGCAGTGTATGGTGGGGACAAGATTTCTCCACTGGGGCTTATGGTGATGACAGGTCAGGTAGCTCGGAGAACACTCCCACCCTCGCGGTAGTGGCTCCATCATCCCTGATGTCATCCTCAGCATCCTCACCATCCCCAGGGACCCTGTATCACCATCCTCACCATCCCCGGTATCAGCATGGCCATCACCATCCTCACCACCAACCCCCCCCCACCACCACGGTGACCATCAGTACCACCCCCGTGATCTGATCCAAATGAATCCAGAGGTGCCTCCCTTGAGGGTGGGGAGATGATCTTGACCTTGGGGGATGAGCAGGATCTTGCTACAGAGAAAAGGGCAATCCACAGGTATTTTGTGTGTCTGAGACATGGTCAACAGCTCCGTGTGGGGAGATGAGGCTGAAGACGTGATCTGAGGTCAGACAACGAGAGGCTTGTCATCAAAGAATTTCTGAATCTTCTTCCTCAAGTCATTGGTCTCCACACCGTGTTCCCTGGAGTCCCAGGTGGCCCCCACTGGCCAGCGGCCCTGCGGCAGGGGCAGAGGGCAGTCCAGCCCCAGCCCTGCTCCGTGCAGAGCAGCCCCTCCGAGGACTCGCACCCATGTGAGCTCTGGAGCTCTGTTATGGGCTGTAAATGGAGGCTTCAGGATGGCCAATACCTTGCTCAAGGTCACAAGACTTACAGAGGTCAGAGATGGGATCTGAGGGTTGAACCCATGGAGAGTTGTTCAGAGTCAGGGTCCAGAGCCAGAAGTGTCCCCATCCTCCGATCACCCAGAGCACCGACGGCTGCCGTCTCTGGCCACCACACCACACCCCAGGCTGCTCCACAGCTGTTGTTGGGGTGACGTGGAGCTCCTGGAGGGCAGTTAGCTCATAATTCCATGGAGCGCCACCCCCAGCACCGCATCGTCAATTGGTCCACGGGTCACAAAGGTCTCCCCCAGGGGTGGATGGAGGGATGGAAGAATGGGATCAGGAGGCACTGGAACCGATTCAGGGGGCCCCAGATCTGAACCAAAAACCAAACCCTCCCTGTCAAATCCCTCCTTTCTTCCTCCAACAGCATATGCATGACGAATACTGAGCCAGGGGTTGTCATGCGAGGGGTCAGCCCTCTACAAGTGCATTTTGGCTCAGCCACTGGGGGACTTGGTGCACCTAGTGGGGACAGGGCAGCGAGAGTGCCCACCAGCCAAGTGATCTCGAATCTGGGGCTGCATGCCATGTCCTTCTACCCCCAGGTCTCTGGGAGCCACACAGCCCAGAGAAAGGGGAGACCTGGGTGCCAATCTGAGCACCACCATCTAGAAGGTGGGTGACTGGGGAAAGTCCCTGACCTCTCGGGGCTCAGTTTCTTCATCTGTAAAATGGGGATACGAGTGCCTGCTGGGGTCAAGTGGATGCTTCTGGAATCCTGGCGCTGCCCCTCACTCACCATGGGCCTCAGGCAGGTCACTTACCTCTCTAGCCCTTAATTTCCTCATCTGCAAAATGGGGAGAGTCACATCGTGATGCTTCCCAAAGAGAACTGAGCGCTCCGTCCCTGGAGCTGCCATGGTCAGCGGGAGGCTGAAGCACAGCGCCTGTGACAAGCGGACGCAGACGCTGACGGAGCGTCCTCTCGCTGTCTCTCTGCCTCCCCCTCGGAGGCTGTGTCTTGTTTACAGCCACAAGCCGCCCTCTGCCACGTGGCCGGGACCCAGCAAACTGGGAGGGATGGACTGGGGGGGGGGGGAGGGGTGTCAAAGGTCATAAAAGCACCTATGGGGGAGAAGAAGACTTTTAGGGACGATGACCGTGACACCAACCCCAGCCACCTCCTCCTCCACGGGCCGGTCACGCGCCCCGGCCAGAGCACGCGAGGGTACAGATGAATACCGACGGAACGGCAGATGTTTACTGTAGGCCCCAGAGGAAAAACTTAATTAAAAAAGACCTTAAAATGCGCGCAGCCCCTGGGTTGCAAGAGGATTCCTTTACAAACTGCAGAGAGCTGTGTCCCCTGCCGGCCAGGCCAGCCTGTCCGCCATGCGCCGCCCTGCCTCCCGCAGCAACCCCCCCCCAAGTAATCCCAGAGCCGCCCACACAAAACAGGGCCCAGGGCAGTGGGGTGTCACGGAGCCACTGCCTGAAGGACACACGGGTTACACCTGGCCCGACGCACGAGCTGGATTTGGGAGCTGGGAGAGCACACGTATGCACGGGCACAGGGAGCAAGCTGGGGAAGGCTTCCATAGGGGCAAGACATGGACCCAGGTCTGTGGGCTCCAGAGGCCGCCCTCTTCCAGCCCCTCCCCTGCCTCTTATCCTAGGCCCCGCAGCTCACAGGGAAGTGGTGTGCAGAGGGGCCATGGGAGCAGAAGCCTGTCTGGCAGCCAGCTGCCCAACTGGCTGGGACGACACCCCTGCCCCCTGTCCTGTACCCTCAGGGCCTCTCCACTGGCAAGGGGGTCACGTGGCATGCTTTGGCCAATGGAACGGGGGCAAGAGCAACACGGGACACAGCCCAAGGGCTGGAGGCCCCAAAAGGAAAGTGCTGAGCAAGAGCAGAGACCTGGGGCCTGACCAACAGAGCCTCACAGGCTCCAAGCGTCCCCGGGGCACAGCCCATGCCGCTCGGGGCAGCCGGAACCGTGTGGGAACACAGTGGGTCTTTCCATTGCAGCATGAAACTTTCCATTGCAGCCCCTTCCGGACCCGCTTTGTGAGGGGACAATTCCGGATTCTGTTTACCTACCAACTAGCCGCTGACACACGGCAGCCCTGCGGAATCTTCCGACGCAGTGTACGGTAATAACAGGGGGCGAAATAAAAGGAGCAGAACAGTGGTCCATGGCGGCCTCTTTCTTCGCTACTTTGTGCCTTCAGGCGGCAAGAGCTGGAGCATGACAGGACTCCCTGCCGAGCTCTGGCCAGGGGGACTGACCCCGGGAGGGAGCCCTTCGGCGTGGTCTTAGGGGCCGACAGACCTGAGCCCCCCAGCTGGCGCTCGGGAGCCGGGGAGATGGCCACCCCATGGCCTTTCCCACCAGCCACGCCTTCCAGTCCTGCTCCACCATGGGCAGCAGCAGAGCAAGGGTGATGACTGACTGCATCCCCCGCTGAGCCCCAGAAGCCTCGGAAGGCACAGGGATCGCTGTCAAGTGTAACCCGCACACGAGGAACGAAGCCTCCGCATGGGGAGGCGTGGGAGGGTTCCAGGGTTCTCCCCCAGCTCCGTCCGAGCCTGGCTCTGGGCCGCTCACCACACCCCCTACTGAAGGGCTCCTGCGTCACTTCCTGTTCCCGTAAACAGGGATCACAGCTTTGTTCCAAGGAGTGACACGGCACTACGGCGTGGAAGACGGCTGGCATCCAGTAGGCGCAAAATAAGTGATGGTGGTGGGGATGGGAAGACAGTGGACACTCCAGCCCACCCACGTGGCCCCAGCAGCCCCACGCGCAGCCCTCCGAGTCTCCCGATTTCCCCTCGTGTTTCCATTTTGCTCTTGCAATGACCCTGCGAAGTGCACAGTGACCTCTCACCCCCACTTTACAGATGCAGAGAATGACGCAGAAAGATCAAAGCCTGACCCAGCAGGGCCCTGGGAACACAGCAGGGACTCCAGTTCCTCACTCAGTCCCACGGGAACCCCCTTCCACCCGCCACTCCCTGAGATGCCGAGGAGCGCAGGGCATCAGGTACAGGGGAGACCCATGTGAACCCCAAATGCCACACACACGTGCAGTGTCCCCAGCCCCTGGGACGGCTGGCGGGCAGCATGACACACAGACGTGCAGGTGCTTGAGTTCGCACCCGGGGAACAACTGAGTTCACGTGCAGCTCCAGAGCTAAGCCCGTGGATGAGTAACTGTGCCCCTCCGAGCCTCGGTTTCCTCGCCTGGCAGATGGGAGCGAGAGCAGGAGTCGAGGTCGTTGGAAGCAGTCCGGGTAGCAGGGGGCCTGTCACAGGGCAATATGGCTCCACCCTCCAGCCTGTGACGACAGTTCTCGAGCAGACCAGAGAGGATGTGGCCTCCCAGTCATCCAGGAGAGCCGACCACAGCCACGGGACAGCAAACCCAAACCAACACGTGGCAATCTGCAGTTTACAGATGGGCTCTGCATAGTGAATTTCATCCCCACCACGGGCCTTGGAGGCAGCGTCCTTCCTCACAGCCATTTCACAGATGCGAAAGTTGAGGCCCGTGGAGACATGTGCCTGGAACGAATTCCCTAAAGCTCCTGGGAGGTAGGAGCCCGGAGGAGGAGAGCCTCGGACTCCAGCCAGCGCCCTCCGCCTTCCTGCAAGACAAGTGGGAGCTTCCATGTCGCCCAGCAGGGGCGCGTCCCTGCTCACCAACCACTGTGTTCTAGAGCACCTCTCCCTACTAGTGAATGAGAACCCATCAGGGCGAAACCATCGCCTGGCTGGTTTTCATGTCAAACTCTCCACTTCTGGTGACCACCAGCTATAATAAAGGTT
Source organism: Leptonychotes weddellii (assembly GCF_054177405.1). NCBI lineage: Eukaryota > Metazoa > Chordata > Mammalia > Carnivora > Phocidae > Leptonychotes > Leptonychotes weddellii. The sequence continues at coordinate 155,924,891 of NC_138373.1, forward strand.
TTCTGGGGATGGTCCTGATGTCCAATATTCACACCAACTGCTGGGTAACACATTGAGAAAATACGGCCACCCTCTTGCTCATGATGGAGCACCGTTTCGGCAGCCCCTCTCTCAGCTCCCAACTGTAAGGAAAGGTTGGGAAAGGCAAAAACACAGTGGGGACCCAAGGCATTCCTGGCATTGGGCTAACATCAAGGGGCCACCATCGATTCTGATCCCCCAACCCTCAGTGTGATTACCTTCAACTGGCAGGTACACTGGGTTGCATAGTCACCCCCAAATTCATGTCCACCCAAAATGTCAGAGTGTGACCTTATGTGGAACTAGGATGTCTGCAGATGTGATCAGTTAAGCTGAGGTCACACTGGGTTAGGGCAGGCCCTAAATCCAACAACTGGGATCCTTATGGGAAGAGGAGAGGACAGAGACACAGGGATGATGGCCACATGAAGCCAGAGGCAGAGACTGGAGGGAGGCAGTCACAAACCCAGGAGCACCAGGAGCCCCCAGGAGCTGGAAGAGGCAGGAGGGATCCTCCTCTCGAGCCTCAGGAGGGAGCACAGCCCTGCCCACACCTTGATTTCAGACTGCTCAGTCCGGACTGGGAGACAGTGAATTTATGTCGTTGTGAGCCCCCCGCTTGTGGTCATCTGCCCCAAGACACTCATGCAGCCGCCAACAAAGTTAAGCTCGGAGAAGGTCAGTAACCGGCTGAGCTCCCTAGGCTTCCGAGCAGCGGAGCCAGGCCCAGTGTCCCAGTCCTCCTTCCGCTCCTGCAGCGCCCTCCCCACCATGTCCACTTCATCTAGAACACTCCTCCATCCCCGCTTACAGGCTGCTGATTACCATGAAAGATTTGCAAACGTCCCCACTTCCACCACATCCAAATTAGTCATTACAGGAAAGAAATCCAGATAAAAATACCCAAACCCGGGGAGCGCCCAGGAGAGAATCAGCACATCCACGAACAGCCCGCAGCACCAGCATCTGGACTCGCAGGCAGCCTAGCTGCGGGAGGGCCGCCCACCTTCCAGGCCCGGGCCAGGGTCCCCTCCATGCCAGCTCCAGCCAGCCTGCAAGGTCCCCACTCCCAGTGCCATGTTTGCCTTCTTCATCAACCAAACAAAGCAGGAGAGACGCACACAGAGCCTTGGGAAAGCGGGTTGGTACATTCTTCCCGCCGTTGCCAAAGAGCGCCCGGCGCGGGGGCAGCGGGGGAGGGGACAAGTTACCGTGCACGCGTCCAGCTGCATCAGGATGTAATAAAATGTGTTGCTAAGATACAAGTACCAAAGAAGTTCATTAAAAGACACTTTAAGCCAAGCTGCCAGACTCTTCTCCCTTTAAAGGCTACTTATTTGGTCCTGTCCCTCGTGTTTATAATTAGATCGACAATATGAGAGTGGCGGTCCCCATTCGAGCCCACTCAGCAGAACTTGTTAATAAAATAACTTCAACAAGGCGCCGACTTCGGCCGGGGCGGCTGCAGGCCCGTTTTATTTACAGAAATATCTTTGAGTTCCACTTACTTACCTAAATGAGAGCTGAATGTTCCCGAAGAACCTCAACGGCCCTCCAGCCGGGCAATCGACCGCTTTCCCCTGACAGGGGCTGCGGGGAGGGGGTTGTCTCTAGAGCCCAGAACCACCGACTCTCAGGGCTCACTCTCAGACGCTCGTGTCTTAGCACCTGAAGGTTATAGAAGCTGAGTGCTCAGTCCGTGGACGCCACGCGAGACGCTGACTGGGGGAGATAGGGGCAGGACGTTACTAGATCACGACCCAGTGCGACGGAGCTGTGCAGGGGCACTGGCCCGGAGGAGGGACACCAGCCCACCTCAGCTAGGCCTGGATGATGAAGAGGAAGGAAGTGGGGCTCGGGGAGGGAACTTGGAAAGGCGATCAGAGGACGCACCGCGAAGGACACAGCTTGGATCTGGCTTCAGCGGTGTCCCCCTGGGCCAGCAGCATTTAGAAAAGGCCTTAATGCATGCACTACCCAAATCCACACCTCACAAGATCTCACAGATGCAGCACTTTCTGGTTTCTCCTGAAGTATCAAAGGAGAAGGCTGCATGGGGCCCAGGCCACGGGGTGACGGGTGGTGCCAGGCCATGTTGCCCCCACCCCACTGCAGGGCATGGTCTCTCCAGAGGGCCCGGCCCTCAGCAGGACCACGCACTGGCCCACGGGGTCAAAGTTTGCAATTCTGCATAAGTGAGCACATCTCAGATTGTAATTAGGCAGTTACAGAATCCTTGATGAGCCTTAGCATTTCTGAACAGGATCTCAGCGTACGGAGAACCAGCCTGGTCTCCCATCCAATTGCCGTTGGTTGCTGTTTCCCCTTGGCTGATTAGATGCTGGTTTGGTGGACAAAGGATTCAGAACAACCAGTTCTATCCTGGGACAGCTCATCAGGGAACTTCTCCAGACTTGGAAGTTAAAATTGCCCATCCGGTAGCTTCCAGCCTCTATTCAAAATTCTGCGCCATGGAAGGGCTGCTCCCTCTTATACATTATAGCCAGTTGACGATTTAAGGGCAGGGGTCAGTCGTGCTGGAGAGGACAGCCCCCCCGCCCCGTCCCATCAGCTCCCCGACCTCCCTCACATTCACGTGTCACTCTCTCCCAGCCACACTGGCCTCCGCTGGAAATGCCAGGCGCGCCCCGCCTCAGGGCCTTTGCACAGGCTGTTACCTCTGGATGGAACACTCTTCCTGCAGAGAGCCACGAGGCTCACTCCTCCAGCCTCCACAGGCCTTCGCTCCACAACTGCCTTCTCAAGGAAGGGCTTACGTCACAGAGAGCGCTGTCACCCTGTTCCCTTCCAGCCCCCTCCCTACACTTAACACCCCAGGTCCCCCAGGTCCCGGCTCCTGCTTTAGATGCAGGCCATAGGTGGCTCCTCGCAACCTCCCTGTGACGCAACCGTGGCCGCGTTCAGGACCTCTCTGATCTCTGCCCACGATGATGCCCGCAACTGTCGTGTCACCTCTGTCAAGCCAGGACGAGCCCCTGGAGGGGCCTTCTTGAGCACGTGCCCCCTTGGCGGTGGCAGCTGGGAGGAGGCTGGCGACGTGGGCAAAGAAAACTCTGCATTCAGTGGGGCTGTCAAACGGTAGTTTAAGAAATAATTCTGGCATTTATCTGTGGTGCGTTTATTACCACTGAGACGAGACGCATTAATCACAGAGAAGAGTTGGTATCACTGATTGTAGGAAATGCTGCTTGTCACTTTGTAACCTGCATCTCACGTTAAATTCTGGATCACAGTCTCTAATATGTATATATTTTTAATTGCATTTTCAAGTTCATTTACATGTACAGATTGGCTTTCCGCCTGAATGACATCAAAGAGAAACACATCTCCCTCTCTTTCTCTCTCTCCCCTGCCCCATCCCTGCCTTTTTCTCTTTTGTGGGGCAAAAAACTTCTCCCCAGATGGATTACAGTATCACCCAGGGGCAGCCTGCTGGCACCCCCCAGGGAGACCCCAATGGACCTCTCCCAACAGGTGTTTCAAGTAACTTTTTGCTGCTTCCACGCAAGAGATGAAAAGGCAGTCATGATTTCCCATAAAGATGACTGCTCCCCTCATATTACAATCTCTTAGCACCTTTTCCGTTTAGGAGGGTGACTCTCCCCACGCAAGCCCACAGTCAGTCTCTGAAGGCAGGAGTGCACGCAGGCAAGCTGGGTCACAAACACCCCTGCAGGGACTCTTTCTGAAGCAGCCTTTTGAAACTTACCTGCACCTAGAGAGCTGCAATCTGGTTCAGTGAGTCTCATAAAATGGGCAATTCCAGAATGTGCTGGGTCCTGCCAACGTTGCCAGTCCCCTATTTGTGCCAATCAGGGGGTCAACTGCTCTTAGAGTCTAAGGATGGCTCTGAAAACCGCCCCCCCTGGGTGTTGCCCTGGGGTCCATTCTTGGCGGTCCTGTTGTCATAGAGGACATCCTGTGCAAGACCACAGCACATCACACAGCGAACCCCCACCAGGATGCTTCCCAAAAACACCCTCCGATGAATGAAATGTAACTATTTGAACAAAAACGACAGGCAATTCTCGCACAACTGTGGTGTGTGATCAGGAAGACTGGTGTCCCCCAGGGCTCCATTCTGGTTCCTGGGTGCCATCCCCATCCCCCACGCAGGGCCTCAGTTTCCCACGGGTGACATGGGGCTTGGCAGAGGCGCCCCACAACGCTCCCCCTCCCGTGGCTCTCCCATCTTGTGCTTTGAGCCGTCATGCCAAGTCTGGGGGGACACCCACCCTCAATTTCCACCAAATCCCAAATTCATGACTCAGTCCCAGCGGGGGCCACACCAATCCGTGGACACAACAGCAACCCAGGGGTTTCTGTCCCGACTGAAAGCCATCTACTTCTCCAGGGCAGTAACCTCTTTGGGTGCTGCCTGCTTTCTGCGTCGCCCACTATGGCTGATAAAGTGATTCTGCGAACCGCTCCCTCTAACCCCACTGCCCTGCTGCATGCTGGGAATTACGCCAGGCACTTGGTCCGCACACCCTCACTAATCCTCAGGACAACCTGGCCTGGGAAACAGCATTATCTCCACTTTGAGATAAAGATCCAGCCACCTGCCCCTCCTGTTTTAAGTACTTGGAGGCTGAGGAGCCACTCAGCCTTGGACAAAAAAACAACCCCGAATATCCCCCAAGGAAGCACTTCTTTCTGCTGTTTTAAAACGACTGACACAGATGCCAAGCAAAAAGAAAAAAAAAAGTAAAGTGCGGCCCAGCTGAGACCGCACGGGATGCCCGCTGTCGGCAGGCGGAGGCTGAAACCAGAACGGAGCTGGATCAGCAGTTTCTCACCACGCTCTGGAAACTGCTACCACAGAACAATAAGTAACCACCAATAAAAAAAAAAAAAAATCTTAAGGAAGCATGTTTGTTCCTTTGGAAAACAGAGGCCATTTCAAAATGAGAAGATGCCTCCACACTGCAGTGTGAAATAACACTAAAAACAAGAAGAATCCCAGTAGCAGAGCCAGAGGGGGCCAAGGGAGGGCCACCAAAGCAGAGGGGGAGGGCGCGGACCCAGGGGCTCTTCACCCGAGGATGGGGAGGAGAGTGTGCTCTGGGGCCAGTCCGAACCTCAGCTTCCATGCTGCAGAGACCCCTCCCGGCACCCAGCCTGCCGCCCACTCCCCACCCTGGTGCCCCATGCAGAGACTGGATGCAGACCCAAGGTCTCCACCAAAGTTCTATGACCTTGTACTCCAGAGTAAAGGTCCCACTCATCATCACGGACCAGCTACCTCGAATTCACCAGGCCTTGTCTCTGACATGCTAATTCCACTTAACTTTTATCTTAATGCATGTCCTGGACCCTTTTCTAACTCGTGGCATGAAGTGCTATCATCCCCACCCCCTTGCCCCCCCCTCCACACTCCAGCAGAGGGGCGAGGACCATGAGGCCTGGAACTGGATTACAGCCCCTCCACTCACTGCTTGTGTCATGTCAACAAGCCCCTCGATCTTTCTGGGCTTCAGCCTGTCCTCAATAAAATAGAAATTAGGAGTAGGCTTTCTCCAAAGGGTTATGTGAACAGTGAATGGGTTGGTCCAAGAGAGGCCGAGGAGGGGCTTGGCTCAGGCTAGCCTCAAACAAGGAAGCTGGGACTGAGGATGGAGAATCTGAAGATGACCACCAGGTCCCAGCTGCTGAGGACCCGGGGCTTAATGCATCGTCCTGTAGAACCCTCTGAGCGCCTCTCTCATGTCATTTCTTGAGCACTTACCTCATGCCACTCTCTGCTACCTGATTTGCAAGGGGCTCTGATTCCCATTTTACAGCCACTGAATGTGGGACAGACACAGGAGGATGGCGCTGGGTCTACAACTCCTCTCTGTCCAGTTATAAAGCCTGTGCTGAACCTCTTTGTTACATGCCTCTCGGAGACAGAAGTTAAAAACCTTCTTGGCGGCCCTCTTCTGGTAGAGAAATCAAATCCAGAGTCCTAGTTCCTTAAACAATGTACATTCCAAACAGCGTAGCCATGCTGCACCCTCCTCCGGAAACCTGCCTCTTCCCCTGAAGTCCCCCCGTGTCTGGGCTAAGGGCCTCCTTGAGTCCCCCGCGAGTCACCATGCCAAAATGCTGCTCGGCGGCAAGAGCCCATGTGGCTGGAGAAGGCAGGCGCTTGCTCGGACCCAGCGGCCAGCTCCGGTGGGCAACCAGGCAGCGGCGTGTTTCGTATGGGCTCATCCAAGTGATGTGAAAACGGCAGCACACCCATGACTTGCTTCCCGGACAGACAAAGGTATCGGAGGAAAAACTTGCTAAATCACAGGGCTAATCGTCATAGCCAGCAGCTCTAATGAGGCATCGTGGGATTACCAAAGTTATTATCAGAGTGATCTCCTTGAAAAAATTCAAAGCTAATTGAAATCAATTGCACAGCTCCGTCAGCAGCTGTTTTAAGAGGCTAAATATCAAAGCGAACCCTGGACTAGCTGGAGAAGAAGGTTCTATCACGAGCCACGGGGCAACAGGACACCCTCACTTGGAAAAGGACGTGGGGAAGAGTCCTGAGCAGCAATGCAAAGATGGTGGCACCCCAGGCACAGGGCGGGGCTCAGCAGGTGTCTTCTGTGGTCACGGATGCAGGGACCACAACTCCCTTCAATCTACCCCTTCGCTTCCTGGTTGAGATAGGTCCTGTTACTACACCCACTTTACGGAGAGGAAGCTCAAGGCAGCAAAATGACTTGTCCAAGGCTACCCAGCCAGATGTGGGGAGCTGGGATCTGAACTGCGGTGTGTGACTTTAGGGTCTCTGCTCTTGTGGCTACATCACGTTTGACTCTACAACAGAAGACACCGTCTCAGCGGTCCCAAGCTGTTTGACCTTGGGAAGCTGCCCTTCTCCGATCTGTCCAGCAGGAAAGATTCCCCTGCCCGGCCTGCCCCCAAGTCATGGGATTATCCTGACAATCAAATAAAAAGACAGCATCAAAGAGGTGATGGAACAGACAGACCCGTCGAAGAGTATGGTGCTGCAGACAGCCGAGGCATGCGTCTCTATGCAACTTGTCTCTCTGCTTCTCTACAGGTGGAAGCGTCACCTCCTTGGAGCGATCCCCCAAGCACCCCATCAGAGCACACCCTCCCACCTGCTGCCCAAGTGAGCCCGGTGGTTGAACAGCTCATGCAGACGCCTCACTGAGCTTCAAGGGATAGGAAACGGTGGATACACCTGTCTCCCCAGCTATATGTGAAAATGTTTGCAGAGACCGGTGAAAGCATTTTGTAAGTGTAAAAAGCCTTACAAAATGAGACGTCACTGTTGCTAATACCACACCACCCGCCATCACGTCCATATGCCCAGTACTCGGTGGATGCTCATTCAATGCTTGTGGAATTCAACCAAGTTCTTCCCAAGACAGATGTGCACAACAGGATGTCAAGTGTAAAAAGCAAGCTGAGACATGGTATGCTTGGTGCCTGCACTGCGCGTGTTTATCTGTGTTACAGGTGTTTGTGTGTGCACAGAACATGCCCTGCTCTCATCCCCAAGCAAGGACGGGGTGGAAAGAAGGGGGCTTGTGTTTTCGCACCTTCAGATTCGTACTATGAACCTTTTTCCGAGCAAGCATGTGTTGCTTTTACAATAAAAACTTTTTTTTGAAAGCAGAATTCTTCTTTATCTCCTCATTGTTAAGAGAAATAATAAAAAGAACATTGGGGGCGCCTGGGTGGCTCAGTGGTTAAGCATCTGCCTTCGGCTCAGGTCATGATCCCAGGGTCCTGGGATCGAGCCCCGCATCGGGCTCCCTGCTCCGCGGGAAGCCTGCTTCGCCCTCTCCCACTCCCCCTGCTTGTGTTCCCTCTCTCGCTGTGTCTCTCTCTGTCAAATAAATAAATAAAATCTTTAAAAAAAAAAAAAAGAACATTGATCACCATCTTCCTTAGTTAAGATTTTTCTTCAGGAGAATGGTAATTATTTTCTTAGTTCAAAAACAAATCCTCTCATTTTCAGTACGTAATCCTGAAAAGTTATTAACTGACTTATATTATGTACGTATTACACGCACTTCATATATATATTTATTGGTACATACTGACACATTTGTTACTTATTTCATTTATCATATACTTTATAGTCAAAATAAAAGCAGTAATACAGACATAACTGATAAATACGTATATATGTATATGTACATACACACACTTACATTTTTTTAAACCAACTGACCAGAGTTGCTAACTAGGTGTCTAGAAGCTCCACCCCTCAGCTCTAAGCTCTGGTGAAGGTAGGAGGAAGAGGATCACCAAGTGGTGCCCCTGTCCTCACAGCCTGTTAGTTCTGGTCACCCAGGGCTACGGGGCCAGCAGCCTCCCAGCCTCCTCCCCCATGTCATGCACAGGTCCCATCGTCCATACGAGAGCCTCCCTATGCAGGGGACAAACATCTAAAGAGCTCATATGGCCTGGCTGGGCCAAGCAGGGAGGGAGTTCAGGGCTCCTTTTCTCTCCTCCCTTCCCACCTGCTCCCAGCACCATTCCTGCCCCTTCTTGATCTGTGAGCACTTTCCAAGCCTACGGTGTAAAATCCAGGCCTTCCATCCAGGCGAGTGATGCGTTCCTTGCTCTGGCCCCAGCTCGCCTTCTCTGATGTCCCTCTTCTGCTCTCTCCCATGGTCTTACTGCCAGAAAGCTCACAGCACCTGCAGGTTTCTTCAGGCCATCGTCCCTTAGCGGGCTTGGCCACCAGTTTCTCCCGTCCACAACCCCAGGTGTCCTCGAGGACCCCTCCCCCAACCCCCTCCAGGAAGCTATCCTCAGTCTCCAGGCCAGGAACAACGCTGGTGTTCCCACAGTGTGATTTTCCCAGCACTTTTCTGGAAACATGGTTATCTATGCCTTACTCTTTGGTGAGGTTTCCAAGGGCAGAGAATTGTGGGTCTTACTCATTTCTATGTCTGCTCATTTCGAACATATGAGAACCTGCCACTTATTGCGTGCCTACTATAGGCTAGGGATTTGGTGAGGACCATTTGGTAAATCACTGCTAATCCTCATGCCCATCTTGTGACAAGGTCATCCACTCGCTCAACAAATGTGCATTCAGTCCCTAAAAAGCACTGCCTTGAGAATATAGGGGCAGAGGTAAAGTAGATGGAGCCACCGCCCTTCACGGAGCTTACAGTCTAGCACAAAGCAGACAGGAAAAGATCCCAGAGAGACAATAGCCAGCACTCTCTAGAGGCAAGGAAATGCTCAAGGTGCCAGAGAAGCTGCTGGAAGCAACCATAGAGACAGCGCTGCCATGTGCAGGAGGGAGATGGAGAGTGCCCTGAGCGGAGACCAAGCAGAACCAAGCAGAGAGTGCCCTGAAGCGGAGACCAAGCAGGGCAAGCAGAACATACCAGAAGGGGCAAGAGGAGATACAGTATGTTATTCGTGTGGCCAAGAGAAGGAAACAACCCAAATGCCCGTCAACTGGTGAACAGCCAAGCAAACTGTGGTCTACCTGTACAATGGAATATTATTCAGACACAAAAAGGAATGAAGGGCCACCACCTGCTACCACTGGGATGAGCCTTGAAAACATTATGCTCAGTGAAAGAAGCTGGTCATAAACAGAGCACATCGTGTGATTCCATTCACAGGAAAGCCAAAATAGGCAACTCTCTAGAGACAGAAGGCAGATCAGTGGTTGCTTAGGGCTGGGCGGGGGTGGGCAGCGAGTGAGAGCCAGGGGGTTTCTTTTTGAGGGATGAAAATGTTCTAAAATTGATGGTGGTGACAGTTGCAAATCTCTGTGAATATACACAAAAAACCCATTTAATTGTGCATTTTAAACGGATGACTGATAGGATAGGTGAACTGTACTTCAATAAAGCTGTTCTGGGTTTTGTTGGTGGTGGGGGTTTTTTGTTTGTTTTTTGTTTGTTTGTTTGTTTTTACAGGGGATGCAGTGAGGAGGCTACTGCAATCTTCCAACTAAGAGGTGATGGAGGAGGGGCCAGAGTGGTGGGGGGGGGCGGGTAGAGGAAGAGGGACTCCAGGAACAGGGTTCAGGTGAGTGTGGGAGGGACATGGGCTGTTGGGGGGTAAGGGTGGTGGTGGGCAAGCCAGGGCTGGGGGTTGCTGTCCTAGTCCATACTCTTCCCTGCAGGGGATGGAACGTGGAACTTTGGGACACTTTTCTCTTTAGCACATAATGATGCTATCAGAAGCATGACAACTTCCACTCAAAGTCAGGAAGATGAAAATTTACCCTCCTGGATAGGGACAGCCTTGAAGGAAAGCTTGGAAAATGGCATGTCCTTTTACCAAAGGACTGCAAACAATCGGGAGCTTTCGGAATAAAACCCAGCCTGCAATTTCGTTTGGTGGATACTGCCAAGGCAAAGTCCCTCTGGTGTCCACCACAGCTAGTGAATCACAGTGAAGACATGATTCAGCGCCCGGGTGCATGCCACATACATAAAACCTTTCAAGAAGACATATTTTTATGGCTGCACTTAAGGACAGCCCCTCGGAATCCAGAGTCCATCAAATCGATGGATCGAGCGGCACAAGAGGCCCCAAGTTCACCTCTGGGGGGTCTCTCTCTCACAAGGCCACACCAGCCCGGGCTGCAGTTAACACAGAAGGCTCTTCTCCCTCTGTGGTGAAGCTGAACTTCATGAAGTTCAGGTCTGGAAATGCCCACTACATGTGACACTTAAATGTCGTGCTGAGAACTCCAAAGAGGGAAGGAAAACAAACAAACAAACAAACAAAAAAACACAGTATTCATGATGGGTCTGTTATTTACACGGAAGTGCTTGTTGCTTGACAATTTAGATAAAAATGTTACTGCCTCTCTGCATGTGCTGCAAATTCATGGCGTAAAACCATTGGAGCAACTAATGGAGTCTTCACACATCACATGTCGTTAAAGACGAGGGGTCCGTCCTCCACTGGAATTCAAAACCTGGCAGCCAGGCGCAGCCACACCTGGGAATGCAGCCTGGCCAAAACTCAGCTCTGACCAACTCCCCACACCTCCTTTTTCTTTTTTTTTAAAGGAAAAAATATGAACTCCGTTTTCAAACAGTGAGGTCCTATGGAAGCTGGTTTCCTGTTTATCCCCTAGTCCACCAATGGTGGGAGACACTGGAGAGTTATACAGGATTTGTATCTCTCTACTTCTGACCGGCAACCAACCTATTTACTTCTGCGAGTCCTTGATAAACATCTTTAAACACTTGTCCATGTTTCTAGAAATCACTGAAAAAATTCCAGTGTCAAGGGTGTGAATGGGAAAGTGATGGCTGGGCACCAAAAGATATTACTCAGCTGCTATTGTATTTCTAACAGATGCGGATAATGGGGTCATCCGTTTGCTTTACTATCTAGTTCACCATCCAAGTATGCACTTTTAATTGAAACTTAACCTTTACATCCCGCATTCCAAGCAGGAGCAGCACAAAAACACATCTCTGGAAGTGTAAATGGTATGAATTTCTTCCCAAGCAAATCGATAAATGAGCACTACCTTTAATTTTATGTTGAGACAAAAACAAACTCTAAAATACTGGCCTTTTCATACCTGCTCCCACATTTCTGCTACTCCAGGGCAGACTCCGAGGTGACCAAGCAGAGCCCCCGCTGCTCCTCTTCCAGACCCTGGGTGCAGCCCAGAATCACCTCCAAAGAGCCTGTTCATGGACCTTTCCCCAGCCGAGCTGCCAATCACCACCAAACTCTCCCAAGGAGGGAGAGACGAGTAAATGTTAAGTCTACCCAACTCATTTCATAGGTGACCTCTGAAAGATTTCACCGCAGAGCTCGGGAGAGACAAGGCAGCTTTATTAGCATGCTGCTCCACGGCCTCGGCCCCCTCCCCTCCCTCTTTTATGAGCCCTTGTTATATAAAATGCCACAAAGGGAAAAGGAAAAACAACAGACAGTTCCAAACACAAGTTCCGATGGCCAGGCCCAAGGCTGGCTGCTTACCATATGTTATATTTAGTCATTTAAAAGAGAAACATTTTTAAAAGGCCAGAGAACAAAAGTTTTCCTTGTTTCCTTTCTTTCTGAACACACACTCAACACACACAAAAAGATGGAGGTACATTCCATTCGCAAGCATCTCTCCTTCCCCGAGTTCAAATTTAAAGGCAAAGACAGCCTGGAGTAGGAAAGCTCCTTCCCCGAAGCTGCACTGGAGCCTCCAAACACAATTTCAAATGTTTCTCTCAGCCTCATCGAAATTCCGGCATGACAGATAATAAATAGCTACTCATTTACTATCATCATAAAATTTTAAACAGCCTTGAAACAGTTGCTACAACACAGAAGAAATGATCAAACCCAAGCCCAGAAAAGCCACTCCAAATAGTAAAACTATTGCCATGTAGAAGCACACATAAAGACATTGTTGCAATAAATGCTGTGGATTACTGGATTCTCTCCCTCTCCCTCCCTCCCTCTCTCTCTTAAATCTTCCACTCAGAGCATAAGAGTCAACAACTTGTCGTTCTACCCAGTGAAAAAGGGCTTAGCATCCCTCGCTATCACACTGTACCGGATTTGGTGATGCGGTTTTTTTTCTAAAAAAAAAAATAATAATAATAAAGTATCTGATTTGATTCTACACAGCGATTAAACATCTTTGTGCTCAGCGAAAGGTCTTCCAACCCCTCCCCCTCCAAAAATGGCATCAAAGCAATCAAAATGGTAATGCCGGGCCTGGGTCCCCTCCCCCCGCGAACTCCCCGACTTCGCCGGGGCCGCGCGCCGGACCCCCCTCCGGCGGGAATGGAAGCTTCCACGCCTGGACGGGGGCGCGGGCCGGGCGGGCGGGCGGGCGCGCGCGGCCGGGGGGGGGGGGGGCCGCGGCACCGACAGAAAGGGGTTAATGCATTCGTCGCAACCCTCCCGTCCAGCCGGGCGCCCCCGACCAGGCGCGGACCCGCGGGGACAGCCATCTTTCTTTCCGCAGTCCCCGGCCCCCTCCTCTTCCGCACGCCCCCTCCCACCACTTTTCAACTTTAAAGACTCGAAATTTACACCCGGCCTCCGAGTTCTCCCGCTCCGCGGTCGCCGCCACCCCCGCCGATCTCGTCCCTGTCTCCCCCTCCACCGAAAACCCCTCCGGGGAGGGGGCATCGGATCCGCGGCCAGGAGTTGGGGGAGGACGGAGGGGGCCACCGCGGCGGCCGCAGCGGGGGCGGGGGCGGGGGCGGTGGCGGTGCTGTCCAAGTTTGGTGCTGGCGGCGGCGGCCGGCATTCCGAAGGAAGCGCGATCGATGGCCAGGGGGCGCGGCGGGGCGGGGGCGGGCCCGCGGAGGGGAGGGGCCGCGGGGAGGGGCGCCGGCGCCCCCGCCCCCGCCAGCCTCGGAGCCCCGGGAGCGCCATTGGCTGCGCCGCTCAAAGTTCTCGGCTCCGGGCGGCGCGGGGAAGGGGCGGGAGCGCGTGTGCGGGGAGCGGGGCGCGCAGGGGGAGGAGCGGAGGGGGAGGGGCGCGAGCGGCGGGGAGGGAGGGGGCGGGGGCGCGCGGCCGGCCGCGCTCTGGCGGCGGCATCTGTTCGTGGTGCTGAAACCCCGAGCGCTGAGCTCAGCGTAACTAAGTCACAATGGACAACTTTTCCTCCCCGGAGGGGCCGGGAGGGGGGTCGGCGGCCGTGCCCCCCACCGCGAGGCGCTCGTCGGGTGTCCCAATCCACGCCTGCAGGCCAGAGACCAAAGTTGGGGCAGAACTGGGGGGTCCTGGGGGCGCCTTTCTTTTGTTCCCCGGGAGCTGGCGTCAGGTTCCGAGAATAAAAAGTGATGCTGGAGAAGTGGAGGGGAGGGGGGAGCCCAGAGGAACGATTCTTTAAATCAGATTTGCAATGGAATCCAGAAATCGCTTCCAAGGAGTTTGGTGTCCAGGCCCGAAATACCGCCCCCCGCCACCCCTACCCTCACACCGGCGTGAAGTGGGGGACACCAAGCCGGGAGAAATTGCCACATTCCAAAAACATGTCCACCAACTCAAAATGGACGCCGGGCTGCTCGCCGCCTTTTGAGTGCAGCTTCTCTCTTTCGGCCACTGCGGGAGCCTTGCTCTCCCCCCTCGGCCTCCAAGAACCCGGCTCTTTCTTTCCAGAAAAAGGGGGGGCCGGGTAACTTTGAGGGCTGCAGACTCCTTTGGGAGTCTGAGCGTGCGGCGCCGAGGCCGGCACTTTTTAGGGTGCTGCCAAAGTGCCGGGCGACCCCTCCTCCCCACCGCGGGCGGAGTTGGGGGGCGCAGGCTCCAGCTCGCTTACTTGTTTGTCGTTGAGCGCGGCGATCCGCGGCTGCCTTTCGTGGAGCTGCTTCTTGAGGTCGCCGTTCTGCGGAAACACGGAGGAGCGGGCTCAGGCCGGCCGCCCCGGGGGGTCGAGTGCGCCCGGGGCCCCGCGGGCCGCAGCCCCCCACCCGGCAGCTCGCGGGCCGGGCTGTCCGCAGCGCGCCCCAAGTTCCCCGGGCTGCGTCCCGCACGCGCGGCGGCCGGGCAGTGCCGCGCGGGGCCGCTTACCTGTGGCTGCCGCCTCATCGGGGCAGCTCGCGGGGCGGGGCGGGGGCCGCGGCCACCCGGCGGCGCGCCCCGAGCCGTGCAAGTTTGCAGGCAGGGGTGCGTGTGCGAGTGAGTGTGAGTGTGACTGTGTGCCGGGGGAGGGGGGAGGAACAAAGAGCCAAGTAAACACGGCGAGTCCGTGTCGAGCAAAGCTCATAAATATTCAAGTCGCGTCCTAATCTCCCCAACACACACACGCGCACGCCGCAATTCCGCTCGGGCTCCGGCCGCCACGCCGCTGCCAGCCCGAGCAACAATCGCCAAAACTACTTTTGCAAACTGTGCGGGGTTGCACGGGGGTGGGGGCCGGGTGGGGGTCGGTCCACACTCTCACACAAACACCCCGGGGCAGGCTCACGAAGGGGCCCCCTCAGTCCTGCAGACCCTGCGTGGAGAAAGAGAAGATGCGGGGCTCAGGTCCCGCGGGCTCCGGACCCCACCCCCCCAAACTGTGCAGGACTGCAAGAGAGGAGGGAGGAGGAGGAGCCCGGGAGGCGGGGGGCCGGGCACTAAAAACTCCCCCCAGCCCCGGGGCAGGCTCGAGGAGGAGCCCTTTCCGGGCACCTTCAGCCGTGCAGACCCTGCGACGACGAGGAAGAGGACGCCGGGCTCGGGTCCCTGAAGCCCCCCTCCAGCCCCCCCACTCCTGGCCTGGGGCCCCGGGTCGCCTACCTGGTGGCGCGCGAGTTCCACGGCGAGCGCCTCGGGCCGGCTCTGCAGCTCCATCCCGGCAACTTGGGCAGCACTTTGCGCTCACTTTGGCCCCGGCTCCCGGGAAGTTGCGCGACTCCACGGGGGCGGGAGCGGGCGGGGCGGGCCGGGCCTCCGGGGAGGGAGGGGGCACAGGAGCCCCCTCCCCCAAGGCCGAACGGGAGGGAGGGAGGGGGGTCTGGCGAGGGGGAAGAAAGGCGGCTGGGCGCCGCGGCGCCGAGCCCGCGGCCGCTCCAACTCCTCAGGCTGCCCGGCAAGTTGCGCCGGGTCCCCGGGCCGCCCGCGCTGGCCGGCGCATGGCCCCCAGGCGCCGGGAGCCCCGCGCAGCCCCGCGCAGCCCCGCGCGCGTCCGCCCCGGCGCCACCGCCGCCCGCGCGAGCCGCCGGCCGGCAGGGACTATATTTCCTCCGGCGCGCGCCTGGATCTCGTTGGGCCTCGGCAAAGTTGTGCCTCGGCGCGATGCTAATTCGGCAGTGCCCGGATGGAGCGGGCCGGGGCGGCGGGGGGCGGTGCCGGAGCCCGCCGCCCGCCCCGCCCCCGCCCCGCCCGCGCGTGCGCACTGCAGCCCCGCCGCGGCCCGGTACCCCGACCCGAGAACAAAAGTGGCGGTGCGGAGGGGCGCAAACTCGCCGGTCCGCGGCTTGGGGCTGCCGGCCCCGGGGCCGTTCCGGCCGGACGCCCCTCCACCTCTCCGCCCCCGCGCCCAGCCAGACGCGAGGAAAACGGGCCGTGCTGCCCAAGGCCGGGGTTGGAGAGACTTTCCGGTGGGAGGAAAAAAAATGTCCATTTTTTTTCGTTTCTTTTCTGTTCTGGCTCTCGGTGCTCCCTCTCTTCCTCTACTCCCTCTTCCCTGCCTCGGGCAGCCTCCCTCTCCTACTTTATTTACATTGTCTGCCATGCCCTCCCGCCGCCCTGCACACCAGCGCGGCTTCTTGGGAGATTGCGTTAGTCCTGTCGCCAGATTCCCCCACCGTCTGATGGCCACCGTGTTGTTTAAACAGTATGAAAATTGATCTCTTGACTCTTCCTTTAATAATCTTTTTTTTTTTTTTACACTCACAATTAAACTCTCAACAGATGTCACTGGACTTTTTAAGGCTGTTGTTAAAAATCGTAAACACGCCCGGTCAATGTGACATAAAACAGTTATAAGTACAGCTTGCCGAGGTCGTATTCCAAAACTCCCAGCCCACAGCGAGGTTAATGTCTCCGAGTCGAAATTACCATGGTGGAGTTACCATCCTCATCAATTATCGGCCAAGTGCTTTGTGCCCTCTCCATAGCATCCTGGTATGTTTGGAAGACGCTGGGGGCGGGGGGTGGGGGACGGTGCAGTCGTCTTTCAAAGGAAACGTTTAAACCAATAAATCAGTATAACTTCATATTCCTGCACAGCACAAGATACAACGCAGGCGCACACGATCCACAGATGCCCCGCTCCGGCATATGCCCACCCGCCACACGGCACTTGTCAGAAGTTGTTGGAATGTTTTTTCAGGTCAGGACCCCAGTGTGGCTCTGGCCTCCGTTTGGGCTTTTGCCACAAGTGACTTACGTGTTTGTCCCTTGGGCACCCAGATACCAGGGGCCTCTCATCTCTGACCCCAGTACCAGCCTTTAGAAAAAACTCAGTAACGGATCCCTGGTTAATTTGTGAGCTTTGTTATCCCACGCAAAACTAACACATGTTCTAAGTGGTCATGATCCATTTGGTCTAGCACCAACCAGGGACAAGCATGGTTCACCGAATGCAAAACAAAAGGGCTGACACTGGGCATCCTGAAGAGGCTCTGGCTCCTTCCACTCTGGGTTCAGCCCAACTCAGGATGGCATCCTCCCTCCTCAGTGCTTTCGCTGGCCTGGACAGCAGCCTGGTAAAGTGGACCGCCCTGCGGGGAACAGTGGTCCGAGAGCCAGGGAGAGCTGGTGTGTGAGAGCCTTCCTACTGTCATCTCTGTAAATGTCCCTGGCTTTTTGGTAAAAATTCATAATAATCTCGTTGGCCAGGTATGTCATTAAATCAACAGAGAGGACTCTCAGGTCATCTGTGACCCTCTCACGCTCGAAATGCCGGCTGGAGGAGACTGCTTTCTGCTGTGGAGACTTCGAAGTGCTGTCTGCAAGTTTCTGTTAATTAATTCAGGGCACAGTGATGATCTTCTGCTTGGCCCTCTGTTGTTTTTGTAGCTACCTAATTCCTGAGCAAGCAACAAAGGCCCAGGGCTGGGGCACTCTCTGACAGTGAGGGAGCTGAAGCTGAAGTTCTCACGAGCAAACTTGCAGAGTCTGGTGTTGTCACTGCGGAGACACTGTTCTCTGACTCCGTCCTGCTCTCCCGGCCGCCCTCCCTTTGCCCATGCTGTGCCCTCCGTGTGGAGTGTCTTTTCCCTCACAACCTACCTTTTTAAAAATCCTCTTCATCTTCCCGTGTTCACCTCAAATACCCCCTTTTCTGGGAAACTTCCTTTAGTTTCTACACATGAATTCTTCACTCCTCCCCCGGGAGACCCAGCATGCAGAGCTCTTTAGCATGGGGCGCATTCTGTACCATAATAAAGGTGATTGTTTTCTTCCCCATGGGCGCCCGAGCCAACTCTGAGTCTGGTCTGGGAGCAGAGCCCAGCATCAGTATGTTGATGGATGGTCCCGTATGCCTGGAACAAAGTAGGTGCTTAATAGAGGAGCAGGTGAGTGAGGGGTGGGGGGATAAATGGATGGATGGATGCTAAGAGAAATACAATCCGTTTCTGGAAAGGTGGGCCAAAATAATGGCCATAGGAGAGAGCAGTGTCTACAACCCATCCCAGAATCCATTATTTCTCTTCACCTGCATTGTGATCAAGTGGACAGGGGGCCTGGATTAGAGCTTGAATACCTGAGTTTGAGACTGGGCCCACCCCTTAACAGCCTCATGACCTTGGGCAAGTCACTCCACATCTCCTAACCTCCGTTTCTTCAGATGTCAAAGGGGAATGGGAATTATCCAACCAACCATAGGTACCCCCAGATCCACTCAGGTCCTCGCAGCCTCAGACCTTGGCTACTTGCTCTGTGGGGAGCCCCAGTCACAGTCCATCGCTGGCTTAACCAGTCAGAGGTGCGGGCCAGCCTGCAGCATGGTCTCCCGCACACGGCTGCCACAGCGGGGGTGGGGCAGCTCTGGCACCTCGTCCAACCCTGTGAACCGTGGGGGCCTGGCTGCTCCCCGCCTCCCCTGCTGGTTTCGGAGTGAAGCTTTGCACCTTGGACGTGGATCTGGCCCCCATGATGACCGACAAAGGACGGAGTAACACAAACTTGGAAGTCCAGGGGAGTTGGCTAGTACCTCATCAAATGAACTTAAAGCAACCAGAAACAGGATTCAGGAAGGAGCCAGCAAATCAATATCGCTCCCTTCCTTGGCTGGTTGGATGCTCTGGGTTGGATCCACTTTGTGTGAAGCGGCAGGCTTTGCAAGAATCCATCACCTTGACATTGCTTTCCTTCTTTCCCTCGCTTTCCCCTCATCTTGCTGCCCTAGGATTGCACCCCAAAAATAGACTTTAAGGTTTGTTTTGCCTCTGTTTTCAAAGGACCCCCCGCTAAGAAGGGGGAGAGCTACAGGGTTCTGGTGAGGATTAATGAGATCGCATCTAAGAAAGCCCTTAGTACACTGGAAAAAACAGAAAATGTTGGTGATAATTCTCAGACTAAAGAACTGGTCTTCAGTTTCTCCCCTGCATGAAAGGTTCCTATAAAAAGCCAAGGTGAATCTTGAAAGAGGACCTCAAAAGCAGCTCAATAAGCATTTAATATGCACCCACATTGTACAGGGCCCTACACCAGGCGCTATGTGATAGACATCCGATTAGATGGATCCCTGGCTCTTGGGGGGACTATGGTGTGGTGAGGCTCCAAGAGAGAAAACACAGACATAAATGATAATCCCAGGGGCCCTGCATTAAAAGTAGCACAGAATGAGGGGAATGGGGGAGTGGGGGAGGGAAGGGTTAATTCTGGGAAGGGTGGTCAGAAAGGGGCTGTCAAGAAGTCATTTGAGCAGTGCCTTGAAAGGGTAAGAACAGCATTTGTTCTGGGTTTTACCATTCATGAAGCATTCTCCATATCTGTGATCTCATTGACCCTCAGAGGAGTTCCAGGATGTAGGTTGGGTACCCCCAATTTTGAAGGTTGAAGGACCAATGCGGAGGGCCCTAGCTTCACTGGGAGGGATGCACAGACTGAGGCAGAGGAGACCCGGGCTCTTCCACTTAGGAGCTGCGTGATCTTGGGCAAGTTGGCTGAGGACAGATTGGTTTGCAATGACAGGGAAGGGTACTGTAGCAGAGGAAGCAGCATAAGCCAAGGTCCTGAGGCAGAGACCTCAGAGGCCTCTAAAATTCTTACCCTTTCAAGGCTCTGCTGTAACGGTGGAGAGAAGTAGGACAGAAAAGATCGTGGGACCAGACCACATGGGTTTCAATGTGGCACGCCAGCAGGGGGACCCACCCAAGGTTTCTGCACAGTTCCGGTCAGCTCTGTGCGCTGACATTACTGCATGGTGATGCGAAGGATGCAGGACAAGGTGGGGGGCAGCTGGGAGGTGAAGGCCAAGATCCAGGACAGAGGTGCCCATACCTGGCCTGAAGGAGAAGACAAGGAGACAGGGCCACCACGGGCCCCCGCCGAGATGAAGCGTGGGGAGTAGCAGGAAGGGACTCGAATGTCTGGTGCGGGGCACACCCATGTGAGTGAGGTCTCGGGGAGGGTACAAATTTGACTTTTCATTAGTGATCCTGTTGTAGGCACCATTTATTGAGAGCTTTCCCTCTGCCCTCTGCAGAAGGCACCCTTTATTTCATGTGATCCTGTGGAGGGGAGTACAACTATCCCCACTTTCCAGATGAGTACAATGACACTCAAAGTGGTTCCGGAACCTTCTCAAGCTGCATAGCTATGGAGGTGGTATCCACGCACATCAGAGGCCTACGACAGTTCCGTTTGTGATTACTGTCCTGGGTAATATTTAACAGTGTCCTTTTTTACTCTCCAGTGTGTCCCGGCCTGGAGGACTAATTGTATGGTCAGCCCGCTATAGGGATGAGGGCAGAATTCACCCCCCCCAATTCTCATGGCTCCAGCGCCTGCTGTCTTCCCAATACTCCACTCTGTCTCACCCGGCATGGTGCCCCATTATCTAGAGCAGTGGCCGGAGGTCAGGGTCAAAGCCTGGGGCACTGGTGCAGGGCACTCAGGTTCCAGCGGGGCTGAGCCACAGGACAGCCTCAGCATCACAGACTGTTACTCTGCTTCCTGCAAATGGGTGGCCAGGCCCTGTCCAGTGGCTTGCGCACCAGCTTGGAGCCTGCACAGTGTATCTGGGAGACGTCTGCCAAACACGGACAGGCTCAAGCCTGGAGCCTGCTGTCCCTGAGCATCTCCTGGAATGTCGCTGGGCACCTCCACTGGCCAAGCCCCGCTCTAAGCTCACCGGCCCCATGGGCAGCAGCACCCTCCACTGATCCTGGAGTCACCCTCTCCTCTGACGTCCCGTATCACACACACTTCAGGTAATTAGTTAAGTTGAGATCATACTGGATCAGGGTGGGGTCTAACTCCAATATGACTGATGTCCTTCTCAGAAGAGGAGAGGAGGGACCCAGAAACACATGGGGACAATGCTATGTGATGACAGAGACAGAGATTGGAGTCCCTAAGTCAAGAAACGCCAAGGATTGTCAGAGCCACCAGAAGCTGGGGGAGAGGAGGCCCGGGAAGGATTCTCCTCCTTCGAAGGACCAGACCTATCGACATCTGGATTTAGGACTTCTGGCTTCTGGGCTGTGAGAGGATACATTCCTGTTCCTTTAAGCCCCCAGTGTGTGGTACCTCATTACAGCAGCCCAGGAAACCCACACCCAGCCAAGCCTCCCTTCCAATGAGCAGACAGGCTCAGGTCCCCGTCCCACTGCCCCACAGTCCTGCGGGCACACGGGCCTTTCCCAGACCCTCACTCCTGCGTCTCCTGGGGAGAAGAGGGGAGCACAGGGTCGGGTATGTTCCGATCCACAGTGACCCAGAACCTCTCAGGTTTTAGAAGTCATAGGATGTGTGTGCCAAGCATTTTCAGACATCTGCAGTGGACCAGTGCATCACCCAGTAATCACACACCTCCATATTTCTACTGCCAAATGTGCAAATACCCACCAGAAGAGAAACGAGAACCACCGAATGACCTCCTGTCAGCTCACATCAGGGTTTGCTGCCAAGCAGGGGTGAGCACCAAACTTATCAGCGTAACACTGAGCATGTTTTGGATTTCAGAACTGCATGTAAGGGATTGTGCACACAGTCGGCCAATGAGAACTCATTGATTTCCCTTCATCGCCACCCTGGCCCTGGCCCCACTGCGTCTTTAATTGATTCCATCTACACAGCAGTTCCCAGGCCTGGGAGGACAGGAATTATTGCTGTCCTGCTACCAGGGGGTAAACTGAGGCAAGGAGACGCCCACGGGACACACTCAGAGTCACCGGGAGCCCAGGGTGTGTGCCCATCACGGCACAGACTCCATACCTTGGACCCCCCCACCCAATGCTCTCGCCCCCTCCAGGCACCAGACAGCATCTGCTCACCTGCAGGGCCCCTGTGTATTC
Source organism: Leptonychotes weddellii (assembly GCF_054177405.1). Taxonomy (NCBI): domain Eukaryota; kingdom Metazoa; phylum Chordata; class Mammalia; order Carnivora; family Phocidae; genus Leptonychotes; species Leptonychotes weddellii. The sequence continues at coordinate 155,946,802 of NC_138373.1, forward strand.
ATTCTGAGGCTGTTACAAAGCGCTGTGCGCTGGGGGGCTCAATCCACAGAGACCCGTTCTCTCAAGACTGGAGGCTGGAAGCCAAGAGCAGGGGGGCGGCAGGGTCCGTTCCTTCCGAGGCTGTGGGGGACACTCTGTTCCAGGCCTCTCTCAGCTTCTGGGGGTTTGCTGGCATCTTTAGCATCACCCCAACCTCTGCTCCATTTCCAAATGATAGGCTCCCTGTGGATGTGCCCCTGTGTCCAAAGTTCCCCCGTTTATAAGGGCACCAGTCATGTTGGATTAGGGGCCACCCTCATGACATCATTTTAACTTGGTAACTTCTCTAAAAACCCTATTTCCAAATAAAGTCCCATGCTGAGGTACTGGGGTTAGGACTCCAACATAGGAATATTGGGAACACAGTCCAACACAACAGTTTATCAGGAGATTTCTTTCTGAGATGGCCAACTGCATATGGAGGAGTGCGGAACACTGAGTTTCCATTCACTCCCTATGCATTTATTAAGCATGGACCCTGTGCCCGTCCCTGCGCTCCTATGAGTTCTTAGTCATTGCTGCTGATTTGCATATCTAGTCCCACGTAGCAGGCATGCACAGGGACTATGGCTGTGCTTTGCTTGGACGTTTTGCTAATTTGGGATGGACTCTGCTCCTTTACTCCCCAAGCCACCCCCCTATCCTCTCTTCAGGAGCCATGCATTTCACCTGATTTATAAATGGAAGAGACAGGATGCCCATCCATGTGCTCTGGGAACCCTCTACCAGCCAGAGAAGGAGAGGTGGAACTGAGGCCATGGGGGGAGGCCTTGGCTGGCCCTCCTTTGGCCGACCGCTCCCAAGGTCCCTGGGCGACACTTGCCGTCTCTGACCCATGAGAGTCCTTCCTGTACTCAGTGAAAGCTTTTACTTGAGCTCAGGAGGCAGCTGGGACTGGAGCTCCAGGCTCCTGGCTCTCTTCATTTATATCAGCTACACGTCAGTTGACTATAGTTTGGCAATTTTTTAAAAAGATTTTATATGGGGCACCTGGGTGTCTCAGTTGGTTAAGTGTCCGACTCTTGGTCTCGGCTCAGGTCGTGATCTCAGAGTCCTCAGATTGAACCCTACGTCATCAGGTTCTGTTTCCTCTCCCCCTCCCTCTCCCCCTCCCCTGCTCACTCTCACTCTCTCAAATAAATAAATCTTTTTTTTAAAAAGATTTTATTTTAAAGTAATCTCTACTCCCAACGCGAGGCTGGAGCCCATGACCCCAAGGTCAAGAGTCACATGCTCTACCAACTGAGCCAGCCAGGCACCCCTACAGTTTGACTTTTTTTTTTCAAATATAGTTATTCCCAGAAGTCTCAAAGGTTACACTGCTTTACAGGGCATTTCTAAGCTATATACCTATTGCTAAGTCAGCTAGAGCTGAAAGACAAGTCACCATGTTAATGGATTATATGTTGACAATGAACTGAAGACCAGCTTGTTTCTGCCATCCAAAATCCCTTCCAACACAAACAGGACTGTTCTGGAGGCTGAATGAATCCCCCCAGGGCAGGGTGGTGCCCCTTTCCAGGCTGGGGAAGGTTCTGTGGGTCTTGTTCAAAGCTGAGGCTCCTTGGGTATTTGGAAAGGTAGAGGATGAGGAAGGAGCCAGCATGGACGGGTCACCCATCACTGTATGTGCCTACCCCAGGCTAACTGGACTGTTTCGCCATATCATCATTTACATCAATCTTGTGCCCTGCCCCCCTGCATGGCAGATGTAATTGCTCGATGTTTGAAAGGGAAGCCCCGGGAAGCTAAAAAGTCGTCCCAGATCTTGGCCAGTGTGGGCTGGGGTGAGGATTCAAACTCGGAGCTGTCTGATTCCAAACCCAGGACGGTTCCACCGCTCTGGCCACCTCCCCTGCTAGCTGGGTCTCCATCCTGGTGCCATTACAAGTTTGGGGTCTAAAAGCCATTTGGGGGAGTTGTTTTTCTATTTCCCAATACATTTTCTTAGCTCCCCTGCAAACAACCGTACAGTTTTCAAAGGCAGAATTCAAAATCCAGAGCAACCACGTTACTGAGGCATGGCTGATCCCCAGAAAGCTGTGTATCCTCAAGGTGCACGACTTGGTGAGCCGGGAGGTAAGTGATGAGACCATCACCACAGTCAAGGCCATGAACTTATCCATCCTCTCTAAACGTTTCCTGCTGCCCTTTTTATTTAAGACTTTTTAAATGTTTCCTTTTTTCCCTTTTACGGTAAGGGCACATCACATAAGATCTAGCATCTTGGCAGCGTGTCTGACTACACTGCCCGGGCCTGCTGGCTAGGCCTATGGTGTACAGCGGACCTCCAGCTCCGATCCTCTGCCTCAGCCCCCATGAACGTCTCCACTCCTCCATGCGATCAGCCCTAAAACGGGGAACAGAGATGTGGACTGGGCTGAGAGAGAGGGTCAGAACTGGCGAGGTGGCTGCTGGACAGGGGAGGAGACGAGAATTAGCCCTTGCAGAGAACTTCCAAGGGGCAGCACTAAGCATATCCACACACGCTCTTTGATTGATGATTTCATAATAGTCCCCGGGAAGTGTTAACGTCCTGCCCCGTTTACAGAGGAGAGAACCGAGGTGCAGCCATGGGAATCAACAACCCAGAGCCACCAAACCTGTAAGTCAGGGGGGAGCCCTACGTTTGAATCTGGGTCTGCCGGATCCCAAAATGGCAGCTCTCGATTCCAGAGGAGCACCTGCCAAAGGAAAGCTCTCTGGGTCCCAGGGTTGGGAGTGGCAGCGGCAGATCAGGGGAATGGGGGAGCCCAGCATTTGAAATCTTCAGCCTTTCTTCTGGGAGGTGTGGCCACCATGCTGACAGCCTCAGGGAACCACCCTCACCACCTCCTAGTAGAGGCTTCTCTGGGGGGACGGAGGGAGTGGGGACACAGGTACCTGATCATCCTTGGAGTCAGAAACTGTGGGCTGGAGGCTTGGCAGGTGCCCGTGGGCTCCTGGCTCCACCTCTGGGAGTTTGGGCTCCTCCTGGTGAAAGTGGTTGATGTGCACATCAAGTGAGAAAACAGCCAGGGAGGGACAGGAGGTTTACCGCCTGGCCCCCCCCGGCAGGAGCCGCAGAGACAAAAGTAGTCCCCCACAGGAGCCAAGCCCCGGCACCACCGGAAATGTTTCTGTCCCAAAGCTTCTATTATTAGCAGAACCATCCTAATTAGTACTGTTACACCCACATCATAGACTCTAAGTCAGAGGTTCAATTCTCTTCTGAGAATGAGTCAGTGTGTTGCACATATATGTAGGATGCCCTTTGGAAGGAGAAGTAAAATTCCTCCAGAACACACTGTGGGCTAAGCCTTATTTCTCTCTCACCTTTACGCCTGGAAGGCTCAAGAAGTCACAAGAGTGGAATTGCTTCTCTGATTTTCTTTCTCACATTTGGTGATGTTTTTACTTCCAGGCTTCTGGCCAAGCAGTGACTCTGACCCTGGGACCTCTCTGTAGAGTCATCGCAAAAGTTATGTTTCATTATCTGTCCCCGAGCCTGGTTCTTCTCTCCACGGACAAAGCCAAAGTGCATCTGGGGGAGTAATTATTGGGGAACAGAGTGAGGAAAAATGGGATTTCATTCCTAGGCATCATGTGTGGGTCCTACAACGTTTCGACCATCGTGCTGGAGGCTATGGGGACATGGGATCCTGCTAGGGGCTCCCAGTCTGATGGGGGTAACAGGTTCCTGCCCACCACCTCACAGGTGGGCCCAGAACAGATGCTGGTGAGAGGTACAAACAGGGACTGGAAAGCACGCAGGACGGAGTCCCCATTCTCGCTGGCAGGCTTCACACGCCATCATTCCCCTGGCCCCTGTGACACTCGGGGGAGGAGGCGGGGCACTGCTGTCACCTCCACTTTTCCTGGTCGAAACTGAGGCTCAAGGCAGGTTACTTGCAAGTCACCTAGCTGGTGGATGTCAGTGAGGATTTAGATGCCGAGGCGTGAATGCACAGGTGGGCTTGGGCACGGGCGTGCCGGGAGAGGAGAGAGGTGGTGGCTTAGCTTGGATCTAAGCCAGAAGCTGGCCCCGAGTAGGATTTGAATGGAAGAGTTTAGCTGGGCAGTGATCCAGGGAGGTGATCCCAGGAAGCACCTGCAAGTATGGGAAGTGACCCAGGGAAAGGAAGGAAGCCCAAACAAAGTGAGTTAAGGAGCAGGTCACCAGGGTGGGCCACAGGGCTCTAACTGGGAAAGCATGTGGACCTCACCTCTGACTCGTCCTACTCAAGGGGAGAGAGCTGGGGTAGCTCTCCCCCAACTCCCTGCCCATCATTGATCAAGGACTGCTCCTGGGGGACATTCTCCTCACACCTGCTCCCGAGGCTGCAGAGTTGCAGATGATCACAGTAGAAGCTTCGGGGTGCATGGAAGGAAGGCAGGAGAGTGCGAGGAATGGGACAGGGCATGGCAGCATCTGCCCAGCAAGAGAGGATTAGAGCTACGCCAGCAACGGAGACAGAGGCCCAAAGCAGTTAGGACAGTCGGCAGGCACGGGGAAGTGGGGAAAGGCTCCAACTGCGCTGTTGTCTGTGGGATTCAGACGCGGGGTGGGGCGGGCAGCGGTCTAGACCTGGCCTTGCTCTGGTGGTAAGAGCAGGAGAGGCAGGTGTGGTGAGGAGCTGCGAGGTGAAGCCGAGTAGACATGAGCCCTGAGACAAGAGGCTCCGAAATGTTTCTGCCTGTCGGGCCTGTGAAACCAAGTGGGTAATGAGGTTGCCCCACACCAACGGGGGCAGGCTGAGAGGCCGCTCTGGGAGGGGCTGTGGCCTCGGCAGATGCTGATGGCTAGGGCCATCAGACAGCCGCAAGCTTGGTCCAGAGGGCCAAGGGATGAGCTCGGTGGCTCTCAGCTGTCCCCGCCATGCTGCCCTGAATCTGCCCCGGACTTGGGCCTCTCCAGGGGCTGATGATGGTGCTCCCGTGATGTCCCTCAGGGGCCCTGCAGTTGTCTTTTCTGAAAGGTAAAAGGAGCAGGACAGCCAGTGGGCTCCGGTGGGGGGTGGTTTCTGAAGCCTGGCTGTCACCCTGGCTGAATGGCGTGCAGGCAGCTGTTTACCCTGAGTGTCCATTTCTCCCCCGATACAGTGGGGGGCCACCCATCCCGGACCCAGTTGCAAAGTGTGCCCCACGTGCCAGTGCGGACATAAAATGAGTCAATGGAGTGCCTGGTTCTTGGCGACAGGAGACTGCTTGTACGGGGCTCAGCTGGCCCCCAAAGTGCAGATGGCGCACCTGGGAGTCAGCCACCTGGCAGAGCACCTGGCATCAGAGGCCAAGAAGACGGGCCTTGAAGGTCTGGGGCCAGGACCTGCCAGTCATGGGCTGTCTCGATGAACGGGTGGTCCCCGCCCCTGGTAGCTGGAACAGGACAGTATCCGAGACAGAAGGAAGCAGTGTGACCCATGGAGTAGGATGGGTGAGGGTGACAGCTGGGCGGGTGGGGTGGGAGAACAGGGAGAGGAGGGTGTCCAGGGCAGCGTCCGGTTTCTGGCCTGGGCGACTGGACGATGGAGTGGGATTGCAGGGGTGGGGGAGGGGAGGTTGGGGAGATGGTGAAGCTGGGGTGTTAAGGCCCTGCCCTCCCCCAGGCTTGTCTAGGGGATGCGCTGTGACCCATAAAGGGCCAAGTTCCAGTGCAGGGGTAGGCAGGCAGGGGGAAGTGAGGTTTGTGGTCATTTTCCTCCCTGTATGGGGTTGGATAGGTCCTCACAAAATTCACATCTTTCCCAGAACCCCAGAATGTGGGCTTGATATAGAAATAAGGTCTTTGAAGATGTGCCCAAGCTAAGATGAGGTCATTCTGGAAGAGGGTGGGGCCCCGAGTCCAATGTCTGGTGTCTTTACTATTGCTATTATTATTATTTTTAAAATAATTATTAAAAAGTGTCCTACAGCTCTTCAGCCACAGCTACAGATGCGGCCCTGGAGAGACATGGCGAGGCCAGCCTGGGAGCCCCTTCACCTCAGCAAAGCCCAGCTCACGTGCCTGGCTGCGCCCAAGTGGGCATCCCCCGACAGCGGGGCAGGTGACAGAGCAACTGGGGGTGGGTGGCACTGTTCTCTCAAGAGTCACAGAACACAGCCGACCCACCTGATGACATGGTAGTAAATCCTCTACACAGCTTTGTTTTCTTAAAAAAAAAAAAAAAATTGCATCCCAGTGAAGTTCAAGTCCAAGAGCGGAAGAGTCCCTGAATGCAAGGGTTGGGGGCCCCACCCACGGCCTCCTGCGACCCGGCCTGTTTGAGCTCTGCCTTCATCCGGTCACCTGGGTGGGTCGGGGTTCCAGAGTGGAGCAAATGGGACAGAGACACACGACCACGTGGTGACAGATGCAGGGGACAGCTAGGACGGCCAGCAACCCCAGAAGCTGAGAGAGGCTGAGCAGATTCCACCCTGGAGCCTGCAGAGAATGCACAGCATGGCTAACACCTGGGGTTCAGACTCCAGACTTGCTGTTGTTTAAGCCGCCCGCCAGCCAGCCGCAACCTTGGGGCTCCATTGTTCTCAGCCCCTGCCAGTTCTTGCTTCCGTGGCCTGTGTTTGGAACCACAGAAAGTCGAGTTCAATTATTCATGCACATAGTCAGCATATTTTTTCCCCATAGTTCATGGAAAACTTTCAAGGACTTTCAAAAAAAAACCAAAACAAAACGAAACGAAGCTCTTTTATTCTCTCCCCGTTTTAGTTAGCCGAATGCCAAAACAGCAGAACAGAACAGCATCCTGCTTCCTGTCCCCCCACCACCAGCTCCCTGCTTCACATCTGAGCATGCAGATTCCAAATTAAAGAACACTTATGAGGCACGCATCATATGTCAGGTACCACAGGAGACGCTGTAAGTTATAATAATCATAATAGGCAAGTTTATTGAAAGTGTGCGTATTTAAATGCCAGGCATTATGCTGAGGGCTTTCATCAAATGAAGCCCTCAATCATTCATGAAATGATTCATGAAGAATCATCTTGATCCTTCACCAAGACGCTATGAGGGAGGTATTATTAGCCCCATTGTACAGATGTGGAAACTTGAGGCCAGCATACATCGAGTCTAAGGAAGCATGGCTGGTAAGTCCTTGTTTCCGACCGAAACTGCCCCAGGCAAGCCGGTGAGCTACCCGCTTCATTGCAACTATGCTGGGCTTGCGAAGGATGCACGGCAAACCCTGGGCAGCGTGCTGACTGCTGCGACCGGTGGACAACACAGCCCGGGAGGCTGAAATATGGGCTTCTAGCTCCAGTTTATCACCCGCTGGGGAGGACATAGGTAAAAATCTTTCAACGGCCACGTGGCAGTCACCGGCAAGAATGGTAGCTAAGGAGTTAAGAGTTATTACTAACAGGGCGCCTGGGTGGCTCAGTTGGTTGGGTGACTGCCTTCGGCTCAGGTCATGGTCCTGGAGTCCCGGGATCGAGTCCCGCATCGGGCTCCCTGCTCGGCAGGGGGTCTGCTTCTCCCTCTGACCCTCCCCCCTCTCATGTGTGCACTCCCTCTCTCATTCTCTCTGTCTCAGATAAATAAATAAAATCTTTAAAAAAATAAAAAAATAATAAAAAAAAGAGTTATTACTAACATTTATAACAATGCAATGAAGACAATTATTAAAACCATGAGAGGTGCCCTGAACCAGTGTTAATTGCAATAATTACTCATTTATTGGGGAATTAGAAGATGAGTCGAGGTTTGTAAATCAGGGAGGAATGAGAAAGGTAACGATTCGTGAAAATGTGTGAACTTGGAAGTTCTGGAGATCTGCCTGACAGCGGTCAGAGAATTTCAAAACCGTTGTTTATCCGAGGATACTCCCCCTCAGGGATAGCTGCCGATATATCACATCTCCTAAAAGTGCAAAAAGAAAGAAAAAAAGAAAAATAGATGGTTACCTTGAACCCTAGGATCTTTCTATCCATGCTAAAGTGACAGTAAACCGTGGAGCATACGGGGCGCGCCGAGGGTCAGGGGCGTTGTGCATCACCCACCCCCTCTGCCTTCCGCCAGTACCAGCCCAGTGCCCACATCGGGGCGGGCGATCACCGACGTCGTGGTGACTGTGATTTCTGTGAGTCGTGCCGTCACGAACGGGCACCGAGTCGGGGGGGTTCCATCCAGCTAACCACTGGCTTGGCCGCCACTCGTCTTAGGTAAGGCCAGTGCAAGATGCGGTTTGTACACTTGCAGGTGTGAGTGTGCGTGTGTGGGTATTTATTTGTGTGCCTGTGTCCCAGTGGATCCAACTTGGTGCTAAATAAATAGTTAAAAGGGGCGCCTGGGTGGCTCAGTCGTTAAGCGTCTGCCTTCGGCTCAGGTCATGATCCCAGGGTCCTGGGATCGAGCCCCGCATCGGGCTCCCTGCTCCGCGGGAAGCCTGCTTCTCCCTCTCCCATTCCCCCTGCTTGTGCTCCCTCTCTCGCTGTGTCTCTCTCTGCCAAATAAATAAATAAAATCTTTAATAAAATAAATAAATAAATATGTTAAAAATTGGAAATCTGTGTAAACTTGTGGTTTGTCGTTAAATTTCCCATTGGAAACCACACACTAGAAAAGCTTCATGTTGCAAAATCTTGTGGATGCTTCGTTGTTTGTGGATGTGAAGGTTGTGGCCTCGGCCCACCCTGGCTCGCAAAGCTAAGAGGATGGATCCAGAACCAGAGACAGGGAGAATGCAGAAATATGCCAAATAGCTCCTCACCTCAGCGTCCTTAATCCAACTTCCCCCATGTCCACCAGACCCTAGGGGCTGCGGGATTGACCTTGACCAGCTCAAGAAGCAACAAACCTGGGCCTGTGTAGGATGGAGCCCTGGATCCTAATCTCCCTTGCACATCATAGGGAAAGGGTCCTGCGTGCATGAGAACCAGCCCCAGAGAAGGGCTGAATGTCCAGTGTGTCCTGACGCCTCTGCCTGAACCAGCGTGTCTGCCCAGAAGTCAACACGCTCCACTGGGCAGGGCCACCAGACGTTCCTGCACCGATTTCTCTTGTAAGGGAGATGTGTGATGAGGCAAGACCACGAGCCTTCATCAGGGTATCTCTGGCTGAAAACAAAGACGGAGGTTTCAGATAGAATATTTTAAAACTTAATCATCCCCGGCTTTCAAAATCAGAAGCTCGTTCAAGTGAGCAAAAATTCATACCAAAAGGAGAAGAGCCAACACGTCCGAATTAATTCAGTTCTGGCCAACTGAGGCTCCCTGATGTCGGGTCATAGGAAACGTGATGCAGAAGGAAGGGGTCTGTAAGGCAAGTGATTTCCACACATGACCTCAGGTTTACCTGGAGCAGTCCAAGCACAGACTTCAGGGCCCCCACCTGAGGGGCCTCAGTCTCCCTCACTTCACAGTTGGGCGGGGGAGGGAATAACAGTACTTACCTCAGGGGGCTGTTGGGAGAATGATGTCTTTACACCTATGTTCCTGGCACTTGGTGGGTAGAGCTGTGTCCCCCAGATACCCTCATGTCCTAACCCCTGGGTCCTGTGCTTATGACCTTATTTGAAAGTAGGGTCTTTGCAGGTGTGACCAAGTGAAGTGAGGGGGGATTGGATTAGGGTCTGGAGTCTTTAGGAAAGAGGGCAATGTAGACACACATGGCGGGAAGGTCATGTAGAGACAAGGTGGAGACTGGAGGGAACGCCAGGGATTGGCAGCAACAGCAGACGCTAGGATAGGGGCATGGGATGGATGGATTCTCCCTCGGAGGTTCCAGAAGGAGCCAGCCCCGCGGACCTTTATCTCAGATCCCGTGGGCAGGGCGGCGGCGGCGGGGGGGGTTAGCTGGTGCCTGTGTTCCAGGAACCCATGGTGTCCCCCGCAACTTCCTCCCGAAAAGAGTTTCATAGTAAACAAGAGCGAAATGGGAGCTCTGCAATATGCACTGAGCGTTCACATCCAGGGTTGCTGAGGGGATCGGTTCGAGGCCAGAGGCTTCACCATTTGAGTTGCAAAATGAATAATGTCTCATAATCAACCAATTTAGCAAGAAGTTGGAATGAATAGCCGCTGGGTGAGGTTTCCTGTTGTGAGGGCCCAGGTAGGCTGATGAAGTCCCCTGTGGGGATTGTCATGCTGGCGTCCGTGACCTCCACCATAGAGAAGAGCCGGCAGAAGCCCAGCCTGGCCACTGGGCCCTCAGTGCTGCCGGGAGCTCCTTGCTGCCCCGGGCTACTCCGTCCAGACCCTCCCGAGTTGGTCCCCACCAGCCCCTGGGCACGGGCCCAGCCCCTCCACCCCAGTGCGGGCCTCCTAGCCATCCCCGGGATGGGCTCTTTCCCCCCTGGGAATGCTCAGCTCCACTCTCCACTCCAGATCACTGTGGGCGGGGGGCAGGGGAGGGCTGTTTGCAGGGTTCATGGTCTGACTCAAAGCCCCCTTCTATGAAGCTGCAGGTCATTGCTCCCCCATTCCTCCTAGCCTTGATGGACAGGTATGATATCTACATACTTGACTGACTGATCGATCGAATGATTTTTTGATCCAAATATATATATATATATGTTCAGTGCCTCCCATGAGCTGAGCCAGGAGAAGCAAGTCTCCTGACGTAAGAAGAACTTACGTCTGGGGTAAGAGACAATGGACGTGGAAGCAGGTGCCCCGAGCAGGTGAGAGAGTGCTGAGCTCGGGCTGCCATAACAGAATGTCACAGACCGGGGCGCATACACACGGACATTCACTTCTCTCAGTTCCCAGTGGAGGCTGGGCAGCTCGAGATCAAAGTGCCAGAAAATTTGGTTCGCGGTGAGAGCCTCCTCCCAGGTTTGCAAAGGGCCACCTTCCCACTGGGTCCTCACATTCCTGAGTGTGTGTGCACGGAGGGAGGGAGACTCTCCTTCTTCCTCTTAGAAGGCCACCAACCCTACGCGATTAGGAGCCCACCCTCATGACTGCATTTAGACTTACTTACCTCCTAAAAGCCCCATCTCCAGATACAGTCACACCAGGCGGTAGGGCTTTGACATACAAATTTGGGGGGAATGCAATTCAGTCCACAGCCAGCTCTATGCAGGAGAACACAGCTGGGATGGGGTGGGGGGGCGGTGCGGGGGGGAGATGACAGCAGCGGCCATTTCTGCTTTGCAGGTCAGAGGCTCTTTGAAGAGCTGACATGGGAGCAGAGGCCTAGCTGATGGGAGGGAGGCAGCCAGGTAAAGAACGGGGGCAGGGTAGTACAGTTGGAGGGAAAGCCTGTGCAAAGGCCCTGGGGCAGGAACCGCAGGGAGGCCGGTGTCCCAGGAGGTGAATGAGTGAGTAGGATAGGAGGGAGGTAGGGGATTAGGTCAGAGAGGTCACCAAGCCTAAAATTCATCAAGCCTGGGTTTGATTCTGCAGGTGACAGAGGCTGTGTCGGGGACACCATCCTCAGACTAGGCAGAGAGGGTGGGGTGGAAGCAGGGGGGCCAGATGGGTGGCCAAACGGTCTAAGAAAGAGAGGACCGGTCTTGGCTGGGGCAGGAGGTGGTGAGACCCAGATCCAGGATAGAGTGGGGATAGAGTAGGGCTGCTGGGACAGCTCCTACCACAGTTAGAGCAGAACCCCTGGGCATCTGGCCTAGGCCCTGGGGTCTGCGGGTGGTTCTCAAGTGCAGCCTGGTGGATACCTGCTTCCTGCTTCCGTCCACCCAAACCTGCGATTCTCTGTGCGCAAACGCCTATTTAAATATACTCCTCTCCTACCTATAGCCCAGGCCTTGTTTGTACCTGCTCTTTTACAATTTACAAAACCCTTTCACTAACCTGAGGTCTCCATAGTCCTGTCTCTGGATATTTCAGTTTCTGCAATGTTGAATTTTTTTTGTAATAACAGTTAGAAGGATTATTGATTATTTATTATCTGTGTCCCTATGTTGGGACAAGCATTTGCTGAAGTGAGTCATATCATCATCCCGGTGATACTGTGAGCAAAAGACTGCCTGACCCCGAGCTGTGGCTGCGTGTTTGTGTCCTCCACCCCGTTCACGGGTAGAAGCCCTAACCCCGGATGTGGCTGTAACTGGAGGGGGCCTTTAAGGAGGTCATTAAGGTTAAATGAGGTCATGAGTCTGGGGCCCTGATACCACAGGACTGGTGCCCTCATAAGGAGAGAGAGAGACACCAGAGAGCGCTCACTCGCTCCCTTCCTCCCTCCTTCCCTCTCCCCTCCCCCCTCCTTCTCTCCCTCCTCCTCTCTCTTCCCCTCCTTCCCTCCCTCTCTCTCCCCTCTATCTCCCTGCACACACAGAGGAAAGGTCACGTGAGGACACAGTGAGAAGGTGTTGTCTACAGCCAGGAAGAGAGGCCTTGCCAGAAATCCACACTGAGGGGACCTCTGGCCTCTAGAACTGAGAGAAGATAAAGTGCTGTTGTTTGAGCCCCCATCTGTGATACTTTGCTGGGGCAGCCCAAGCTGATGGCTCCACCCAATTTTGGATAGGGAAACTGAGGCACAGAGCACAGGCGGTCAGAGGACTCCTCCAAGGGTGTTCTGACTTCTCCGATATGAGAGAAGCCCTTCCAGGCGCCCCCACCCAGGGGTAGCTTCCTGGGCCCCGCCCCCCCCAATGCTGGAGCCACCCTCCCAGTGCCAGGCAGCAGGCCACCCTCGGCGGCCTCTCTTACAGCCCTGGCCCCCCATTCAATGCTTGTTGGACTGGCCGTCCCAGGAGTAACCAGGCTTCCCCCTCCCCTTCTCTGAGCCCCACAGCAGTTGGGTTTGCTTTCCCTGCCTTGTGCCCCCCGTTGTCATCTGGGTGCATGTCTGTCTGTCTGTTCCAGCACAGAAAGCTCCCGAGCGTCAAGGATGGCATCCCGCCCACGTCTGTCAGGAGCTCAGCCCAGGTCCCCGCTGCTGAGGACCCTCTCAACCCTGTAGGAGGGGCTGGGGCGAGAGGAGGGTGGAGGGGCACTAGGTGTGGGCATGTTTGCAGCTCTGGGCGCAGAACTAGCACCTGGCAGTTATAAATAGAGGCTGAGGGGTAAAAATATACCTGAGAAGAACACGAGGCCCACGGAATATAAGCAGTTTATTTTCCCTTGTGGGGGTGACCAAGGGTGACGGACCCAAACTGCGTCACCGGGCCACCTGGACGTGTGAGCCACATTCGGTTGGAGCGATCTACCCCGGGCCCCAGCCACACCGCGCCCACGCCAGACCTTCTCTGCTCCGTGGCCTTCCACGGGGGCTCGTCAAGTCGTTCGGGCAGGTGCACTAAGCAGGTGTCCCAGGTATACAGCAGGCATTCAATAAATGCTGGTCCGGACTTGACCGCAGGGAGCTCTCTGGGGAGAAGCACGGCGGGGAGTGTGGAGCCTGCCCTCTCTGTCGGCTCCCTGCTCTCTGAGTCCCCTGCCTGAAGCGTCCTGCCTCCAAGCCCAAGGGAACCATCCACTGTGTCCAGAGCAACAGGGACTCCGCTCCCGGTCCCCTGGTACAGCAGGTGTGTGCACGCACACACACGCACGCACGCACACGCACGCACACAACCTCCTGACTCTACACATGGAGACAGATCCTGCCAATTTAATCCAATAAACTCTCAAAGCTAAAAGAGACTTCCAAGTTCATCTCAGATAAAGAAAAAATGGTTCCGAGAACTTTGAGGACACCTGGGTCCCCGCCACAGGCGGGGGTGAGGCAGGTCTTTTTCAGGAGGAGGGGCTCTCCTGGTGCTTGGGTCCTACCTCGCGGGCGTTTATCCACAGCAGAGCCAAACTCTGAGGTTTGTGCTCAAAATTTGAGGAGTAGCCCAGAGTGCAAGATGCAACATTTCATCATATTACAGGATTGTTTTTCTGGGCCGGACTCAAGATGAACAGGAGTGGATATAGGCTGCGTTATATTTAGCAGAGAGGGAGGAACTTTTGTTTATTAAAAGAAATGAGAGCAGAGATGTTTGGTCGTTCTTAAGTTATTTAAAGTCCTTTCTTGTGCTTAAGATTCTCCGTATGATACTGGACACGTGACCACGCGCATCCAGACAAGAGAAGAGACCCGCGACGTGGAAGTCCGTGTGTTCCACACTTATCCGAGGGGAGCGCCGGCACCGGGAGGCGGCAGGTGGTGCTCGCGCTCACGGGCTCCCGCGGAGAGGCCCAAGGGCGCAAGACGAATCCCGGGGTCGAAGGTCTGCAAAGCAGCCCCGAATCTTCAAGGTGTTCCCACCCGTACCTGATCCACAGGGAAGGGGCAGCCGGACCTCAAGGCAGGTGCTCCTGGTGGTGCCTTCTCCCCCGGGGGCACCTCCACACTTTAAGACCTGCTCCAACAACCCTTCTCATTTAGTTCACGAAACAAGCCCAAGGAGGAGACAGAGGAAGCATTGTATTTTACAGGAAAACCGCGACTCCCCACTGAGATATGAGTTAGGTGTGGTTTGCCGACGTCTGAGGCTACCCGGATGCCGGTGGGAAGCGGAGCGTGGATGAGATCGGAACTCCAGCCCGGAGAGTGGCTGAGAGAGCTCATCCCCGCCAACAGCCGTGGACACGTAACACTGTGGTTGGCACCAGGGCAGACTCCCGTGGACGCCACCCCCCACCCCAAGAAATCATGCTCTCTCAATGTCGCCGCCTGCCCATGGGACTCAGCTTCCCCATGTGGAAACAGAAGGGTGGCCCGGGAGCCTGAGAGTCTCCCAGCCCCGGAAATTGACCCCGTGCAGCCCCTTCGGCAGATCCGCCCTGGGACCTGGCTTCCCGGGTGTAGACACAGCCTGCGCCCAGAGACTACTAGCCATGCCTCTCGAGGTCCTTCACAGGAGAAGGCAGCACCGCTCACCAGCCCCCTCCCGGGGACACCTGACTTCTTCCTTCCGGTTTAGCAGTTATGTTATATTCATTTTGTTAAAGGCCACCTTGACTCCCTTCATAGGTCGGCACGGTATAATTCCAAATACACACGTGGAACGGGGAAGGAAAGAGGCCAGGGAGGGAGGGCAGCAGGGCAAGGAGGCAGGGGTGGGGGGAGTGAGGGCGGGGAGGGCACGCACAAGGTGGCAGACATCCTTTGAGTTGCCCTGAGACTGGACCGTCCCCTGGACCTGGCCAGCTGACCACCTCCACCTGCGAAGAGGATGACCATTCCTGCCCCTCCCACCCATAAACCGTAGTGGGCGTTGCAATAAGTGCCTGGATGCAAGAGGCCCTGAGACAGCAGCAGCTTCCTTTCTCCAGAAGGGCTCAGTACCTCTGTGGGGTGGGGGGGTCAGGAATTTTCTTTCCCCTCTTCCTGCTAAGGGCACCGAGACCTCAGGATGCTGGTGCTCTCTGCAGGTGAGCTGAGGGAGGGGCTGGGGCTGTGGGCAGGAGGACAGCAATGAGCAGCAGTGGGCCGGGCGTTCCTGAATCCTTGACCTAAAAACCGCTCTGTGTTCCCTGGCGTTAGGAAGGCCTTTATCCTTACCAACCCTCTCTCCTGAGCAGGCTTTGTGGTTCTCACTTGGCGCCTGGGGAGCGGGGTCCCCCACCTGCCCAGGATCACACAGGAACAGGGACGGGCACCTTCCAGTGTTCTTTCTGCTCAGCCCACAGAAGAAAAGGTATTTGCTCTGGAAAGCTGGTTCTCCTGCCCACAGTCTGCAAATTCCCCGAATGGTCCTGACACATCAAGCCACCAGGTCCTTCCGTGGTCTCAGTGTACCCAAGTCGGGTCTGAGGCTGCCCCAAAGAACACTTCGGACAGGTGCACACCGGCCCCTGCTCCAGGCCTTCCAATACAGCCTTGATCTTGGGCAGCACTTAGATGCTGTTTTCCTCGTTGGCCACGGGGACCTCGTCATACCAGCCACTCGCTGGCGGCTCCTCCTGGGTCTCTGTGACCTGGCACGGAGTGAAAGCAGAAGAGAATGCTCCAGTCTGCCAGGGAGACCCGTCTCCCTTGGGAACAGACGTCTGCATCTGCTCTTCCTGTCCTCTCTAGTTCGGTGGCTTCTAGCGGACGAAGCGGCGGGTCCCCGTGTTCCGTCCAGGTGGACCAGACCGTGAGCCGGCCCCAGTGGGAGGCCCGTGCAGGTGTGGGTCTGGAAAGCGCGATCCCAGGAGCCTTGTAGCTTGGTTCTCACGTGGAGTGACATGAGGGGTGCCTACCCACCCCGCCCCGCTCTCCAGGTGAAAACGCTGTGCATTTACCAAGGCTCCGGCAGGGAAGAGGTGTGGGGTGGAACCACGTCTGGCTTCTGCTGCCTCCAGGCCACGCACACTGTCCACCCTGGGATGTGGCTGGGGACATAGGGGCTCTCTCTGGTGCCTGCACCCACCTTGCTGAGTGACATTAGAGACCCTCCTTGCCTTGGCCCCAGCTCAGGCTCCTCACCTCTAAAATGAGGGGGGTCCTGGCCACTGGCAGAGATGCACCATCACCCCTCCCTTTGGCCATGGCCATGCCTGCCTCGCTTTCCCAGATCGGACCTTATTTCCCCCAACCCACATGCTGTCCCCACCCCACCCCCACAGGCCAATACTGATTTCTCTCCTCCTCTGGCTAAATGGGGAAATGGAGCTTGGGAGCAGACAAGGGAGGGACACACTCGCAGGCCCAGTGTGGACACAGAGTCAGCATTTTTGAGTGGAAAAGAGAAGAAACAGCACCCACCATGAGTGTTCCCCAGGACTATGGAAGGTAACGATGCCCTGGCCCTTCAGAGTCTCTGATAACCCAGACATGGTTCTGCTGACCCAGGTGAAGAGAAGTCGCTGCTTGTCCCCCGGCATCTGGGCAGCTCTGGTCACACAGAACTCTGGTTGGAGGAAAGAGCATCACCCACCAGAAATAAAATGCACACTGTCCTGACCCACTGAAGTGTTCCTCCTGCTTGTGGCCCTAAAATGAGGTTCTCTGTGACACTGGGGACACAGTTTCTCCTCAAGAGCGGTCTCTGGCCAAGGCCCATCTGGATCTGTGACGCCTCTCCCTCTTGCCCCAATCCTGGGATATGAATGGAAAGGGCAGCACGTGTGGTCTTCCTTCGCTTCCACAGGTCCTGACCCCAGGACCCTCTGGGGTTCGGTCATCAGCGGGTCTTTCTTGCAGAGCAGCTTCAAAGAAGGACAGATCAAGGCCCCTGCCTCCGGGGTTTAACCCCCACACTGGGCGGACCTGTGTCCCTCAAACCTGCCCGGGCACCCAGAGCCTGAGAATGGCACTTATTTAAAAGCAGGCTTTGCAGCTGCAAGCAAGTCCAGATGAGGTCACACTGGACCAGGGTCGGCCCGAGTCCCTTGACTGGTTTCCCTCCTCTCCTGACTTCCCTTCTCTCCCTCCGCCACACCAGGAACTCCCAGCAGAATAAGCCCTGAGACGCTGCCCTGTGCCAGGCCCTCGCGTCCCCACGGGATTGCTGTGTCATGCCTTCACGCCCACGCTCATCCCTTTGCTCCAGCTTTGGCCCGAGTTAGGAAACGGTTGGTTGTCCTCAACTCCACCTGCCTCGCCCCCGAGTTCTGGGCCTCGGTCACCTGTGTGGGGCCGCCTCGGAGATGATTCTCAGAGTGGTCCCCGTCCCTGACGCCCAGCACCTCTGCCCCAGATGGGTCACACACTGCTCTCCAGGTCATCACAGCCGGCCAGCAACCGCAGGCTGGGGGGTCCTGATCTGTCTTCTGGCTGCAGCCGATGATCTGCCTGGACCCTGGCTAGGGGGTGACACTCCCTTGCCCCCCACAGCCCGGATGGCCTTGCCCCTCAGATGAGCACAAAGGCCCTTGCTCCCTGCCACCAATAGAGCTTCTCCTGACACATCCCTCTGGCAACCCAGGCCACACAACACGACCTCCTCCCGGGGTCCCCATCCGTCCCTGGAGCTCCCACTCATACGGCTTCCTGCTGGGCAGGCTCCATCGGCCTGCTGGGGGAAAACATCCCCCACTCCCTCGGCTCCATCCCCACTGCCCCTCTTGCTCACGGCAAGGCGGGTGACCCCTCCCCAGGTGACACTCCTCTGGGAGGGCCCACGTTTCCAGCGTGCGATCCCTCCAGGTGGGGGCTTGGCATGCGGGGGCTGAGGGGACAGACCCGAGAAGACAGCATGTAAATAATTTCTAATATGTTGAAGCACATTAAAACTGCATTGGGGAAGCAGGCTATTTAAAGGAATGCCATAAGGAATCATTTCCTAAAAATGAGAGCCTCTTCTTAGTGGGAATAATCACTCCCAAATTCATCCGGTGCCCATGTTTGACTCTTCATTGACAATATCGCCTCTCTTAATAAAAAGAACATCTTACAAGGACATTCTTTGTTGCCAGAAACTTTATTCCCAGGGGCAGTCATAACGCCAGTGAGTGGCTGGGCCAGAAAATACAATGAAATATTAACTAAAATTATGTCTGAGAACTCTGAAGTGCATCTGTAGGTGTCTCTACTGGAGGTAAGGGGTTACGGCCGGGCCAGAACGGGATACATACGTTGCAGGCTCGGGGCAAAACGAAAATGCAGGCCCCTTGTTCAAAAATGATGAAGGATATCAAAGCAGTGACAGCAGAGCGTTAAGCCAAGTGCAGGCCGTTCTGAGCCCCAGATGAGGAGCCAACTCCTCAGGGGGCACATTCACTGAGCAAGCCCTCCACTGGGGCCCGAGGACTCGTAGCAAGCAACGCCGCAGGGCCCCGCAGAGGGGAGTCCTGGCTTGGCTGGGAGGCGGCCCATGGCAGGATTCTGCGGCTCTCGGCGCTGGCTCGTGGAGCAGATGATGAATGTCGTTGGCACTGGGGTGAGAGAGAGGTCCGAGGGGACCCAAGCACTTGGGGGAGATTGGTGATGGCTCTCAGTCCATCCTCTAAAACACGGCTTGAATGTCACTGTTCCGGGCGTGGCATTGGTCGTCCCCTCCACGGCCCACCTCAGAGTCACGCACTCACACCGTCACCTGTAGCCCCACCACCCAGAGGGCTCCTGCACAGGGCAACATCCTTGACACAGGGCCTGGCGCCGGGGAGGGGGGGGGCTCGGGGGTCCTTGAGCACAGGGTGAAGGAGCAAACGAAGGAGCGGACAGAGCATGTAAGCGTGAGCACGGGCGGACTCGGGGGACTCTCTTTCTCACCCTCCTCACCCCACCTTCCTTCCTGCACAACTCTGAGCCTGTTTGGACTCCTCCCCACATCACTGGGGGCTCTGGTCCCTTCCGCTGGTGTCCCCTTGCTCCTCTGCGCTGGATTCGCTCTGGATGGCTTGCAGCGGGTCCAGTGTCTCGGGGCCCCCAACTCTCTTCGCATCCAGCTCCCCTGACCGCAGGCGGTGGAGGGGTTGGAGGTGGTGATGGCTCCCGATAAAGGCACAGAGTTAGGGGGCTGTTACTGGTGGGGCAGCATGTCACAGGGACAACAGGGTCCTCCTTCCCTGCTCATTCTGGCCTGTGCCTGCCTTCACAGACCAGGGCAAACAAGGGGCGGGGGAGCCCTCTCTGGGACCCTCCAAGGTGCTGACGGGGTGTGCCCCAGCACCGGGAGCTCCCTCTAAAGGTCGATGAGATTTTCCAGCCAGGGTCCCAGAGCTGGTGCCCTCAGCAAGGACAGGGGACTTCAGCCTGGAACCTGGCCTGTCTGCCCCCACGGGACAGGAATGGAGGAAGGATGGAAGCCTTGGAAGCACAGGGAGCAGCTGCGGGGGGGCGGGGGGGGGTCGGCTCTAAGATTCCACGCAAGTTCAGGCGGGGACAGAGCACCCTGCCTGGGAGATTTGTGACTCTATGGCCCACGCTCCCCTAGAGGGAGAATGGCTTGACCAGTCCCTCCCAGAATCCTTAGACCTTTTGCCAGCCTAGGGCCAGGATGAACTCTGGGGCTGGGATCCAAAGGGACATGGGGCCCAGGGCCACTCTGTCCTGCTTCTTCCAAAGAGCCCCCCTCTGCCCACACAACTGGTTGACCCCAGACGTGGGCTCAAAGGGGCTTGGGTGGGAGTGGGGTGTCCCATCCCAAGAGGGCAGGGCACTTGGAAACTCCCTGCCAGGTTCCCACGCAGCCTGCATGCTCCAAGCATCTAGATCTTTTCCAACTAGTGAGCGGATGGGCGAGCCCAGGCATGGAGAAGGCGGGTGAGCCCAGGAAACAGGCCCCTGGCAGCACCCCCAAAGCCTGCTTCCGAGGGTCCCACTCGACTCCTATCAGAAGGGCAAGCCTGGAGGGGGCGGCGAGGGTGGGTGAGGGACTTACTCAGCGAGGGGGTGCTGCCCCTTTGTCCACACCAGCTGGGCTGAGCCCCGGGGTGTCCCTCATGTACTTCAGTGATCCTGCTTTCCTCTGGCAATTGCCATCACAGACAATGGCAATCAGGTGGTCCCAAGCCCCCCAGGAGGGCTGAGAGACCACCACTTGCAGAGACGGTGCTGATAGCCTCCTTGCTGGCTCTGTCCCGGGCTCCGGGCTCCTGAGGGCTCACGTTGTCCCCCATCACTTTCCTCCAGCAGTGAACAAAGCCACCCCCATCCTGCCATGAAAACTCCAGGAAAGAGCTTCGAGGAAATTTGGTGCAATCCCCAGCAAAACCAAAGAAAGACAATTTTAGGATTCTAAGAAAGAGATTTTTATTTTTCCACTTTCTACTACGTGTCCATGCGTATCAGAAGAGCCATTGAGTGGCTTTTTTTTTTTTTTTTTTTTTTTTACTCTGTGTTGTCTCAGTGATTTTCCAGAATCGATGTTCACATCCCTTTGTGTGTACAAACCGAACCTCCGTTCCGGAGTTTCCCTTGCTAATTGATGCAAGATACTTTGTATCTTTGGAAAGTAGGTGAGCTCCTGGTGGTGAGCTCCCCAGCTCTTCTCCTGTCACCTTTGGACTTTCATTCCAGGTTGCCCTGGACCAGGTCACCCCCACCCCACCCCACCCCCACTGCACCGCAGCTGACACCCAGCCAGGGCTGTGCTTTACCCTTGGCTCTTCCCTCCGCAGCCTGGCCACCTGCAGGGGGTTGAATGGTGGCCCCCCAAAAGATATGCCCACATCCTAACCCCCAGAACCTGTGAATGTGACCTTATTTGGAAAGGGTCTTTGCAGATGTAACTAAGTTAATGATCTCGAGATGAGATTAGCTGAGGGCGCCCTAGATGCAGTGACAGAGAGCCCTTAGAAGGGACACAGAGGAGAGACAAAACAAAAACACCTCTCAACAGGAGGTGTTCTTACGGAGTCTTGTATTGGCACTACTCTGCCTAATCTGATGCTATTTGTTTAATCCTAGGCCTGATTTATTACTTGTTATTATTATTTTTATTTGAGTACTGCTTGAGTACGGTGGTTCAAACTCCGGAAGAACACCTCCTGTTGAGAGCGTGCCTGAGCATTGGTGGGCTTCTTTGGCTTGCAGAACCTTAGCTGCCCTGCACAGTGACACAGCCTGGTGGGTATTATTATTCCCAGCTGACAGGTGAGGGAATGGAGGCCAAAGTCAGTACCGCCCTCAGAGCCTTCGGGCAAGTGGGGCCCCTGCCTCAGGGGGCCCTGCATTTCTTAGCATTCCCCTCCACATTTCCTAATGCCTGGGACTGACCATGCCGGCTGTGCGTCTGGCCGGGGCACCCCAGTCCCGCGTGGGCAGGGTGGCGCTCCCTCTGAAGGCTCTGGGGGGTGGGAGTGGGGTCCTTCCTTGTCTCTTCCCGCCTCCGGTGGCTGCCAGTGCTCAGTCTCTGCCTCTGCCACCACACCTCCTCCCCCCTTCACCCCTGCTTTGTCTCTCCTCTGTGTCCCTTCTAAGGGCTCTCTGTCACTGCATCTAGGGCGCCCTCAGCTAATCTCATCTGGAGATCATTAACTTAGTTACATCTGCAAAGACCCTTTCCAAATAAGGTCACATTCACAGGTTCTGGGGGTTAGGATGTGGGCATATCTTTTGGGGGGCCACCATTCAACCCCCTGCAGGTGGCCAGGCTGCGGAGGGAAGAGCCAAGGGTAAAGCACAGCCCTGGCTGGGTGTCAGCTGCGGTGCAGTGGGGGTGGGGTGGGGTGGGGGTGACCTGGTCCAGGGCAACCTGGAATGAAAGTCCAAAGGTGACAGGAGAAGAGCTGGGGAGCTCACCACCAGGAGCTCACCTACTTTCCAAAGATACAAAGTATCTTGCGTCAATTAGCATCAACGGGCAAGCACGCTAAGTGGAAGGACAGAGGAAACTTCCATCAGCTGGAGGAAGTGGGTCCCCATCTGCTCTGAGTGAGTCAAAGCGGGACGAGGCCCCTAGCATGGAGTGAGGACAAGACAAGCGAGTTGAAGTGAACCGGGAGGGGCGATGCGCAGAACGGGGGAAGGGAGCTTGGTCCAGGCTTCCAGCGATGGAATGACTAAGTCACGGAGGGGAAAGGCACAGTAGAAGGAGTAGAACTGATGGCATCGTGATAGAGATGCACGGTGACGGATGGGAGCTGCGCTCGGGGCCAGCATCATGTGACGTCTAGACTTGCCGGATGCTGTACACCTCACACTCTTGCAACATTGTGTGTCAGCAGTATTCAAGTAAAAAAAATAATAACAAGTAATAAAGCAGGCCTAGGATTAAACAAATAGCGTCAGATTAGGCAGAGTAGTGCCAATCCAAGACTCAGGGCAAAGGAACCAAATTGTGTCCAGAGGTTTTTTAAAAATATTGTTTTAGGGACACCTGGGTGGTTCAGTCGTTAAGCGTCTGCCTTTGGCTTGGGTCATGATCCCAGGGTCCTGGGTTCGAGCCTTTCGTCAGGCTCTCTGCTCAGCGGGGAGTTAGCTTCTCCCTCTGCTTCTGACCTTCCCCCTACTTGTGTGTTCTCTCTCTCTCAAATAAATAAATAAAATCTTTAAAAAAATATATTGTTTTTGTTTTTTTAAATATATTGTTTTAAATTTTAATTTTTAATATTAATATTTATATACTTGTAATATGTATTAATATAAAATATATGATATGTTAAATATAAATACTTCTAAATAAATATCTTAAACTATACATATTTTAAATATATTGATATATTTAATCTTTTTATTTATTTATTTAAGATTTTATTTATTTATTTATTTATTTATTTATTTGGAAGAGAGCGTGTGTGAGTGGAGGGGAGGGGCAGAGGGAGAGAGAGAGAGAATCTCAAGTAGACTCCAAGCTGAGTGCAGAGCTGGACGTGGGGCTCGACCTCACAACCCTGACATCATGACCTGAGCCAAAAGCAGGAGTCAGATGCTCAACGGACTGAACCACCCAGGTGCCCCTATTTATTTAATCTTTTTAATACTGCTCTCAGTGTTATGATGCTTGGCTGTTAGGATTTTGCCTGAACTGGGGGAGGGAAATGACCATTTGCTACCATATCTCTATGGCAGAGAACTCTCTCTCCGGAACTCTCTAGGTATCAGTGTGCGGGGACCACCCCCAGGTGAAGCAAACAGAATTCCCTGCTTCTCCCCAAGCCCCCTCCTCCTCCTGCATCTGGACCTGGGTGAACGGCCTAGCACCCACGCTGGTCAGAAGGCTGGGACCATCCCTGAGCTGGCTCTCACCCCCACGGACGATCTGTCCCCAGGTCCCACTCCAAAATGGCTCTTCAGGTGTCGGTTGCTATCTGCAATACTTCTCTCACCTCAGTAACTCCTTTGGCCCCGCTGCCCCTAGCCTTTGCCTCCATCAGCTCATTCAGCACGAGGCCACAGATTTGTACATATGCCTCCCCAGCTCAGACTCATCAGCCCCAGGATGGAGAACTTCTGTGAGCTCGCGCCCTCCCCTGCTGGCCTCACCAGTCACTCCAGCCACACCGGACCCTAGCAGTCCCTCAGATTCCCCAAGCTCACGCTCACCCCCGGGCTACAAGCACCTGTAACATCAAGGCAAGTGAAACCAGCAGGAACCTGGAAGGGGCGTGGTACGGGGCAGAAGCTGTTGGGACAGTACCTGGTGGCCCCCGCCAGCCTGCTCTTTCTGCTGCTCTGAGCCTCCCAGCAACCTGTCCCCTTCCAGGCACGCTCCTTTTCCTTGGCACCCCCTGCACATGGGTCTCTAGTCCATCTGGGTCTAGCCTGACCCCAGCCTCCTTCCTCTCTGCCTCCACCCTCCAAGCACAGACATTCCCATCCCCTCAGTCATCCTGCACAGCTTGGGAGGGAAATGAACCCTCACTTCCCTTCCTAGAACTCTGCAACTGTCCCCATCTCCCCTTGGAGGGCGGGTATGCTCACCCACAAAGCCAGAGGGGTGGGGGACAAGATTAAATCTTCCCTGGCTCCCATATCCTTGAATCAGAGCCTCTGTGGGCAGTGAAGGAAGCATAGGCAGACAGGCCTGATTCAAATCTTAGGTCAGATCTGGCCGGCTGGGTGAACTTGAGTAAGTTATTTAACCTCTCTGAGACATACTTCCCTAATGAAGATACCTCTCTCTCTCTCTCTCATAATTCCTGGCTTGCAGACGTTTTCTGGGAAGCAGACAGGATGGATGTGAAAAGTCCAGAACGTCGTTGGCACTAACTAAACCGCAGCTGTAATTACAATCATTATAAGGATTCTGAGCTGTTTCAACTCCACAGTTAAAGGGGGATGTTTTAAAAGTTCAAAGCCATTTAAGGTAAATCAGGTACAATTCAAACTGCCACTGTCTCCCAGAGCGAATTATTTGCCCTGAAAGGGGTGATTGATCGGGATTATTAACTTGCAGAGGGAAATAAGTTTCAAAGAACGGCAAAAGCACATCAAATCTTAATTAGGTGCCATTTTTCTTCACGCGGAAGGAACGAGTTTCTGGGTGTGCAGGGGCCGGTTCCAGTGCAAGGGGAAAACAGCCTAGAGGCTTCCTGCAGGTTAGGATCGCGGGGAAACTGTAAGCGGGAAAAGACCCCGAGCAAAGATACTGCTCTCCCCCGAGGTGTGAACGTCCAGGCTGAGCCAGCGCCTTCCTCCCAAGGTTCCCATGTTTGGAGTCTCCTCCCTGCAGGACAGACACGGGTCTCAGGCGCCGTGGAAACCTCTGTCCACAAGGTGGACAGGTGGCAAGCCCGCGTGTCACCTGTGGCCTGCAACCCTGAGATGACGGGCTCGGAGCTCCGGCGGTGCGCTCCCAGCACGAGCTGGTGCGGCCTCGCGCGCACCCCCCACCCCGGCCTCTTCTCAGCGGGGGCTTGTTCATTCTGGACCTCGGCCGAGCACTGTGCGGGGGAAACAGATCTGGACTCAGGAGACCTTGCCTCTGTGTTCTGGTCCTGCCTCCACCAAGGCCTGCTATGTGGCTTCAGGACAGCCCCCCAGCTTCTCGATGACTCGGTTTTGTCATCTGTAAAATGGCCCAATGAGCATATTTGCACCGCCTGCCTCTGGGAGGCTGTCAGGGGGGGAAAGCAGCTAGGACAGTGCCAGGAGCAGACAATTAGTTATTACTGCTGTCCCCTCGTATGTATGGGTGTCCACCCACCCCACAAAAAAACCCTTCCTGTCCAGGACTGTATTGAGGGAAAGTTGGGGAAGATCCAGGAACCGTGACATCATGGAAGACAAAGAGGGTGTTTCAGGGCCGCTGAGGCCCTGGTCCCCATTCCTCTCCCGGCTCTGGGGCCCCAGCCTCCCTGGGCCCCCTGCTTGGCTCCATGGGTGGGGCTCCCTCTGCCAGCCCGGCCTGAGCCTCTCCTCTCTGCCAGCCTGGCCAGCCTGTGGCCTCCCCGTGGCTCTAACACCCAGCAGCCCCGAACTGTCCCTAAGCTCCATGCACAGCCATCGACCACCTCCTCTGACCAGCCCTCCCCAGCAGGCACCTCGGGCTCACATCACAGTCCTGGTGCACTCCCTCCAAACTGCCCCTCCCCAGACCATCCTGGCCTGGTTTTTTAAGGCAAAGGCCCGGGTGGCCAGGACCCTGGCTCCTCCCCAGCCCCCACATGCAGCCCATCCTGTCTCTAGTAGGACCGTCTCCAGGTTTCTGGGCGCCAGCTCATCCTCCAGCCTCCTGGGAGGTGTCCCCAGCACCCTGCGCCAGCCGGCCTGTCTCCCCTCCCCCGATGTGCATCACTCTGCAGGGGGACCCCAGGGATGCTGTCTGCCCTCTGCACCCACCCGCACCCTCGGGATTCGAGGCTAACCCGGACAGGAGTTGGTGTGTCAAAGGCTCTCCATAACGGCTTATTGAATGAACCCTGGTCCCATCAGACCCACCCAGCCCTTTGTCATCTCCCTCTGCTCCCCACCAAGCACCCTGAAGTCAGCCCCTAAATCGAGAGACCCTTGCTTACTATCTGCTCGCCCTGTGCCCTCTGCCTCTAACATCCTCCTTCTCTCCTGTTTGGTTGACTCAGAGCCACTCTTCAGGCACCAGCCCCCATGTCCACCTCCTCGGGCCACCTTCGAGGCCTCCAGGAAGGGGCTGCCCATCCTTCTCAGCACTCGGGTATGCCCTATGCCTCCTTGTCATCGCCCACCTGTGGCTCAGTTGGCCACACCAACTGTGGCCAGTGTGGACCGCTGGAGGCCAGGCTCCGTAACCCTGGCCGGGGGTGGCGCGGGGGCTCACTATCTTCCAGGGATCACGGAGGGGCTCCCCATGGAAGTGTCATTTAAAATTGAGATTTGAAATATGAGAAGATGGGGAGAGTAGTTCTGAGCAAAAGGAGGAAAAGGCCCATAGGCAATCGAGAGTGAGGTTCAGGGTTTGGGAGCTCAGCACAGAAGACATTGAGGCTGTGGGGTGTGCAGTGGGAGGCGCTGGGATCCCAGGAAAGGGAGATCCTGGACTCTCACGGTCAGGGTGGTGGACTGCCAGGTGTACTGGGAGAGAAGTGTGCTCAGAGTGTCCCTGGGGAGGGATAAAGCTGGTTCCAAGTCTTGCAAGCACCTAAGGCCCTGCAGGGGGCTGGCTTTCGAGTGGGCGTGAGACAGGACGGGCTCTGACTTCTGAGTCTAGGATTCAAAGATCCTGCAAGTCCAAATCACTCTCTGCGCCTGGCTGTGACCCAGACTCCATCCTGGCCCCTCCCCACCGTGAAGTAAGCATTAGAGGAGGCCCGGGGAGCATTTACTGGATTGGGAATGTGTAGACGGGGCTCCTGCGGTAATTCCCAGGGAACTCTGGAGCCTGTATTCCCCACCACACGGCTCTGGTCTAGTGGGAGGCTTTGCTCGAAGGGTAAAATCAGAAATGGTTCCTTAACTTGGAACTGACCCTGGAATCCCTCAGAGCTCCCCCCTACCCACCAGGTGTCTCCCTGTGGGTCTCAATACCCAAACGGCATTTTGCCTTTCCCTGTGACCCATGTGCCACACCAAACCTCAGATGCTGGAGTCCTTGAATTCAGACCAGTGACTTTGCCATGTTTAAAGGAAATGAAATTGGTTTTTAAATAACACACTTATGGGTTTTCTGAAGATTACCCACTAAAGTACATAGCACACATTAGTTTTCTCAGCTTCCAGGAAATAAAAACACCCCAGGGGCCTCTGCTTTGCCGGCTCCCCAACAGAGAGATACAAAGGGAGAGCAAAGGACGCACATTCAGTGTAAAATGCAGGGAGACATAGAGCTGACTGCAACTTTCTGGATGCTGGAGAGGCAGGTGCGCGGTGCGAGGCGGGGGGGCCTTCCGAATCCAGACCTGTGGTCCACTCGAGCTGCTCCGTTGCTCAGGGTGCAAAGGGCATTGGTCAGTGGCTGGATGAGATGCTGCTGGTCTCGGGGGATGTCAGACCCCACCCTATGCTGAGCCCACTAGCAGGGGCCCTGAGTTGAGTCTGGCTTTTGGCACCTCTCCAACCTCTTGGCCCCCGAATATGCCTCCTGGCTTTCCCAGGTCTCTGTGCTTTCTCCCCAGTGCTCCATGGTGCTCATTCCTTTTACCCTCCCCTTCTTCTGCCCAGACAACCCCTACCTGCTTTTAAGGCCCGGGTCAGACATCACAGTTCGGTGGCCAGCCCCCACCTTCCTGTATCCATGGGGGACTGGGAAGGGAGGGACAGTGGTGACCACGTAATCCTCCTAGCCCTGGAGAGAAGGCAGGTAACTGGGGTGAGTGGTCACCCTGTGGACCAGCCCACCATGGTCAGGGAGGCAGGTCACAGAACACACGTCCAGGCCCAGGGACCATCCCTGGGTGTCAGGGCTGTGGCAAGAAGGCCGTCCCTGTGAGCCAGGAAAGCCACGTAGTCTACCCATGCACGCACGGGCGAAGCCATCACCCGGCCAAGGGCCTGGAGTAGCAGCCATATTGACTCGTTCCCGGCCTCTTTGCCCGAAGTCCCTCAGAGTTACATATGGAGCACGTGGGGGGACCTGCGTGTGCACTTACACATTTCCCAGCTCGTCCTCAATTTTCCACCGTACCTTAAACACATAAGCAAGATGGGAAAGGACCAGCGATATTTTCTCTGCAAACCCTTTCAGCCTTCACCTTTGCAGCCAGTCACGGGAAACTTGTAATGGTTTGAACACCTGGGATTTTCTTCAGCAGACCCTAGCACAGGTATCACCCTGGAAGGAAGGATTCCGGGCTATCCAGGCCTACAAGGGTTCAGCCTCAGGGCTGGTGTGCGCCTGGCCTGAGACACCTGCTCAGGTTGCATAGAATGACTCATGGTGACATACTGAGCACGCTGACAATCCAGTGGAGGAGGCTCCCCCGAAGTCTAGTGTCACTGTGCCAAGGGCTGATTCAGGACTATTCACAACAATCATCATAGTGGCCACCTTGTGTAAAGACTTTCGTCTATCCCAGGGGCTCCTGGGTGGCTCTGTCGGTTAAGCATCTGACTCTTGATTTTGGCTCAGGTCATGATCTCAGTGTGGTGGGATCGAGCCCTGCTTCAGGCTCCATGCTCAGAGCAGAGTCTCTCTCTCCTCTGCCTCTCCCTCCCCTCCACCTGCTTGCACACTCACTGTCTCTCTCTCAAATAAATAAAATCATTTATTTATTTATTTATTTATTTATTTATTTATTTATTTATTTGACAGAGAGAGACACAAGGAGAGAGGGAACACAAGCAGGGGGAGTGGGAGAGGGAGAAGCAGGCTTCCCTCCGAGCAGGGAGCCCAATGCGGGGCTCGATCCCAGGACCCTGGGATCATGACCTGAGCCAAAGGCAGACGCTTAACAACTGAGCCACCCAGGTGCCCCAATAAATAAAATCTTCAAAAAAAAGGATTTCATCTATCCCAGCAATGCTATGCAGGTGTAGAGGTGATCCCATTGATAGTGAGGAACCTAAGCATCAGAGAGGTTTAGTAACTACCCAAGGACACACAGCTAACGAGAGAGTGGCAAACCCAGGAGTGAAATTTTGGCGTGGACCCTTCTGCTCTGCCACCCTTATAAGCATTATTCGAGACACCCCACTAGAGGAAGGGGAAGGGAGAGAGAAGAGGAATAAAATGAAAACCACACAGGTGGGGGCGGGGACGATGTAAGAAGAATACTTCGCTGTTGGGAGACACATCAAACAACGGAAATTTCTGCAGGGGCATCTGGGCACGAGAATACCGCTAGCAGGAACACAGGTCTCCTATCTCCTGAAGAGGTTGTTTGGAGAGCTGTCTCCTCAGGAAAAGCAGACCAAAAAAAGAAAAGAAGAAGCATAAAGACCTAAGCTGTGGATTTTATCATGGCATCACCCTGGAAGCTGAGGGAAATGCCATCTTCATATGCCTGATTTATAAACCGTGGTTTTTATTAACTAAAGAAAAACACCCTGAGATCAGAAATGGTTCCTATGAGACAATCCTTGCATATGGCCTTCCAAAAATAATATAATGACATATAGAAACTCAAGAACCTGCTGACGAAACCCAACTCCTATATGTAAAATAACAAGGTTAGAAACGTCTCCATCTTCATGGGATACGTAAAGTCCTTTTTAAAGAACATTTTTTTTAATCAAAGGAGACTCAGGAATGAGAGAAGGGACAGGAGTAGGTGCTAAGGCATAGAACGTCAATTACAAAGGTCAACGCAAGGAAGTGTCCAGAACGTAAAGGAGCCTCCTCCCGGGTCTGACTGTTGGGCGTTAACTGCAGGTTTTAACGTCTGGAGCCTGTCGAGCTCTGATGGGTTTAGCCAGCACTCATGGCGTGCCAGGTGAGGCTCCCGCCACCACACGTCCCCAGCGTCCGCAGTGGCTCCTGCCCTCCCGGCAGCAAGAGCGGCTTTCTGGGCACCTCCCGCTTCGCTGCCCTGTGAGAAGGGGGCCGAGCAGGGAAGGGCTCAGGCCCGGAGCCCAGCGTGTTCGTCCGCATCCCAGCTCTGGCGGGGGAGGGGTCTGTGAGCCCAAGCACACTGAGTATGGAAGTGTATGGGCCTCAGTTTCCCTGTCTGTCCAATGCAAGGGATAGCAGCCCCACCTCCCGGGGGGGGGCGGTAAGGGTTAACCGAGTTGTTTCGTACATGGTGCCTGAAATAGTCCTCAGTAACTGTTACCTGCCACTGTCACCAGCTACTCGCCTTCTGAGTAGGGCTCAACATTTATATGTTTCGAAACCGCAGAGCGAGGAGAGGTACAGAGACAGGCCCGGCTATCGCCAGCCCACGCTCAGGGCAGGACCCTCTTACTAGCTCCCTGTGTGTCCTCCAGGAGTCTCCATGCATACACACTCAGAGAGGAGTCCCAGTTCCCCTTGGTACAACGTGGCAAAGCACTCACACCAGCTTTCTCTTCCTGTGTAGCGAATCCCCACAAACTCAGCAGTAATAACACCCGACTTAGTCTCACAGCTCCCAAGGCCCAGCTGCCCTCTGCTCAGAGCTCACCGGCCTCTATCAGCCTGTCCACTGGGCTGGGGTCTCATGGGAGCCCGACGTCCCCTTCCAGGCTCCTTTGGTGCTTTGCACTTACAGGACTAG
Organism: Leptonychotes weddellii; assembly: GCF_054177405.1. Taxonomy (NCBI): domain Eukaryota; kingdom Metazoa; phylum Chordata; class Mammalia; order Carnivora; family Phocidae; genus Leptonychotes; species Leptonychotes weddellii. The sequence continues at coordinate 155,977,570 of NC_138373.1, forward strand.
GGATTGGCCTCCTTGCTGGGTGTCAGCTGGGGGGCCGCTCTGAGCTCCCAGAGGCCCCTGCAGTTCTGAACACAGGCCCCCTGCACGTCCCTATCCCTCAAAGTCAGGGTCTCTTGCTGCCATCCGCTAAAACGGAGTCTGCTGTAAACATGTAAACGCCAAATGACGTCACCTGATCGCAGGAGTGACTCCTGTCACCACTGCCACGTTCTGTTGGTGAGAAGCAAGACACAGGGCCTGCGACACCCAAGGAGAGGCAATTACACAGACAAGGCCTGCGGCGGGGGGAGGGGGGGTCATCTCGGGTGTGTCCGTCTGCTGTCACACTGTGGACACTGCTTTACGCGCTGAGGCTTTTCTCCTCTACATGTTTTTGGTTGTTCCCCAAACCACACCTACCCTCCAAAGAAAAAGTCTGTGATTGCTGAAGAGAGCCACCAAATACGCCTTATCCTGTGCGTGGTCCCTCCAGAGCAAGAATAGAGGTCAGCGTGTGTGTGAGTGTGTGTACATGTGTGTGTGCACGGTTGTGTGTGTGTTTTGCGGGGGAAGCTCAGCAGTCCCTGAACTTCCAACTTAGAAACTCCAGGACTCTGAATTGCTGGTTCCTGGTCTGGGTTGTAAACACCAGGCCTGTCAGCCCACCTTCTCTCCCCATTTGCAGAGCGTTTTTTAATGCCCTGCTTTGTGTTCTAAAGATACTGACAGATTTAAGTAGAAGGGATGAATCACCACATGGAAGACATCAGCAACCTATAAATACTGCAAGCTGTTGACAGCGAGAGTCCTACATGGGAGCTTCACTCCCCCCACCCCGAGCCCCGGTCACCTGTCCATCACAGTGTTAGTCCTTCGGCCGCCCTGTAGCCCTGGGTCACCGGCCCCTGGAAGACTGGACGGGTGGTGGCAGCAAAGGAGAAGCCGGCCAGGCCCCCTTGGGAACACACCAGAGGGGTCCTCCTGCTGTCCCCAGGCTGTGTCTTACGAAGCAGGCACTGGGTTCCCCTTCATGGGACATGTTTACACAGAGGGGAGGGGGTCCTTGGAGCTGTTCTTCTTTATCTTTTAAATACAAGTTATCAACATGCAGTGAAAGACACAGACCGTAAGAGAACAGGTCTCTGAGTTTTGACAGGTGTATGTACCCATGTGATCAATAAAGATCTAGAACATTCCTGGCACTCCAGAAGATTCCCTCCTGCTTCTTCAATCCCCTCACCCCACCACTCCTGCAGAGGCAACCACTGCTCTGATTTCTATCCCTAAAGATTAGTTTGCTGGGGGCACCTGGGTGGCTCAGGCGGTTAAGCCTCCCACTCTTGATCTCGGCTCAGGTCATGATCTCAGGGTCGTGAGATCAAGCCCTGTGTTGGATTCCACGCTGGGCGTGGAGCTTACTTAAAAAAAAGAGATTACTTTGCCTGTTCTGGGAACTTTACATCAATGACACAATACAGTCCAGACTCGTTTGCGCCTGTTTTTTTTCACTTGACATAATTTCTGGGAGATTCATCCATGTTGTTTTGAGTATATTTAGAGCTCTTTGGAATTACATGAAGATTTTATCATCGACTGTGTATAAAGTTCTATCATCTCCTGGTTCTGTAAGTCTAACATCACCAGAGACTTCTGAATCTACGATTTGAAAGCACCTGAATGCTATGCCAACAGTCAACAGAAAATCTCACACTGGAGTGCTCCCAGACCTTCAAAATCCAGGTGTCCAGATGGAATTTGTCCTTGTGAAAGAGTCCTGCACCCAAGAATGGCGGTGCCACCTGCCCACCTGGTTCTCAGAGTCAGAGACCCGCACCCGAGTGGCCCCCGCCTCCCCCTCTCCCCCAACCACATGGGTGCCAAGTCCTGGGGGGGGGTGGCATGGGTGGGGGGGAGTCAAATGTTCTACAAATCTCTCTCTGTATCTCACATCATCCCCAGGACCCCGACCAGGTGCAGGGACAGAGACAGCCCAGAGGATGAGCCTGAAACCCCAGCCTAGTGGGAAGGGTGGGCTGGGGAGTGCTTCACGAAGGTGGGGACATGTATAGTGAGGCTTGAGGAACTCTCCCAGCTTGGAGAGGTGGATGGACTTGAGAGAACCACGGAGAAGCAGATGCCGCTGGATGGAGGACGTGGTGGGAGGGCAGAGGAGGGGAAGAAGGGGGGAGAGAGAAGTGTGGAGTGTGACGCTGGGGTGTCCATCAAGGGCAATCAGGTCACATGGGAGCCACAGGATGAGGGGACACTTTTGGGTGGGAAGTCACTGTTTGTGTGGGGCTGGAGCCCAGGGGGATGACCTCATGAGGGTCTCTCGCATGAATTCATGGAGAGGTCTGAGTGACAGGGATGGATTTAGGATAAATTTAGGCGTCATCAGCAATGGACCAGACAGCAGTTTCTACACAGGAGGGGCGGGTCAGTGGTGAGGAGTGCGAGAGGGGCAGTGGGGGGTCCCCCGGGGAGGTCACAGAAGAGCTGCCGGGGGGTCTAGCTCTGGCTGGGCCACGGGCTGGCCTTGCCACCGCCCCTCCTTCCTGTTGGCCTCCCCAGCTTCCCCAAGCTGCAAGTGAGGGAGGCACTGGGCAAGATGCTCTCCCAAGTCACTGCCAAATCAGATCCTGAATCTCTAGGGCTGGATTTGGTGTTTTTGTTTGTTTGTTTGTTTTATGAATCCTATAACTCTGAAGCAAAGAGTACAGCAATATGAAAGTCAAAAGAACCTAAGAAGATCCGGAGTCCTTTATTGATCAAACCCGTAAATCCAAAAGAAATAAATTCATTTTTCCATCAATTACATTGTGTGGAGACTGCAGTTTTAGAGGGGAAGGAAATCAAGAAACGGAAATCAAGAAATGATGGAAATCAGAAATGGTGACAGGCTCTCTGTCATGTGCACGTGCACGTGCACGCACACACACACACACACACATTCTACTACGACTCAGCCACTTACTAGCAGAAATGATCCCTGAGCTTCAGCTTCCTGGTCGACAGAAGGGGGATCAGAGCAGATACAGAGATCATGGGGTCGTCATTAATCAGACTAACTGAGTGAACCCCGGAAGGCACCTGGAGCATGCCTGACACACAGTAAGAGCTAAGTAAATACTAGCCATCATCAGCCTCAAGGTCGTCACTCTGACCAGAGAGCATCACCAGTGTCCTTAACTCCCGTTCTGTGTGTATCCATTTCCACCACCCCCACTCCTGTCCCCTCCTATCTAGTTAAGAGCTGTATTTTCTCTCCAGACAACCTCTGCCTCCTTCTGGATCATTCCTATGGATTCCTAGGACTGGTTTGAAAGGCTTATTACTAATGACCAGAACCTTATGACAACCCCGTTTACTAGGCAGTGTTTGGGGCCCAGCCCAAATCTTCCTGTTTTCCCCAGGAGGGAAGTTAGGCTGCAGGGTGCAGTCGGGGTGACCACGCGGGGCTCAGCTGTCTCATCTCTGCACGGGGTGGGGGGCGGGGTGGGGGGAAACAAGGATCTCTGTCTGCCTTCCCTGCCGGTGGAGCAAACAGCAGCTAACCTTCTTTCTGCTCTGAATCCCTTAGTTACAACTTCTCAGTACTTGACCCTTTCTGACTAAGATCGGTGCTGGTCAGGATGCCCTATCCTGAGGAGCACCCTGGCTGTGGTTGGCAGGAGGAGGTGCTTTGGTCTCCATGAGGATAGTAAGTGATGCTGTAGTCAGACCCAAGAGACCAAGTGCCAGTAAGTTCCCATTGCGGGGTAGGGACCAAAGGACAGCTGCTCAGTGCCCCCCTGAGTGACAGGGTGGCCCCCCATTCCCCTTCATCAGAAAGGACCTCAAGAAAGACAGAACAGTCCACGATCGGGCGGGGGGGGGTGCTGTCCCGGCAAATGGGTGGAAACCGATGGACACTTTACTCCTTACAAAATTTCACATCTGCGATGGAAGGCAGGAATCATATTCTCTGGAGAAATGAGGGCTCGAAGCCTGATGGGTCGTGCGTGGCGTATTTTATTTATAGGGTGTCCTGCCAGTAACTTGTGCCAGCCCCCTCCAAGTGGAATTGACGGGGCTCCCTTCACGGAGATCCAGCGAGGGATCTGTTTGTCGGCGGACAACAAACATAGTCACCAGCCATTCATTCCAGAAGCCTCTCCTCTGGCCGCAAATAAACTGTTGCTTCTTCATTCTGCTCACAGACTGCATCCCCCTGGGCCAATGGTTCGTTTTTTTCTTGGAGAGGTGGGAGGTGGGTGTGACATTTTCGGCTGCTATTTTCATGCTTCTTAGTCACTGTGGGCAGCTCACAAGCCAGTGAAAGCCTTCCCACTGCCTGGTGCCAGTTATTCCTGACGCGACGGCAGGCTGACTCTAGGACCGGCTGAAGAGAGTGACAATTGTCCCTTCTCTAGGGCCCGGTGAGGATGGGGGCCGTAACAACTCTTCCCAATGTGAAGAAAGACAAACCCGGGCTCAGTGACAAAGCCAACCCCATAGAGACACCTGGCCTCTTCAGAGATCCATTATCAGCTCGCTCACTCTTCTGGAACATTCTCTAGAACCGGAAATAGCAAAGACCAGACCCTGAATATTCAAAATAGATGCATTGGGTGGCACATGAGGTTTGTGCCTAAAACTTGTGAGAGGTCCCTCAGGCTCCTACTCTAAGGTATTGATTTTTATTTTGGATACAATTTAACAGCCTTGATCTTCTCGCTAGGGCAGATTCAAAGCAAGGAATGCCTCCCTGCACCGCCTGCTGGGGAAGAGATTAAAGCATCCAGTTGCCGATTATATTAGATGCATCTTAAGGTAACTTCCAACCCCAGTACTGCAAATTTCCATAATCCTCAGCATAAATCACTATGAAAGAAATTTATATAATGGACACAGTTTTACAATTCATTTCTCAGCACCAAGCAAACCAAACATTTCCGCAAATTTTTTTTTTTTTTAAATTTCGGGAGCTTATGAGCTCCCTCACCCTCTTTCTCCCTGCTCTTTTTTCTTTCTTGTCTTTTTGGGGAAGCAGTTAGGTTCCATGAAGGAAGTCCTGGCATCAGGTGCTAAACCCGATATTAACAGTGTGACTTGGGATATGTCATTTAATCACGCTGGGCTTGTCTGCTTTTCTATAAAACAGAGATCCACGTGTTTACCGACATTTACTGAGCATCGACTGTGTGCCGGGAGCCCCTCTAGGCTCTGAGGAATTGCTGGGAAGAGGTTTGATGGGGTTTCACCACATTCTAGAGAGCATGGGGGCTGGCAGAGGACACAGAGCAGACGAGTAAGCAGATGAGTGCACGGATTTCAGATAATAGCATGTGTTGTGAAGGGAATAAGCAGGTCAGTGGGGAGGGAGCTACCTTAGAGGTTGTGGTCAGGGAGGCAGGGCCACTTGGAACTGTCAGAATGGCCAGCAGGTGTCCACTGCAAGGAGAGTTGGAAAGCCCACACTCCAAGCAGACGGTCAGCAAGCTGAGTGTGAGTGTAGGGTGTTCAAGGAAGAAAAAGGAGTGGGGGGCGGTAACAAAGACTCCCACCTCAAATGGGATCCCCCAATGACGGAATGAGCTGAACGACCTCCAGGACCGATGGATTCACAGCTCCGTGGTGCCATCAAGGACTCAGGCTCTTTCCCATCCTTTGCTCTGCCATCCAATGTGCCATTCATTCATTCATTCATTCATTCAACAAATATATATCAAGCCTCTACTGAGGATAGAACAAGGAACACAACAGATTGCTCAGTCATAGAAATTCATTCCTGCAAGGAGAGCTAATCACAAACAAATACAGGATGTGTCAGGGGAGAAGTGTGCTTTGAAGAAAAATAAGGCAGGAAGGGTGTTCAAGGTGACAGGGAAGGCAGATGTTTTAAGTGGTCATGAGCAGTCTTGGGACACCTGAGCAGGGGCCCGAAAGAGGAAGGAAGGATCCATGCACGTGGTTGGGGGAGTTGTTCCTAGGCGGAGGGAAGAGCTTGGGATGTTGGAGAATCCCACAGGCCAGTGTGGCTGGAATACAGGAAGCAACTCTTCCAAAAGGCAATTCCCCAAGGGAAAAAAGGACCATCTGTTTTCCTTTCAATACGAGTGTCTTAGCTCAGGCTTCTCTAACAAAATACCACAGACTGGGGGGCTGAACCCACAGATGTCTGTTTTCTCCAGTACTGGGGACTGAGAGTCAGAGAGCAGGGCACCAGCATCCCCTCTGATGCATGGCATTGGGTGGCACATGATGTCGCTTCGTCTGACTTCTGGTGGGACTCTAATCCCACATGTTACAACCTTCACCACCTCCCAGGTGTCTCATGCACTCTTATGTTTTCCATTCTCTTTTCTCTCTCTGGATATTTTATGCAAAGGTGTCTTCCAGCTCATTAATCTTCAGCTACCAACAATTAGCTACTAAACCCATCTACTGAGTTCTTAATTTTACGTATTGAGTTTCTCAACTCTAGAATTTTCATTTGATCCATTTTTATAAATTCCTGTTCTCTGTTAAAGATTCTCCACTGTCTGGGGTGTCTGGGTGGCTCAGCCATTAAGCGTCTGCCTTTGGCTCAGGTCATGATCCCAGGGTCCTGGGATTGAGCCCCGCGTTGGGCTCCCTGCTCAGTGGGAAGCCTGCTTCTCCCTCTCCAGCTCCCCCTGCTTGTGTTCCCTCTCTGGCTGTCTCTCACTCTGTCAAATAAATAAAATCTTTCAAAAAAATTAAAAAAAAAGATTCTCCACTGTCACCTCTATTCTTGAACATATGAATAACTTTTTTTTTTTTTAAAGATTTATTTATTTGAGAGAGCGAGAATGAGAGAGAGTACATGAGAGGGGGGAGGGTCAGAGGGAGAAGCAGGCTCCTCGCCGAGCAGGGAGCCCGATGCGGGACTCGATCCCGGGACTCCAGGATCATGACCTGAGCCGAAGGCAGTCGCTTAACCAACTGAGCCACCCAGGCGCCCCGAACATATGAATAACTTTTATAGTGGTTTTCAGGTCTGACGACTCTAGTTTCTAATCATCTGTGGGTCTGTTTCTACTGTCATTTTTTTCTTCTGCTTTTGTTTCTTGGTAGACCTGGTGATTTCTTACTGAATGCCAGACAGTGTGTAAAAAGTTCAAGGACTCTGGATAATGTTCATCTTCCTCCGGACAGAATTTGCTTTAGATTTTGGCAGGCGCTTAGATGGGGATGGAGCTGATTCAAGGCTGTATTTCAGTTTTTGTAAGGCTTGGTCTATTTCAAGTTTACTCTTTCCCTAGGGATGGAGCTGATTCAAGGCTGTATTTCAGTTTTTGTAAGGCTTGGTCTATTTCAAGTTTACTCTTTCCCTTGGGCAGAGCCCTGTAGGGTTGGTTCCCAGTAGATTCTCAGTTGCTTATCAGACCGCTCTTCCCTGGTGGGTTCTGAACACCGATTCTTGTCTTCCAGCACTGAGAAACTGCTAAAATATCTGCTTACCTTCTCAGGCTCTTGGCAGCCACTTTTTGCTCAGTTTCTCATCCTCCTGAGCACAGGTGGCTTACAAATTAGCAAATCGCTTGAGGGGCGCAGCTGCTGTGTGTCTCTTTGCCTCTTTTCTTTCCTGAATCTTGGACCCTCAAGTCCTGGTTGCCTTAGTCGCCTTGATTTTTTTTTTTTTTTTTTTTGTCTCCCCAGTTCCGTGAGAACGCTGATAGTTCTGTTAGCCGTCACTCTCTGTTGGCTTCTCAGCTGCTTGCTTCACACTTTTTAGGAATCAGCAAATGTCTCGAGGGAAAGAGTTATAGAACATGAGTCCCCTTCTCTCTGGGATCTTGATCTCTCATGTTCCTCTTGCCCTGGTGTATTGTATTATACCATATTACATTACATTATGTTATGTTTTATGTTATGTTATGTTATGTTATATCTCATATCCTTGCTCCAGACACAAAAAGCTTAGGTGTGTTGTGACTTCTGCAATCTCGTCCCAGTGCGTACTGACTTACAATGTCCTTCCCTCCCTCCCCACCTAGTTGGTGCCACAGGCGAGTGCCTTGTGCTGGGCTCTTTAATGGCTGGAGGAGCATCAGAAGCTCATGGGTACAGTGTGGGTAGTAGGGAAGGTAGGAGCCTCAATCTGTGCAATAGGGTGAGAATGAGTAAGAAAGCACTTTCTCTCCCAGACCAAAAACATCTTCCAGCTTCCCAGTCCCCAAGCTTCCATCTTTGGAGAATAGCTCTGTGTCCCTGTTAAATTGAAGATGTTTCCTGATAAAAGCCACTAACTGTCATCAGTTTCTGGATGTGGTTTATTATCTCTTTTCAGTGAGACTGCTCACTTTGGAAACTAGGTTTTCAAAAGGAAGGGCGTGGAGGGGTTACACAGGCGTGGGGTGCAGTCATGAAGGGGGCAGCCCTGCCTGGGCTCAGGCTTTCAGCGTTCCTGCTAAAACTTGCAGGAACCTCCTGAATGGATCCCTCATTCCTCCAGACCTTCGGATTCCTCGTTCCTCCAGACCTCCAGTCCCTCCCCAACGAATCTCTTTTCCAGGCTATCTCCAGATTATTCCAAAGTGTGAATCTGTTCATTTTTTTATTATAAAAGTTAAGGCATGCTCATTAAAATAAATAGGGATAACATAAAGAAGAAATTATTCCAAATTCAACCACCCAGACTTCCAGATTTTTTTTTTTTTTAAGATTTTATTTATTTATTTGACAGAGAGAGACATAGTGAGAGCAGGAACACAAGCAGGGGGAGTGGGAGAGGAAGAAGCAGGCTTCCCGCGGAGCAGGGAGCCCGATGTGGGACTCGATCCCAGGACCCTGGGATCATGACCTGAGCCAAAGGCAGACGCTTAACGACTGAGCCACCCAGGCGCCCAACTTCCAGATTTTTAAATACACATATAGATAGGATACCAGTTAGCTATTGCCACAAAAGAACACTGTAACAAACCACCCTAGAACTTAGTGGCCTGAAACAACAGTCGTTTATTTTATGAACTATAGGTTATCTAAGGTCTGCCAATCCAGGCTGCACTCAGCTAGGAGGCTCTGCTGATCTTGGCCATGGAATTCAGTTTGGCACCATATGTCACTCCTCCTCCTGAGACCAGTGGCTAGCCTGAGAATGCTCTTCCCATGGCTCGAGCATGGGTACCAGAAACCAAGTGGAAGCAGTCAGGATCCACCGCCCGGTGCAAACAAGAGCTCCTGTCTATCTCCTCCACGGCCCATTCCTCTCACCCCTCAGACCCTGCACAGTAGTTAATGCCATCCCTGCATCTTCATGACCCTGCCAGCTGGCACCTCCTTAAATCCTGCCCTGTCAGCTCCGGCCTCCGAGGGTGCTCTCCACAGCCATCTCTCCACCCCTCCCCGTATTTGTCTCCCCACTTTCCAAAAGGCCAATGTGATGGTGTTTCCACCGCTGTTACACCCTGTTAGTGCTGCTCCATGGGTTCAGGAGGAGGCCGCATCCTTACCTCCCTGCTTTGCCCCCCCTGCCTCCCAGCTCCCCGATGCCTGGGTGCTGCTCTCTCCCACCCAACCCGCAGCGTCCCTCCGCCCGTCTCCCACCCCATCACTCGGTCCAACTCTTCTTTACCCTCCTGGCCATAGCAGTTCAAGCAGTCTTTCATTTTCCCCGGCGACTCCTGCCTGCCCCCTCCGAGGGCCCTCCTAGTCTGTATTCCCCCCTAGACTGTCAGCCCCTTGAGGACAGCGTACACCCCGGTGTTGCTGCAGCCGGTGGGGCGCCTGCCATGTTGGTGCTTCATGGCCCAGCAGGTGGGGAGCCAAGGGATGATGTCGATGGGAGAAGGAAAGGGAGGAGGGGACACAGAGAGGGGGAGGGGCAGGGAGGCACAGCAGGAGGGGAAGGAGAAAGGAAGCAGCAGTGCAGAGCGGGGGGCAGTGTGAGGGGGGGAGGGAGGGGGAGTGTGAACCTCCACTGACAGATGAATGGATCAATCAAGTTTGCTCCTGGAACCCCCTGGCCCAGAGACCTCTGACCACGCACTCCCACCCCCACACCCGGGAAGGGCCCTTTGGCGGAAATGCAGGGACTGTTGGCGGCAGGTGCCAAAGGTTCTTCTTGGTGGCATCTCACAGCGTAGGGCTTTCGGGTCTCCTTGAGTGGCAGAAGAGGAGAAAGAAGAAAAGCCACCCCTCCACTGCGGGGATCACTGGGTTCTCTTGGGGCAAGCGGAGGGCTAAGGGGTGAAACCGGGCAGCTGCCTGGTTCCCAAAGAGCCGACTGCACCACCTCTGCAGGGCCTCGGGGAAGGAAGCCTCTGCTCTAGGACATCAGACCAATTTCCAACCAGACAGTTCTGGAGGCTTCCACAGTCCCAAGGGATCTGTACCCTCAACAAAGTACAAGACCGTCCCAAACACACAGCTGTCCCTGCCTCCCTCCCAAGTGTTCTTGTGAATGGATAACCCTGCTCCTTTTTTCTGGCCACATCAAGACACAGTTTTAATTAGGTGCTCCTCTTCTTAACATGTCACAGCCCCACCCCTAAATAAGGGGTGGCATCCTGTCCTCCCCTGGCCTCCCCTCCCACCCTGTCCCATACACTTGTGGGGGCTGAGGACTAATACCCTAAGCCATGGATCCTGGAAGCTGTAGAGTTTCCCTAGCCTCTCATTGTCTTTTCATTCTTTTCTATGTGCCTCGTCTCCAGAACTGCCCAGAACCAAGCTCTTCATGTTTTCCCCATCGGTTCTGCTCTCCTCCCACTCTTCCCACCTTGGGAAATGAAGTGCCACCCACCAATTACTCACACCATAGTCATCCCTGACAAAGGTCCCGTGGCCCTGGTGGGCCCTGTGACCGTCCCCATTTTGTGGGTGAGGACATGAGGCTGAGTGGTAAAGACACTTAGCAAGGCCGCAAGTTAGTAAGTGGTTGAGATGAGATTCAAAGCCTCACGCTCAGTCCTCTGGCTCTAGGGCCCCAGGGCTGATCCACCGTGCGCTAGCCTATGGTGGACACATTGCCACCTGACGGCCTACAGGCCCCCAGCCTGTTTTGTTTTACAAACGGTCTTTGAGGCCCTACTATGTGCCTGGCACAGTCACAGACACTGGATAACTTGAACGCCAACCACTCCAACAGACTCTCCCTGAGCCCCCAAAAGGAAATTGGGTTTTCCTTCTGCACAGAACACTGTGTGCTTGCCCCGTTCGTTGCCTTGTCAGTTTGTACCTGGCGTTGACTGTCTCCCTTCTAGACAGTAAGCCCCGGGAGGACAGATTCAGCACTGCCAGCCCACAGCCAGAGGTCTGGATGCCTGCTGCACAGTAGGCACAAAACGAGTGAATGAATGGATGGTCCCATGCACATGACCTTGCAGAAACCCTCAATGTGTGGAATAGATACACTTCAACTAAAGGGTGGCTTCAAAATTATTTTTGGTAAAATATACCTTATCTTCCACGGAGCCATTGGAAAATCTGAGACCTCACGGTAGAAACTTACGGAGGCCTTGGATCCGTGGCCTTCCCAAGTGAATGGTTCTCAAGCACTGCATCCTGTCCCCAGGCCCCTGAGTCACTCCTGGAGGGCTGGAGCCCAGGGCACCTTCTACGGGTCTCGGGCCCAGCCCGGGCTGAGAGTACCTGCCCTAGCCAAGCAGTCCACACCTTCCGGCAGTCAGCAAGCATCACTGGGCATGAGGCGGAGGGGACGGAGATGAGGCGCCTAGGTGTGCCGGCCAGGGCTCGGAGTCCAGCAGCCAAGAGAGACCTGTGAACACTCACTGCTCACTCAGGGCCATTTCCCCCGCTGACAGCATGAGCTCAGGCCAGCTCCCTGCACTACGTCTGTTGGGCCCCGCACGGTCGCGTAGCTGCATGAGATTCCTGTCACCTCTGTAACAAGTTAGCACAGACCTGGAGGCTCTGAAGGTCACAAGTCTACCATCAAGGGGTCAGCAGTGCTGTGCTCCTTCTGGGGGCTCCAGGGAGAGTCTTTTCCCTGGCCTTTTCCAGTGTTTACAAGAAGCCTCCTGCATTCCTTGCTCATAGCCCCCTCCTTTTCTTAAAGCCAGGCGTATGGGATCTTCCACCCTCTGGTCTTCCATTCTCTCTCCCACCACATCTCCTTCTCTGGCTCCAACCCTCCTCTTTCCCTCCTCCCTCATAAGGACCCTTGTGATTGCACTGGGTCCACCGAGATAGCGCAGGATGGTCTCCTCCTTCATTTAAGAGCCTTAACTGAATCATACCTGTCAAGTCCCTTTTGCCTCGTAAGCCAACTCCTTCATGGGCTGCAGGGACCAGGGTGTGGATATCCTTGGGAGGGGGGCACGATTTTTCTCACCCTACTGACCTTGTCAAAGAACAGGCCACTCTGTGCCTCGCTGCTACATCTGGAAGCAGGGGGCGTAATGATAGTAATAGAATTAGTAATAGTAATAATACCTATCTTCTGGAGGATTGAATTTCTCCACAAGCACATAGAACAACATCTAATAGACACTCAGTATATGTTGACTTCAATATATTTCAGCAGTAAGATTAACACTGTGCCAAAAGTTGGAGACTGAAAACAAGGCACAGATGTCAGCATATTTTTAAAATGACAAAATCAAAGTAAGAATTTAATCCATTGAGAAAATGTGTAGCTCCACAAAAGACATCAACCTTATAGAAAACCAGCGTGAATTTAGAAACGAGGAAGCCCAAGACATCCCCAAGCAGAGGAAAAGACACTTGAAAGCATTTGCAGTCCAAAAACCACAAGTTAAAATAACAAAAAGGGTTCACTTTACACCTTGAGACCAGCGGAAATCGGATAATGCCAGGGCTGGGAGGGACGGATGCAGAGGCCTCCCCATCTACTGGACCAGCCAGCCCCCAGGAAGGGTTCCACTCTTGCCCGTCAGGTTACGGCACCACCAGCCTGAGATGCAGCAGTTGCCCCGAGGACATCTGTCCCCTGAGAATTGTCACACGGATCCACGACGCTCATCTGCCTGGAAGTGGCCCCCCCAAGCCTGGGAGGGCGACATGGGCAGACGCGCACTTTGGGGGGTGACTTGGCATCTAGAAGAAAGTCAGATGCGGTGTATTCGTAGGAACGTGGGTGGATGTAAAGAATCACCGGGGTTGGTGGAAAAGTGAGAAAGAGAATGGGGTACAGAACACACGGAAGCTTCGAGCTCAGAAGTGGCAATACTCATTTCCCTGGAGAGCAAAGACTGAACACCGAGCATGCTTGCTGATTGGTGGGGATGGTGTTAACAATGGGGGAGCAAGAGAACGAATGAATGAGGGAATGAATGGATGGAAGAGAAATACGTTATCACAGGTTGACTGGCGTAGGGAGGGAGAGTACCTGGGGAGCGCTGACTGACCCTGGCGGGGGCTGAGAACAAATGCCTAGGACTGTCAGAGCCTGGGGTGGGGACAAGAGGTCAGAAGCAGAGGGTTTGGGAGGATTGGAGTTGAGAGGATGGGGTACAGCAATTCCAGTTTTAGGGAACAAGCTTAGCAAAGGCCAAAGAGAGAAAGCTTGGGATCTGCCCAGAATTGACGCTAACATTTCAGGAGCACTGGACAGGAGTAGAAACCCCGGGGCAGGCTCATCGTTCCCTACTCAGATAACCCTCCGAGGGAACAGTGATTAACTTCCCCTTCACACCAGAGTTGAGGGAGAGAAGGGAGGCTCAGAGAAACTGAGGAGTTTGCCAAAGGGTCCAGCTGGGAGGGGAGGAGCCAGGGCCTGGGCAGGACTGCCTCGTTCTAGAACCCACACAGGGCTGCTCCTCGTATCTGCTAGACTGTAAAGCTGATGACTTGGAGTGAAGGACACACAGGAAAGGAGAATGGTCCATGTGGGCTTCTTTAAAGCCCATGTGGGTTTCTCCATGTAGACCAAGCAGCAGATGTGGAATCCTCCCAGTGACCCCAGAACACAAGAAAAGGAGCCAGAGCAGACTCTGGTGTCTGATCTGGGACCCAGGTACACCCACCAACCCACAGGACAGGCCACAGACACTGTGTGGGATGGGAAGACAGGACACTGTGGGACAGGAGGACGGACCACAGGACACTGTGTGGGACAAGGAGGATGGACGATGGGACAGCTCATGGGATGGGAGGATGGACGATAGGACAGCATGTGAGATGGGAGGATGGATGATGGGACAGTGTGTGGGATGGGAGGATGGACAATGGGACAGCGTGTGGGATGGGAGGATGGATGATGGGACACTGATGACGAAGAATGAGTTCACAGTTGGGAATGGGCTTCCACAGGTCACCTAAGAGCATCATCTCCTCTCTTTTCCTTTCTATGATGTCGCAGAAAGTCACGTGGGTTTGGAGTCCAGCCACCTGGGATGGAGAGATGAGGGTGTTGGATCTATAAGACCTGGGGATCTTCTCAGTGGAGCTGAGTCCAGCTGAGAGTCCTGGAGAACAACCCTCCTTGTAACATCATCCCTGTCCCAGGGCGAGATGCTCACACTGGCCCCAGGTGAGCTTTCTGTCACACCACCTTCTCTCCCCAATAGCCATCTTGAAACCGGCTCAGCTCCCACTTGTCACACTGCTCTTTACTTGGCTCCAGCTTGCATGAGAGCCTGATGGCGGCATTTAATTTGTTTTCCTGCACATGAGTGGGTATTAACAATTGCCGCGATGTCGTTTCCTGCTGGGGACAGAGCGTGGTGGAGCTGCCGGGAGAAGCTGCCTGCTGGCATCGTTGCAGGAACCTGGGAGGGAGTCCTGCACAGGTGAATCTGAGACACAAAAGCCCCAGCCCTGACCTCAAGGGGCTCCCGCTTTGAGGCTCCTGTCCCCCAGTCCTGCCATGGACCAGCAGGCTATGTTTGGGCAAGGTATGCTGTGCCTCCAGCCTCGGTTTCCTCCTGTGAAAACTAGGAGCAGTAATCCAAAATGGGACTGGGGCCTGGGGACGGGGCTGGACCGGGAGGCGGATGGTACAGGCAGAAGCTGGGCCGAGTGAGGACCAACAAGGAAGGCTGAGACCGGGTGGCCGAGGCCCTGGCCAGAGTCCAGCTTATGGAGGGCCATCCCACAGGCCATCCCACCACTGCATATCTGAACCTAGGGACCCCAGGGGCTCTAACCCATCCCCACCTCCCAGTTCTCCACGGGCACAGAGCGGGGATGGGTGGGGCTGGCAAGCGGGTCTAACAGGTGTCCCAGCCCCACAGCTGTGCTCCATAACCGCCTCGGGGGCTGCACCAAACTCTTACTCCAGGGTGTCCCCCCTCCCCACCGCGCTCCCCAGCTATGGAAGCAGAATCTCCCCGGGGGGCCTGGGGCATCTGCCACATCCAGGCAGTGGGGCCCTAACTGTGGTGGGAGAAGCATCCACAGGTCTCGGGCATCCTGCAAACACAGTTCCCAGTGAGGCTGTCAGCAGATCTCGTGGCATCACCCTCAAGCCTGTCCCCGACGCGGGCCACCACTGCCTCTCTCCACTTCTACCTGGTCCAGAGCATGTCCCCAGATCGGCTCCCGGGACTCCTGCTGTCACCCCTCGAACTCTCACACACGCTGGGGTGAGTGTAAAGGGCTCAGCACCTCGGAGAACCGTTTGGAAGTGTCCCCTAAAGCCAAACATATGCCTCCCCGGGACCCGCAGTCCCACTCTTAGTTCATGCTCAGGAGAAGAAGGCGCGCATGTCCCCAAATATAGGTATGTTGGTGGCACTTTACTCACAAGAGCCAAAACAGGAAGCAGCCGAAATGCACACCCACAGGATGATGGACAAACAGAATGTGGTACGTGCATACAGGGGAACGCTACACGGGAGTACAACAGCATGATCTGCTGCTCCGGGCAAGACCCTGGATGAATCTCACAGGCATTATGCTGAGTGAAAGAAGGCAACTTGAAAGGCTGCACGATTCCATTTACAGAAAATACAAACAGGTCAAACTGATCCACGGTGACAGGTCAGAACAGCGGCGCCTTTGTGGGAAGGGTGGTGACCAGGAGGGGGATGAACCATCTCTCTGGGCCCTGGAAATGTTCTCGATCTTATGCTGATGGTGATTAGAAGGGTGTACTCAGTGGCGCCTGGGTGGCTGAGTCGGTTAAGCGTCCGACTCTTGATTTCGGCTCAGGTCATGATCACAGGGTCGGGGGATCCAGCCCCATATCGGGCTCCACGCTCGGCAAGAAATCTGCTTGTCCCTCTCCCTCTGCTCCCCGCCCCACCCCACTCTCTCTCTCAAATAAATAAATAAAATCTTTAAAAAAAGAAGGGTGTATTCGCATGTAAAAATCCATCAACCTCTAGATTAAAGAGTAGTGCATTCTACGTACCTCCCAGTATGTATGTTATACCTCATTTTAAAAAACCCGGATGGCTCCTCTTGCCAACAGAGTGAGGTCCAAACTGTGCGCCTGGCTCTCCACAGTCCAAACTTTGCCCGTCTTTCCAACCTCATCTTCCACTCCCTCCCTGCCTGATATGATGCCCCAGCCACCTTGGCTCCACGTACACCTTCTGCTCGTCCACACCGGCCTGGCTTTGCACACATTGCTCCCGGCTTGGAATCCTTCCCTGTTTCCAGCTGGAAGTGTCTCTCTCTCTCCTCCCCTCCCTCTCCTCTGTCTCTCTCTGTCCCTCTCCGTGTACACACATCCATGCACACAAACCAGGTGCTGTACTAGTTGTCCTCATGGTCATTATCTGACCTTATTCTCAAGCCCATCTGGGAGATGGGCTAGGGTTAGGCTTAGGCTTAGCCTTAGGCTTAGGGCCTAACAGAGCCTCAGAGAAATGAGTGGCTTGCGCTAAGAAGCAGGTCAAGGTGGGATTCATGCCCAGGTGAGCCTAACACGTAGGTGTTGAGTGCTTGTTCGTGCTTGGCGTGCAGACAATGACGAGTGCTCATCCTTGTCTTCTGAGAGCTTCCAGGCTGGAGGGCAGGCAAACCACCAAACGGAAAATGTTCATGCACAGAAAGCACATGAGCTCTGGACTGGTCTTCGTCCTACCACTGGACAAATCCCTTCAGCGCTCCAAGTCTCTGTTTATCTGTGAAATGGTGATAATACCTCCCTGCATCTCATTAGCAGGTGGTGGGCACGTGACAAATGACAGCAACATCACTTCCCATCTTTAATTTCTTTTTTAGTTTTTTTAATTTAATTATTTTTATTAACATATAATGTATTATTTATTTCATGGGTACAGGTCTGTGATTCATCAGTCTTACACAATTCACAGCGCTCTCACCATAGCACATACCTCCCCAATGTCCATCAGCCAGACACCCCTTCCCTCCGACCCCCCTCGACTCCAGCAACCTTCAGTTTGTTTCCTGAGATTAAGAGTCTCTTACGGTTTGTCTCCCTATCTGGTTTCGTCTTGTTTCATTTTTTCCTCTCTTCCCCTAGGATCCTCTGCCTTGTTTCTCAAATTCCATATATCAATGAGATCACATGATAACTGTCTTTCTCTGATTGACTTATTTCGTTTAGCATAATACCCTCTAGTTCCATCCACATCGTTGCAAATGGCAAGATTTCATTTTTTGATGGCTGCATAATATTCCATTGTGTATATATACATATATATATATATATATATGTATATATACACATACCGCATCTTCTTTATCCATTTATCGGTCGGTGGACACCTGGGCTCTTTCCATAATTTCACTGCCCATCTTTCTGATGGTAAATATCCTCCAGATCCATCAAATTGTCCAAGGCCAAGGTCACATGCCGCCTCCTCTCTGAAGGCATCTTTAACTTGCCACCCTTTCCAGACCCTGACGGTCACCCTCCTCCTCATTGTGATAATAACGAAATAATAAAGCTGTCCTGAATGGAGATTTTACTATGTGTTAAGGGCGATGCAAAGCATTGACATGCATTCTCACATCTAATCCCCATCACGACCGTCTAAGGTGGGAACTGCTGTCCCTACTTTTTAGCTGGGAAACTGAGGCTTAGTGCTATTACATGGCGAGCCCAGGTTAACTGCTTGTGAGTGGGAGGCCAAGGTTCAGCCCCTGAATTGCGGGCTCAGAATCTCAGCCATGAGCTACACCACCCCGAGCACCTCTCTTCCAGGATCGAGCAACCTCACACGTGGCAGGTCATTCAGTCACATCGATATACGTCGGGATGGAGCTTTACTGTTTATGACACACACCAGTCCTCCTACAGGTGAGAAAACTGAGGTTCTTTACTTCTCCTTTTAATGAGTAATCCTGGCGTGCCTATAAATACCAGGATGTGGCAGGGAACAGCATTAGCTGGGGGCCCGCTCTCCTGGAACTTAGAGTTTAATGGGGAGCTGGGGGTACCTATGGCAAGTCAACCAACACCACCTGGTGAGGTTTGGGGGAGAGGATCAAAGAGGTGAGAAAGAGAGTGTGTGTGCGCCTGGGGACAGCTTTAGCTGGGAGCCTCTGGGAACAGCATTAGTGGGGAGCTGAGTGACCAGAGGGAGGACCTAGAGCAAGGGCATGAAAGGGGGAGGGCCCAGCAAGTGCAAAGGCCCAAGGGAGGGGGCAATGTGGCCTGTTTGAGGGCCAGACAGATGACAGACATGTGGACTTGGAAGCACCTTCCTGGAGGACAGTGGAGTGGGGTGAGTTCCAGGAGCAGGGACTGAGGCTTCATGGGCATGATTGGGAGTTTGGATTTTATCCTAAGTTAGAAGGAAAGAACTGGAAGGTTTCAAGCAGGAGGGATAAGATCACATTTATGCTTCAAAGAGGACCTTTCGAGGGCATGCCTTGAGCCCGGGACACAGGCCTGGCCCAGGCAAGAGATGGGGGTAGTTTGGACAAAGATGGTGGCAGGGTGTTGGGTAGAGAAGGGGACGGAGTCAGGAATGGGGTGGAGGTAGAGCCTACAGGATGCAATTGATTCGATTTCAGAGTCAAGGGAGAAGAAGGAATCCAGGATGATGCCTGGTTTTGGCTTGTGCTCCTGGATGGATGGTAGCATCATTTACAATGATGGGAAAAGCAAGGATAGGGCAAGACTGGGAGCCGGCAAACCCCCAAGAGGGAGCAGCCAGGAGGCAGTAGGGAAACAGGGAGTGCCTGGCCCTGCTTTGCATACTTTCTCCCACTGGCAACACCGGTTCTCCGGCTGACTTGCTGCCTCAAGGTCAACCTAAGACCCTCTCACACAACACTTCTCAGAGAAGTCTTCCCAGCCTGCTCAACCATGCCAGGAGCGCTCTGTCCCAAGACCTAGTTTCCTTTCCTGTATGGTGTAGATCAGCATCTGCACTTGTCTTGTTTGTCCGAGTATTTCTTTTCTTCCCTGCAAGTAGAACTGTGACTTCCTGAAGGTACGTCCTGCCCCGAGAGCTTGTTTTCTCCAGCACCTACAATTGGACTGGTAGGCACCCAATTCTATTAAATGACTCACTGACTTGATCTATTCTGAGCAAACAGACGCATTCTTTCCAGCTCCCTGTTGGCCGGGGAATCACATGGAGATCAAAGGATCTAAAAGCTTTGGAGCGGACGTGAGTTCCAATCCAGGTTTACCACATTCTACCTGTGTGCCTTTGGACAAGTCCCCTAACCTCTCTGAGCCTCGGAGTAAATAAGGAATAAATAAGGCCCATCTCACTAGGTTGTGTAGGAGTAAATGAAATAATGTTTATAAAGAGCCCAGCCCTGCCTGGCACACAAAGCTGTTAAAGCGAGCTGAGAAGATCAATAGCAATCACCAGAGCAAGGCTTTTTAAAAAGTTCGGAAGCTATGTCTTGCTCTACATTCCCTACACTTGTCACATAGAGAATTTAGAAATTATTAGTCACGTTGGCAGCAATCTACCTTCCCAGCCCACTAGCGCATCGGAAGGGTGTGATGGCACGTGACTGTGCATGCTTTAAGGGGGGGTCATGCAAGCCCTTCTCCCCCTGGGTCGGGAATCAGCAGCGGCTACGAACACTTCTTCCCAGAAAGGATGCTCATCCTTTGTTCTATGAGTTGACTCATAGGCCCTACGGTATTTCCCTCTATAATTCTTAGTGATGGCTTTGCAAAGCCTTGGAGAAGGAAGCAGTTCGCTACTCAGTTTGCTCTGGCGGGCCCCTCCGCCCTGCCTGCACCCACACCCTTTGCCGTGGGACGTTGCTGCTCCTTCACCAAGGGATGCATCCTTTGCAGCCTCTCCCTGGGATGATCTAGGCGGGACATGGGACGGCTTTGACCAAGAGAACGTGTGCCTGTTCTGAGCCTGTAGGAACCCTGCTACTCCCAGGAACCCGCCAGAGCTAGCCTGACGGAGACACTCTACTCCCCTGAGAACATCCTCGAGTGTTGGTCCTGCATCCCTAAGTGCATCCCCAGCTCAGGACAGGACGAGCCAAGGGGCCAAGCTGGGAGGGCTGCCTGTACCTTGCAGATGAGCACGGGGTTGTTTTCCCTGTGGACAAGGAGACTGTGCAGTTAAGAACATTCCTTCTAGAACATGGAGTGGCAGAGGCGTGGCCAGGAGTCCAGCTGAGAGGGCTGTTGGACTGGGCTAAGCCAGACTTGATGGGGTGCTTACAGATCACGAGGACCTTACACTAAGGCATGAACAGCAGGAGGGAAGGATGGGGAGAGGCAGAGGTCACCAAGTTGTCACAGAGCTCGGGGACAGACTGGTCGGGGAGCAGGCAAGGGCAGGGTTTGGGGGCCTTTGGGCCCGGGCACATGAAGAGACCCAGACAGGGCCCATCTCTAGGAGGAACAACCAAGGGGGATGACCTGCCGTCTCGAGTGGGACCCTCAGTCCCGGGAGTCTGTGTGGTTCACTATCTGTGTCCCCTTCCCCACCTAGAGCAGAGTCTGTCTCTAAGGAGACACTGTTCATTTGCCCGAGACATACTAATTGGTATTTAAAAGCAATTACTCTGTGCCAGGCATGTTCTATTGCTTTATATATATTTACTCTTTTCCATCCTCAAGTGAACCCTGTGAGGATTGTATTATCATTGTCCCCATTTTACAAACAAGGAGAACTGAGGCACAGCGGTTGGACACATTGCCTGCTGTTCCAAATCGAGTAAGGGCCAGAGCCGGGATTCAACCCAGAGTGGGCCCCCAGAGCGGGCCTTCTCCCCTTGGCGCCGTTCTCTGTGGTGGAGCTGTGGGGAGCACGGCAGGAGGAAGAGTGTTCCCTGCCCCATCCCTGCCGTGACAACCAGGAACGTCTCCAGACAGGCCTCCAGGGCCCGAGAGGCACAATGGCCCCCCGGGGAACCCGCTCCAGAGTGTCATCTCTGTTTTTCTTTCTCCAACCCTCTTCCTTGGAGCAGAAGAGAGAGGCTCCCATGAGCCTTAAGGAGCATCTGCAATGGAGAGAGTTCATCTGGAAGATGGGTCGGAAGAGGGGCCGAGAAACCAGCCAAATGCTGACGTGACTCAGAAATAAAGGTTTCAATGCACACCATGTTACCCAAGGCCACGACTTCCTGAGTAAGACAACCAGTTGGAATCAGACCTTTCAGAGGCTGAAGGGAACTTGCCCAGGACATAACAGCAACCTCTGAAGGTCCCTTTCTTGGAAATAGTTGCAAGCACAGTTTACGATGCAGAGTGACGCCAAGGACTGGAACTCTCTTAGCATCAACACGACAGGGAAAGAGACAGGGCAGAGAGGCTCCAAGCTCCCCGTAAGGAAAGCAGACGCAGGGAGGACAGCTGATGGACGGCATGTGACTCATGTGATGCTTTCCAGCAGCAGCTCGATAAATATTGATGAGCAAACAAGACAGGAATTCAGGGACATCGGTTCACAGAGGTCTGAGCGGGGCCCGCGGGACCGTTCACCCAGCCGCGCCTCTGAGCTCCCCACGAGCCTCGTCACACTTGTCACACTCGCTGTCTAGGGACAAGTGCACCCGGAGTCGGAGCTGGGCGCGGCCTTAGGAGTCTGTGAGTGACCTGGTCACGAAGGGTGGGAGGTGACTGTTTAAAAGGACTGTAGCCTCCCTGTTCCCGCTTTCTACCTAGTAACAGCTTGTTCCTCGATGCCTTTGTCACCTCTGTCACTGAGGTATTGCAGGACTCAACCAGTATGACGAAGAGAATGCAAAATACCTCATTAGCAATTTCTACGCAGATGACACGTTGAACGGATAATATTTTGGATGTGTGGCATTAAATAAGATAAAGATTACAATGAATTCGACCTGATTATTTTTCTTTTTTGATTTGGCTACCACACAATTGTAGATGGCCGACAGGGCTCAAACGACCTTTCCACGGGACCGTGCAGGGGTAGAGGGTCAACCCTGTTCTTGCCTGAAATTTAGTGACAGAAGACAAAACTTTTCCCCCCACAATTCAGGCTGAGGGCCAACTCTGGCGAGGGGAGAGGGCTAATTAGCAAGTCTGCAAGCCTGATAGTTGGAATTTTGTCCCCATTCCTGCGGTCAGTTCGCACAGTTTGTCTGCACGCTCCTCTACTGGGTTCCTGAGACACCCTGGCTGGCGGTGGGCTAGAGTGTTTGCATTTCCGGAGCCTGTGAAGTTCTGCCTCCAGCTCTGGTAGGGACTTCCCCTCCGCTGGTGTTTTCCTAGGTTTGCCCTTGCGAACCAGGTGATCCCTCTACTAAGTTAACAAAAGCTCCTCACTCAACAATAAAAGTGGAAACAAAGCAACAAGACTAGAAGGAGCCCTCCAGGATGCAAATGATATCCCTACTGCTCTCTACTGAGACGGTCATCTCTTTGGTTCTAGTGCCAACCACATGCACACACACACTCACCCGTTCCTAGAAGAAATATGTGAAATTCATGCTTTCAGAAATAATCTACACAGTGATTTTTTCTCTTTTAGTTTGCATCAAAATGCCTTGCCCTGGAAAACTTGGGTCCCAATCAATAAAACTAATGTCCGGTTCCGGAGAAATCTATGGCTGCTAATTAAAATCACCTTCATTGAAACAAACCATAAAGGATTTACCTCTTGACTCTGCTAGTCATTGCTGATGGATTATTTCCTTTTAATTTATTCTTTTTTTTTTTTT
>NC_138373.1:156001013-156019519 GCF_054177405.1 Leptonychotes weddellii
ATCAGGCGCAAAGTTTGAGTCAGCACAAAGCAAGCCTGTGGCGAGAAAAGTCACATCAACGAACAGGTGGAGAGACAATGCTGTGTAGATGGGGCAGCCCTGGGTTCCGTTCTACTTGTCTTTGCCTCTAACTCACTGGTGACCTTGGACCAGTCCCTAACTCTGGCACTTCCTTTCCCAGCCGGAGAGCTGGTCTAGAGGACCCACTGGATCCCTGCAAGCATCGATGCTGTATGTTTGCTTCCTTCTCATTCGGTCAGCAAGTGCATTCCTACTGTGTACGAGGCATTGCTGTTGACATTGAGAACACGCAGGCACTGGGGTGGCTTGTGGGTAACACGGTGCAGCAGAGACAGACCTGTGAACACAGGGTCCACACAGAGTCTAAGGACACTAAAGGAACTTGAGCTGACGGAAGACAAGGCAGGAGCTAGGTGAAGGAGGGTGAAAAGCATCCCAGGCAAGGGGACCAGCAGCTCCCTCCAGGATGGTCACCTTGGATCCAGAGAGTTTAGCACAGAGCAGGCCCCTGTGAACATGCTAAATAAGTGAACATGAGGGTCCAGAGGCAAGAAACAGCATGGGGAGTTCAGGGAGACGTGAATCGTTTTGCTAGGCTGGGGAGAGAAGACAGCATATATGGGAAGGGTGGGGACGGGATAAGAGAAGTGGGCAGGAGTCAAACCATGAGCTTTGTATCTGAAGCTAAAAAATGTGAACTTTAACCACTGCTGAATGGTTAAAATGGGCAAGATGCACGCAGAAAGACACTTGTGAAGTGCTTGCATTATTTCTTCTTGTATGGTTGGTAGAATTTACTGGTAAAGCTCTCTGGGCAAAATATTGTCTTTATGAAGAGGACTTTACTCACAGGGGCGCCTGCGTGGCTCAGTCGGTTAAGCATTGGACTTTGGCTCAGGTCATGATCTCAGGGTCCTGGGTCCTGGGATCAAGCCCCATGTCGGGCTCTGAGCTCAGCGGGGAGTCTGTTTGTCCCTCTCCCTCTGCCTCTCCCCCTGCTCATGCTCTCTCTCTCTCTCTCTCAAATAAATAACATCTTAAAAAAAGCGAGAGAACTTTACTTACAAATTATTTATAAGATTTTTAGATTTTCTATTTCTTCTTCTGTCAATTTGGTTAAGTTGTACATTTCCAAGGGATTTTTCTCTTCCTTCTAAATATTAACATTAATATTAAAATATTGCATTTTGCTTACAATACCCTCTATGACCCCCTCTTTCTTCTTTACACTAGGAATTTGTGCCTTTTCTCTTTTTTCCTGTTTCAGCATCACCAGCCACCATTTCCTGGTCTTCTCCAAGACTCACTCTTGGTTTTGTTGATCATCACTAATATGCATTTACCTTCTACTTTATTACTTTCTGCTCTCATCTTTATTTTTTCCTTCCTTCTATTAGGGGAGGGCAGATTAATTTGCTCTTTTTTTCAATTTCTGGAGAGCATAGCTGAGCTCATTGATTTTCAGCCTTTCTTTGTTTCTAAGAGATGCAGTGGGGGTTATAAATTTCCCTTTAGGATAGTCTACTCTGTACCACCCAACTTGAGATCATTTATCTTCAGTATCATTCCTTCCAAAGGATTCAGTTCAAAACATTTTGATGGCATTCAGTTCAAATTCTCTCTTCTCTTCCTGGGGCCCTGATTGTGTACGTATGTCAGACTTTCTCAGCACCTCTCCTGGGCCTCCTACCCTTTCTTTTGTATCTGTGGATTCCATTCTTGTAACTCTTAATTCTTTATTCTGGATATTTTCTTAGGACCTATTTTTGATTCTGAGGCTGAGGCTCCTTTTAGCAATGTCCATTCGCTGTGAAACCCTTCCGTTTTTAATTTGGGGTATTGTATTTTTCAGACATCGAATTTCAATTTGGTTCTTTTTTTTTGTAGTTTCTAGGGATTTGCCATAACTTAACTCATTCTTTTTTGTCTTTGAACATGGCTATTTAAAGAGTCTACATCTATTCATTCCATTAGCTGGAGGCCTTGTGAGTCTGTTTCTATTATTTATTGTTTCTCTTGGGTTTTGATGATGTCTTATTTCCTCGTGTGCTTTGATATTTCGGATGAGTGTCAGACTCAATCATTCTATGAAGAATTATAGAAATAATTTGAGGGCTAAAATGACATATTCTTACAGGGAGGATTTACTTTGGCTTCTGGTAGGTCCCTAGGGCCTCTGGAAATCCCAGTTTGCCTTAATCCAATTATAGGGATTAAGATTATTTGAAGCTGAGTAATGAGTATGAGATCAGGAGATGGCCTTAAAAAACCTATCTGCTATCTCTGCTATATACCAGAGATCAGAGCAAAACAGGCAGTCCAAGGTCCAGTGCACTGACATGCTGCAGCCAGACAGACCCTCTGTCACCGAAAAAACATTCTAGAGGAAGTCAGTGTTGCTTGCTTGGTTTACCCCTCTCTGCACTATAATCCCAGCCTGCCGTATGTAGAAAATAATACGTGGAAGGAGTTAAAGTCTTTAACTCCTTCCACATATTTGTGAGATGACGAAAGGAGTTTTTTCAGAGTGACTGAATCCAAACTCTGAAAACTGCAAACATTTATTCCCAGCGAGCCATGAATAATAGTCTTGCTGAAGAACCACCAATGAGCCTTCATTATTCTGTCCCAAGCTTGATGCTCTTTAGTGCCCCTACACACACACACACACACACACACACACACACACACTCTCTCTCTCACTCATTGTGTCTAGTGTGTTCGCATACTAGAACATTCACTTCTTGTTTTGTAATCAAGATGTGTCAGCTTGGAAAGTTCTAAGTCTTTGTTCATGATTGCAGGCAGAGCCCAGTCTGTGGAGCACAGCTCAGCTCACCTTCCCCATGGTTCTGTCTGCTGCTCACTGCTACAGGCAGCATTCTTACCTTAACCCAAGGGACCCGTATCCATGCTTAGGACCCGGCTCTACATGTCTGGGTAAGTACCCTCCAGGCCAGCACTGTTCTCTCTACAGCTGTGATTTCTCTTCCACTCAATGTTCTCAGAGAGCTGGGCCATGGCAGGGGGAGGCATCAGAGTATCCTCTTCCTGCCTAGGGACAAGTTGAACCAGACTCTCCAACCCATGCCCTGAATATGACCAAAAGTCATGATTCTCTCTGAGTAACGTTGCCGAACATCTCTGCAGACTCTCAGCTGCCCCCTGGGCAACCACCTTGTCCTCTGTGTTGAGGCAGCTGTGGACGGATCCAGAAGAGTCAGGAGCCATGCATTCCATCGTCCTCACGGGTTTGAGACAGAGAGGAAGACAGTTCGTTCATACGACTGAGTAGGCAGGAAATTTCTTCCCCCCTGCCCGGGTCCTACATGTACCTCAAGATCAGCTCGGGCATCTCTTTTCCATCAAGAGTTTGCTAATCCACAGGCCCAGTGCTCCATGTCAGGCCCTGACCATCAATGTCTGTAAGTCTGTCTTCCCGGCTGGGCTATGCCTCCTGAGCAGGGGCAGGTCTGATTCAGCTTTGTGTCCCCAAAACCCAAACTGGGCGGACAGAGCGGATGCTCCTGAGCTCTGCTGATGAGCAAGTGGGGGCGTCGGCTGTGTGGGGACCCGCTGACTGAAGCAGCTCGGTCTCCCTGCCTCCTGGGGGGGGGTTGTGGGGGCTGGGTCTGCCCTAGGGATTGGCCCCTGGAGGCTCTCCCAAAGTGTCCTGTCAGGCTAGAAGCTGGTGGGTGAGCTTTCCAAAAAGCCGACAGCCCTCCATTGCTCCCCAAGGGAAGGGGTACCCCACCCTCCACCCTCCATGGGGGCTTTCATCCTTGGATACATGATGTTGGCACAACTCCCCAAAAGGGGGCTTTAGGGTCTGAGCTTGGTGAGGACAAGAGGGGTGATGTGCTAACCATGCCCATCTCCTCCACGCTTGGACTTTGGAAAGAGGCTCGTGTCTCCTCTGATTGCGCAGCAGATGTCGACGGCAGCAGGAGCACCGATGTGGGTCACATGACCCAGATTACCCAACTGCAAACGCCTGTGGGGGTGCTGGGAGTGCGCTATGAAGGATGGCATGGGGATGCGGTGGCAGGAGGATCACTCAGGCCATAGAGAAACAGAGGGGTTTCTGCCCCAAACAGCGCCCGGGATCATGAGCTGAATGGGACTCAGGAGGTCACGGAGCCCACCCTCCCCACAGGTCGTCGAGGAGAACAAAGGCAGGAAAAACATGACTGAGAATAAATCATCTGACACACGGGCCCACCGATCCACATCTGAGATGTGCTGAACACGACATTCCTGGAGGGTCTTGTGACTAATGTTTTACTAGATAATAAAGGGGAACCTTATCTTGACAATAGCCAGCCCCCCAAGGGCCTGTGAACCTCACTTTCAACACACACAAATTCCTCACAGACTTATGTTACCCCTAACCCCCACTAACTAAGAAGTATCCAGTCAGTCAGTCCTCACAATAACAAGAGCGGCTCTCCCTGCCTGAGGGTCCTGTCCCCGTGCTTTCATAAAAGCACCTTTTTGCACTGTGAAACGTCTGGAGAATTCTTTCGTCATGCCTGACGACCCCGCATCAGTGGGATGCCTCAGATGCCAGACTTTTCATTCTGCCAGCAGACTCTGACCCAAGAGTCAGGAGCCAAGAAGATGGTGTTCCATGACCAGGCTTTGTTGACAGCGGGTAGGAGAGAAGATACAGGTGCCCAGAGGAAAAGCAAGGGGAGGGAACAGGAAGGACATCTCAGTGGCTCCTTCCCCCATTACAGACTCTGCCAGATCCCACTCCTTCCGGGGGCCAAATCCACCTTGATCTAGGGCTGTCTATTGTCTTCTGGAAAACAGGGGACCTCCGCTTGTCCCCGAAGTCGGGAAGAGGGGCCAATGCTTGTGATGGACAGAGGGACAGAAACATCTTCATGCTCCAAAATAAATTATTCTTGACACTGTAATAACCTTATTATAAATCCTATATTTTATCTAAGACATATTATATAAACATGTATTGTATAATCCTGTATTTCCATGTGAATTGTCCCATTTGATCCTCACAACGACTGTGACACAGAGACAGGAAAGAATTTCTCAGTCACCTGTCCCTTTCCGCCCCCCTCGGGACACACAGTGTTTTAGATACGAAGGAGTGGGCTAGAAGTGACTCCCTTGACTGAGGTCTTATAGCAAATGGGCAGAGGGCCCCTGGCTTCCGACTCAGGGTTGGTGCTTCTTCTGCGACACCACTGTGGGGCCCTCTCGTGACAGCACGTTCTCACAGCTGTGAGGACCCACGGATAATCCAGGAGAGTCACAACTGCAAAGACTCTTTATCCAAAAAGCCCCCCTTCTGGGGACTGGGATGTGGAGCCTTATTCAGCCTACGGTGGCACCTTTCTGTTCATTGCTGCCTCGGCTAAAGGATGGGATTCTGATGGCAGTGGGTCCCCCTGACTCTCTCCTGTGTTCAACACATTTTTGTTGAGCACCTCCTCTGTGCCAAGGTCGAACTGCATGAAACACATCCATGAACAACGACAACAGAACCCCTGCCCTCCTGTTCCCGCAGCTGGCCTGCCTCCCCTGCGGCCTCAGCTCTCCCAGCCAGGAGGCTGGCTTAGTGGTCCAGATTTGGGAGCCAGATGTCCTGGCCTGAGTGCTGGTGCCCCCACATAGAGCAAGCCACTGGACTGCCCTTTCATGTTGAAGGTGCGAGGCTCATGGGGTCGTGGAAGGCTGGCATGAGCTAATGGTAATGCACACAGTAGGCATCCATTCATCTGAGTTATTTTATGACTTTTAAATCACTCCTGTGCCACCCTGGGATCCAGCCCTACAAGGCTGCTTGCCATTCCCAAACCCACCAGACCTTTCCTACTCTTTCCACGTCACTCCGTCTACCTGGACGTCCCTCCCCTGGCCTAATCTCTCCACTTCCCAAAACTCCTTACCCTCCAGTCTCCTCCTCCATGAAACCACCCCTAGATCCCCAATTGGAGTGACTTCTCTGTGCTCAGCACCCAGACGACTCAGGGTATATGGGTTTTTGGGTTCTTGCTGTCTTCAGCCTGACTTCCAGCTATTTGCATGGGCAGGACTGGCTGCGCTGGGAGCCCAGAGCATGGCTCAAGGCTGAGCACAGGACCGCCCGGGGGCAGGGATGAGAGCACAGGGGAATGAGCATGTGGGTGCTCCTGTGGGGCCTCCTGGGGGCTCAGCCGCGGGCTGGATGTGAGGGTCGAGGTGACTGTCCTCCACGGCATCAACCACCCAGCTCGGAAGTGCTCCTGCAGAGTGTGTGAAATCCTTGTGTGGGTCACAATCAGCAAGGAGGAGGAGGAAATACACAGGGGAAGGAGGAGGCGGAGATGGAGCAGACACAGAACAGAACAGAGTAGACTAGAAAGTATCGGAGCAAGTCATTCATAATGAGAGTAAGTATTGCTCCATGAAGTGCGTGTGTGTGTGTGTGTGTGTGTGTGTGTGTGTGTGTGTGTGGCTGAGGCTTGGTCACCATGGGAACTGAGTTTTTCAGTATGGGTTGAGGTTGCCCCCACAGAGCACAGGGAGCAGGCTGATTTGCTAGGGGATGAAAGGCCATCTCCCGGCCCTGTGGCCACAGCCCCAGGTGGGCGCCAGCCGCATCCCACCCCCAGCAACTACCAGACTGGACCACACCCTGGCTGTCACTGCAACTGTCCCCTCCACAAAGGCAGCAGGAAAGGTTGGAGACAAAGCCCCCAATAGGGAAGTTGGACAGAGACAGAGCTGAGTGTAAACCCCCCAGTGATGCTGGACGGATGCTTCATTCCTTGGGCCCTGGCTTCTGCATTCAGAAACAATGAAACTGAGGGCGCCTGTCCTGGGGCGCCTCATGGGGCACCTCACCTAAGAAGGCATCAAAGGGTTAAAAATCAGAGGTACCCCTTTCCTGGCCTGGCAGGCAAAATACAGGATGCCCGGTTAGCGTTTTACATCATCTAAACAACAAATTCTGTGTGGGATAAATATGTCTCCAATGTTGTATTGGACATAATTATACTAAAGAAGTATTTGCTGTTTATCTGAAATTTAAATGGAACTGAGCATTCTGTGTTTGTTTTTTTTAAGATTTTATTTATTTATTTGAGAGAGAGAGAGTGAGAGAGAGAGCGCAAGAGGGGGTAGGGTTAGAGGGAGAAGCAGACTCCCTGCCGAGCAGGGAGCCCGATGTGGGACTCGATCCCGGGACTCCAGGATCATGACCTGAGCCGAAGGCAGTCGCTTAACCAACTGAGCCACCCAGGCGCCCGAGCATTCTGTGTTTTTATTCGCTAAATCTGGCAAGACCCCCTGCCCCAGCCTGCGAAGGCTCCTAGTGCACACCTTGCACACCAATTCCACTTGGAACGTCTGCAGCAGATTGGCTACTAGGGCATTCGGCAACATCTACTCATTCCTTTACTTCCTGAGTTGAGCGGACACCGGCATCCAGAAGGGAATGAGGCCAGCAGGTGCTTGCGCCGCCCAGCTGCCCGCCAGCAGGGAAAAGAAGGCACATGAAGTGCCTACGGGTTCGGACTGCACTCACTTCTAAAAGGGCGAGATTTGGGGCACCTGGGTGGCTCAGTCGTTAAGCGTCTGCCTTTGGCTCAGGTCATGATCCCAGGGCCCTGGAATCGAGCCCCGCATCGGGCTCCCTGCTCAGGCAGGAGCCTGCTTCTCCCTCTCCCGCTCCCCCTGCTTGTGTTCCCTCTCTGTGTCAAATAAATAAATAAATAAATCTTTTAAAAAAATAAAAAAATAAAAGGGTGAGATTTCTGAGAGCCCCATTTACCCGGGCTGCGGCCGTGCGCTCAGAATACAGACCGAGCCTCCTGGTCCTCTGCAAGACCTGGGACCAAGACGGTGCACGCAGCTCTCTTCACCTACCGAGTTCTGGTCAGGGCCCATCCCTCAGGAGGGTGGGTGGAAGAATCTAGAGAGACTCACGTGAAAACCAATGGGGCTAGAAAACCAAGGGGGGGCCAGAGAGGTGCCTGGGGCTGCCACCCCGACGGGAATGCAGGGAGCCCCAACCGGAATCCAGGGGGGCTGGGGCCTCCAGCAGAGGAGAGCAGTCAGGCTCACCCTCCACACACCCACAGGGGCTCAGAGCCTCATCAGACTTAGCAAATAAAAATACAGGCCCAGATAAATTTGAATTTCAGATAAAAGAATTTTTTTTTTTTTGGTACAAGAATGTCTTAAATACTGCATGGGATATACTTATGCTAAAAAAAAGTATTCATTGTTGGGGCACCTGGGTGACTCAGTCGGATTAAGTGTCCAACTCTTGATTTCAGCTCAAGTCATGATGTCAGGGTCCTGAGATCGTGGGGCTCCGCACTCAGCGGGGAGTTTGCTTGAGATTCTCTCTCTCCCTCTCCCTCTGCCCCCTCCCCCTACTTGTGTGTGCACTCACGCCCTCTCTCTCTCTCAAATGAATAAATAAATAATAATTTATTGTTTATCTAAAATTCAAAGTTAACTGGGCATCCTGCGTTTACCTGGCAACGCTAACAAGGAAGGAGCAGGGGACTAAATGCCCAGATCCCCCCTCTCATCCCAGCATCTCCCATTGACCCAACCCCGGGAGAAGCCAGAGAGAAAAGGAAGCCTGGTGTGATGCCATCCACAGAAATCAGCGTTCAAGGACACTGGAAAGGGGAGGCCGGGGAGTGGGGCTGAAGCAGGGTCTAGCCCACACAACATTCTGTAAGGAGAGGGGCTGCTCGGAGCCAGCTCATGATGGAGACTGGAGTGCTGGGAGAATGAGGAAGACATCCGTGGCACATGGTACCCCCATCCCGCCAGCTGGCTTAGCTGCTCTGACCTCAGTTCCCTTATCAACAGAAGGGGAAGTGTATTAGATCAGATGTGTTTCTAAGATTCCTCCTAATTTTCATGTTTTTTTGATTTGCAAATTGCATCAACCACCATAAAACCCAGGGGCCCTATTGTTAAAAAAAATCCTTGGGAATCACAGATTCCCACACACGGATTCCAGCAGCCCCGGACCCTCAGGCAGAGAATCCAACCAGCCTCGCCTCAAGGGAGGTTGGAGACTAGGACTCCAGGACAATGACCAGAATCATCCAGCAGTGGAATCCGACCTAGGACCCCCTGTTTAGGAGTGAAAGAAAGTGCGGGAATGATAAACGGTGTAGCCGCTACGAGAAACATTATGGCAGTGTCTCAAAAAATTAAACACAGAATTACCGTATGACCCAGCAATCCTACTTCTGGGGCTGCACCCAAAAGAACTGAGAGCAGGAACTCAAGCCGATATGTGCACACCCATGTTCATGGCAGCCTGATTCCCAATAGCCAAAAGGTGGAAGCAACCCAATTGTCCATCGACAGATGAGTGGGCAAACACAACTGGTCCACTCATACGATGGTGTTTGATTCAGCCTTAAAAAGGAAGGGCATTTTGGTACAATCTACAACATGGGAGAGCCTTGAGGACATGATGTGAGGGGAAATAAGCCAGCCACAAAAGGACAAACACTTCATGCTTCCACCATATGAGGTCCCTAGAGTCTTCAGATTGAGAGACAAAAAGTAGACCCTGGGCGCCGGGGGCTGAGGGAGGAAGGAACAGAGAGTTAGTGTTGGATGGGGAAAACAGTTCGATTTAGGAAGACAAAAAGTTCTGGAAATGAACAGTGGTGGTGGTTATACAGCAGTGTGAACATACTGAATTACACTTACAATGGTTAAAGTGGTCAATGCAATGATATGTATATTTTATCAGAGTTTGTTTTAAAGATTGTATTTATTTATGAGAGAGAGAGAAAGAGAGCCCGCAAGCACACGAGCCAGGGAGGGGGAGGGACAGAGAGAGTAGCAGACTCCCCGCTGATCAGGCAGCCCGATGCGGGACTCGATCCCAGGTCCCTGAGACCATGACCTGAGCTGAGGGCAGATGCTTCACCGACTGAGCCACCCAGGTGCCCCTATCAGAGTTTTTCAACAAAGAATGAAAGAAAGCATATCTTCTGCTTTAGAAGAGTGTTCATCTAAAAAGTTAAAGTGAAAGAAGGGTTTTAGCCTGCAAAGGAGTGTTTTTCAGTTATTTGGAAAATTAATTTATAGCAAAAGCAGCATTTTCTCATGATGCTGGGTAATAGCAGTGTTACGGTAACTGGGTTAGCATCATTAGAAATGTTTTTAGAAATTAATCATGGAACTCAATTTGTAGCCAGGGCACTATTATGGTATCAACACCCCAGGACTGCCATGTTAATATAACCACAGCTTATTAGACTTCGAGACACCAAGAACAATGAGCAGCCCTTAGTCCCTTCCAGATCTTTATACCCGTTTGTCTTCTGATATCTTATTCTTTTCTTGCCTAATCTTTGCTGAGAAGTGGGGAGTTCAGAATGGCTTTCATTAATTTACATACTTATCTCCGTGGAAAGAAGGAGATCTTCTTAATTTGTCTGCTCATTACAAGGAGTTTAGAGCGAGCCCTTCTTCCCACAGAGGGCTCCACTCTTCTGGAGCAGGATCAGCTGGGAGCTGGAGTCTTTCCACGGAGTTAAACAATTTCTCTGAATTCCTACCGGGCCCTGCTGTGCTGGGCAAAGCAAGCAGGGCGTGCGCAGGGGAGAAAGAACCCGTTCCTACCTCTGAGAAATTTCTAACCTGGTGATGGATAAATCACAATAAAATAAGGAAGACCATTTTATTCATACCCCCATCATGGGGATTGAAGGAAGAGATATATCCAGCTAACGGGATCAGCAATGTGCTCACAACTTCGCAAGAGAACCTACAGGAATGAACACATGAAGAGATGGTCAATATCAGTAGTCATCAGGGAAACGCAGTCTAAAACCACCATGAGACACCTCTACACACAAGAGAATGGCTAAATTGTTTATCTAAGTGTAAAACCGGGAACCAAGAGGTGGCGAGAATAGAGCTGACCTGAATCACTCACGCATTGGAAGTGTGAGTTCTAACTCGGGGGAGTGCAAATGGTACAACCAGACAGGAAACCACAGTATCTGGGGAAGTGAGACACACACCTACCATACAACCCAGGAATTTCACTTCTGGGCACAAACTCGAGAGAAACAAAAGCTTCTGCCCGTACAAAGACTTGCGCACAAATGCTCATAGCAGCTTTATTCAAGATCGCCCCAAGCTGAAAACCCAAGTGTCCAACAAAGGGGACATGGATGATAAGAAGACAGTTTATCATGCCCTGGAATAATATGCAGAAACTAAAAAGAAATTAATTACGGACACACACAAAGACGGGAATCTCCAAGTCCTTATGCTGAGTGCCAGAGGCCGGACACAAGAGTTTATGCCCCAGGTCCTTTTGTATGCAACCCTACAAAATGCAAACCAGCATCTGTTGGGAGACAGAGGCCCTGGTGAAGTAGGGGGCAGAGAGGACGGGGAAGGGGGTACCCAGGAAATCTGGGGTGACAACAGTGGTCTGCATCTTCGCTGCTGTGGCAATTCTCACAAACAGAAACACGTCACAACTCATCAAATTCTTTTTTTTTTTTAAGATTTTATTTATTTATTTGAGAGAGAGAATGAGATAGAGAGCATGAGAGGGAGGAGGGTCAGAGGGAGAAGCAGACTCCCTGCCGAGCAGGGAGCCCGATGTGGGACTCGATCCCGGGACTCCAGGATCATGACCTGAGCCGAAGGCAGTCGCTTAACCAACTGAGCCACCCAGGTGCCCACAACTCATCAAATTCTATCGTTTAAATGGGTGCGGCTTACTGCATATAAATCACACCTCAATAATGTGACTATAGGAAAGTTTATAAAGCCGCAAGAGCACAGGAAGAAAAGCAAACAAAAGATGGCAATAGAGTTCTTTAAACAGCTTTCGTGAGGTCTAACTGATCTGCTAAAAACTGTACATATTCAATGTATACAATATGACGAGTTTGGCGTCAACACAGTTTTTCAAAAGAAAGAGAGAGTTCATTCACGAGGGTGAGCGTCTGGGCTGGGCCTGGAAAATGGGTGGGCAGAGTAGGGAGGAGGTTGTTCCAGAAGTGGAGGGGGCAGGAGAGTCCTCGGGGTGCTCTACACTCTACCAGTAGGGATTGGTCCTTTGGGCTGGAAGATGGGGGGCCTTGCCCCCACCATGGAAGATGGTGTTATGGAATGCTTGTATCCCCCCAAATCTGTATCCTGAAGCCCTAACCACCAGTGTGGCTGTATTGGAAGATGGGGCTTCGAAGGGAGTAATTCAGGTTAAAATGAGGTCATAAGGCTGGGGCCCTAACCTGATAGGATTAGTGTCTTTATGAGACACCAGAGAGCTGGCTCTATCTCTGTCTCCACTTCCCAATTTCCCCACCCCACCCTCCCTGTGAGGACACGGCAAGAAGGGGGCCGTCTGTAAGCCAGAAGAGGGCTCTCGCCAGGACCCCACCATGCTGTCCCCCTGACCTCAGGCTTCCAGCCTCCAGAAATAAATGTCTGCTGTTTAAGCCCCCCCAGCCCTCTGAGGCTGCAGTGGCCCAGGTCCCCAATGCCTTCCACTGCCCAAGCCAAAAGGTGTGCTGATGTCCCTCGACGTTAAATTCCATCACGCACGGTGACTCTCAAACTACCCTCCAGCCCTGGCTCCTGCTCTCTGGCAGCTCCATCCCCTTGATGGCCCAGCAGGCACCCCCACCCCAAACTCTCCACCAACCCTTTCCAGTCTCCAAAGTCCTGCAAGGGACAGTTCAGCCTTCCAGGTGCTGGGCCAGGTACAAAGCTTGGAGTCCTCATGATTCCTCTCTCGTTCCCACATCCAATCCATCAGCAATGCCGGTGGCTCTGTCTTTGCCAAGTGTCCAGACTGACCTCTCCTCCCCTTCTCCACCACCACCTCCAGACCCAGAGACCACGGGACTGTTTGAATTTCTTCCTGATGACCGCCCTGCTTTCTCCCTCCGCCTCATCTCTACACCTGAGTCAGAGTGGTTCCACACCAGATTGGGACCTGATTCAAACCTCGCAACAGTTCCCAGAGGCACTCGGTGAGAGCTGAGCCCTCACGATGGCCAGCAAGGCCCCGTGCCCTCACCAGTCCTTCTCGCCTCCTCCTTCTCCTTCCTGGCTCCCAAATCCATCCACACTCTCCCTCCTCCATCACTCTCAGCGCTCTGGGCCCAGGTGAGTGCGCTCACCTCCCAGCAGGGCTCCCTCTTCCTGCCCCCCCTTCTTCTGGCCCCACCCTCACAGCTCCATCTATCACCCACCAGAAATGCATGTCTCCTCCAACACTCCCCCTCTTCTTTAAGCCCTGTCCGGGTTTTCCAGAACACACAGAGCAAAGCTCAGACATCTCAGTTGCAGCAGCTACAGCTTCCCCACCAGGGGACGCGTCCACCTTGCTCCCTGTCCCGTCCTGCAGGGCCCCGCTGGAGAAGGGGTGAGCCACCCTAGAGGTCTCCGCCAGCCCTCACAGCCCCACATCGCTGAGACACCGGAGGGAGAGAAGCAGGCTTACCTTTAGTAGCTCGGGGGGCTGACCTAGAGCCTGCGTAGCTGTGATAACCATCAAAGACGCCCTGACTGCTACATTCTTATAGAGTCTTGTGACTGCCTATCCATCTCACCAACAGCCAATATTGAACTGGATGACAAGCGCCAGAGAAATCTCATGAAACTAGTTTCACAAGTAGAAGTTCAAAGAAGACATTTATGATCTAATACTCCCTGAGCCTCCCCTGCCCCTTGAGCATGACTAAGCAGTAACCACCAGCTTCACACAGCAAAACAGCAGCTCTTTCTGCCCAGGGCTCCTGTCCCCATGCTACTCAAATAAACTCACTAAGTTGCATCACACAACATCTCAAGAATTCTCTCTTTCTTGACCCTTGCGCTCCATGATCCCACAATAAGACCACACACTGTTCCAGCTGCCCGGGGAGAAAGCTCTTCACCCTTCTTTGTCCTAATTCCTGGTTGGCCTTCGAGGCTCAGCTCTGGGATCACTTTCTTCTGGAAGCTTTCCTTAATTAAATGAGACTATTTAGCCAAACATTCCTTGAGCATCTCATGAGTGCCCGGCAGTGTCCTGCGGTGCTGGGGAGGGCTGTTTCAAAGGGCTTAGAGTCGGCATACCCCATCCCACTCATTCGAAGCTTGGGATGGGGGTCCTTGGATAGCAGGTGTCTTCTGACAAACTCCCTGGGGAGGGGGTTGATATACCCCTGTCCCCTAATGTTTGGAGAACAGCTGGTGTCTCAGGTGGTAAGAGCCCCTTCCAGCTGGAAGGGGTCTCGGCCCACCTAACCCAGGGGTTCTCCGCCTCCCGCATTAGAATCACCTGAGGAGCTTTGACAAAGCGCCTGGAGGTTCTGATTCAACCAGCATTGCTGTGTTCTCTCCCCAGCGGGTCTTCATACCCTCCCAGAACTGAGAACCACTGGTCAATCCAACCCTTTGATTTTACAGAGAGGGAAACATCAGATGGGGTGTCAGGGGAGCCTAGATGAGGCGTTCAGGTCACACAGAGTAGGATTTTCTGACACCCCATCTGATGTTTTTTCCGATGTGCCAATGTCTTCCCAACACCATTACCCCCTTTAAGAAGGATGGTGTGGGCTTCCCCAACTAAAGACATTAGAAACTCAGAAACGACAAGTTTCAAGGCAGTGTGATCCCAGATATGGAGCTCTGAAGGGCAATCCCCCCCCCAAGGCCCACCCCCACCCTGGCAGGAGGAACAAAAGAGGGCTTTCTCCCAGGAAACAAAACTGAACTACTCTCCCGCGCCATCTAGTGGCACCGAGAGGTAGCGGGGAAGGACGAAACTGATGGGTTCAACGCCAACTAGAGTGTCCACCATGGACCTGGGCCAGGAGTCCACTGGACACAGAGGGAAGCCCTCGGGCCAGACGCTCCATGGATGCAGGTGGCCACAGAATTGTCACCCAGGAGATGAGACTTGAGGAGAGCTGGGAATTACATTAACACATTTTCCTGAGAAAGCAAAAAGTGAGGTGTGGCAGCTCCTCAAAAAAATTAAACACAGAGTTACCGTATGACCCAGCAATCCCGCTTCTGGAGATGTAAGCCCCAAAGAACCGAAAGCAGAAACTCAAACAGATATTTGTACGTGTGTGTTCATCATAGCTCTATTCATAATAGCCTAAAGGTGGAAATAACCCGAAGTCCACCAATGGATGAATGGATAAACAAAATGTGAAATGTACACAGAGTGTATGTACACACAGGGAAATGTGATTCCACATTAAAAGGAGATTCGGACACAGGTTACAACATGGATGAACCCTGAGGACATTATGCTCAGTGAAATAAGCCAGACACCCACACACAAAAATACTGCATGATTCCATTTATATGGTACATAGAGGAGAAGAATTCATGGAGAAAGAGAGTAGACTGGTGGTTGTTAGGGGCTGGCGGAGGGGGATGGGGACTTCCCATGTCATGGGGACAGAGTTTCAGTTTGGGAAGATGGAAAAGTTCTGGAGACGTTTGCACAACACTGTGAATATACTTAGTATCTCTGAACTATACACTTGAAATGATTAAAAAGGGGGGTTTTATGTCATGTATATTTTGCCACAATGAGAGAGAGAGAGAGAGAGGGTTAGGTGTAAGAGCCAAAGTGCTCAGTCAGCTGAGTTGAGCATCGCTCCTCTGAACAGGATAGTCATTGGCTCTTCACCCATTCATGTACTCATTCATCAGCACATAGTGACATGACCACAGGCCAAGGGTTGTTCTAGGCACTGGAGATCCAGTATCAAAACCAGACAGATACAACGGCCCGCCATGGTAGAGCCTACAGTCCAATAACAACCACTAAATAAACCAGAGTGAGAAATGAGGATGCTGCTTTAGAAAAATAAAGTGCGGCCAGGGCTGGGGGCTGTTATCCTATTAGGGAGGGAAGGGAAGGCTGTTCTGACACAGTGACATTTGAAAAAGGACCCTGAAGACAGTGAAGGAGTACATGGCGTCAGGGGAAGCGAGTCGAGGCAAAGGGCTGGAGTGGGGGTGGGGGAGCAGTGGGGCAGAGAGCAGGCCCCAGGGTCAGATCACCCAGGGCCTTCCTCACCATTGTGAGGATGCTGGCTTTCCCCACAGATGAGATGGGAGCCATGGGGTGGGGGAGTTTGGGCAAAGGAGGGTCTTGGGATGTAGCAGGATCATTGGGCTGCTGTGGGGGAGCAGACTAGGGAGGGCAGGTGGAGCAGAAAGACCAGGTGGGAGGCTGTCTTCAAAATCCAGGCAGGAGACAATGAGAGCGTGAAGAAGGAGGCGGATAAAGGGGCCAATGAGGACAGCTCTGATTTTGGATCTGTGTCAGAAGAGAAAGGATTTCCTGATGGCTTGTGTGTGGGTGAGAGGAAGAGATGAGTCAAGGGTGACTCCCACATGTTTGGCTTTTGTCCTAAGTATCTAGAAGGTTGGGGCCATCCATTTACTGAGATGGGAAGACAGAGAAAAATACCCTTTGGACATACTGAGTCTGAGATGGCTACATGATGTCCATGGGGGATGTGGAGGAGACACAGGAGTCAGGTGCTTAGGGAGAAGTCCAGGCTGTGATGGGCTGGCAGATGAAGTCACAATGAGATCACACAGGGAATGAGCATGGATGCCGAGGAATGAGCTGGCATCCAGAGGTTGCAGAGATGGAGAGGAATCCATAAAGGAGGCACCAGGGAAGAGAAGGAGAGCAGGAGAGTGGGGTGTCCTAGAAGCCAAGAGATGAATAAGTTTCACAGAGAGAGTGGTTGCTTTGAGTCAAATGCTGCTGTTGGGTCAAGTTGATGAGGACCTGGCAACTGACCATTAGATGTGGCAACATGGAGGTCACTGACCTTGATGAGTGGGTTAGACCTTGACAGATGGGGATTGGAGTCAGATGTTCTGTGTCATCCCTGTGTTGTTGAGAACCAAGATTCTTGGTGGGGGAGAAAAGAGATGCATGGAAAAGAAAGCAAGAAAGAGGGAAAGGAGGGAGGATGGAGGGAGGGAGAGGAGGAAGGAAGGAAGGAAGGGAGGAAGGAAGGAAGCAAGCAAACAAGCAAGCAGACAAAAGACAACAGCACCAAGAGTCCTGCCAAAAGGAGGGACACCAGGTGTCTGGTGCTGCTGTGCAGCAAACAGAGCAGACAGAGGAACACGCTGGACAGCACCACAAGGAGGCATTTCACACAATCTAGGCAGCAGGAAACTCCACAGGTCAAACAACCTCAGTGCTTAGCAGATAAATCGTAAAGGAAAAAGAAAAACCTTAAAAAAAAAAAAAAGAAAAGCAGGTAGGGGAAGCTTGTCAATTTAAAGAACTGAAAAACATATTTAAAAATTAGCTAGGCAAACGCAAACAAACTGTGGTGTTCAGGGATGCACCCTCGTATGATGAAATGATCAAGAAATATGAGAAAGCGATTATGATAAAAGTCAGGCTAGGGGCGCCTGGGTGGCTCAGTCGTTAAGTGTCTGCCTTCGGCTCAGGTCATGATCCCAGGGTCCTGGGATCGAGCCCCGCATCGGGCTCCCTGCTCTGCGGGAAGCCTGCTTCGCCCTCTCCCACTCCCCCTGCTTGTGTTCCCTCTCTCGCTGTGTCTCTCTCTGTCAAATAAATAAATAAATAAATAAATAAAATCTTTAAAAAAAAAAAAAGGCAGGCTAACCTACCCCTAGCCCCCAGAGGGGAAGGGAGGGGACTGGGATGGGCACACGGTTTTCTGGGAGCGTTGGCAAGGTTCTGTTTTTTGACCTGTGTGGTGGTTAAAAGGGTATTGGGTTTTCTTGTTGCTATGATTTATGAAGGTGCACATTTGTTTTGTGTTTCTTCCTGTATACTGCCCCTTGAAGGGCATTTTGGAAACATGACATGTGTTCTTGTTACCACTTTGATGGGGTTACCTCAGGCCTTTTGTGGCTGGGACCAGGTTTGTTAGACGTCCTTCAATGCAAAAGGACAATCTCACACAAAAAAGAATGGTCCCACGTCTCATACATTTTTTCAAATGTCCTGGCGGGCATTAATGCAGGTGGGGAAAAGTGTTTATAATTATCTGAGACTAAACGTTCACATATGCACATGGAGGTTTTTACATCTTAATTACAAGCCACTAAGCAATTGGAGGGAAGACTGTTTCTGTGTCCTTGCTGGAACTTTACCACATGTTGACCATTTTGAAAGATCCTGCCACTGCCTACAGCCAGCCTGTGGCACCCATCGCTGTCACCTGCCTGGAACGGTTCACATCCATAGCTGTCCCATTCCTGACAGTTCTCCAAACACTGTGTGGGCGTGAGCTTCTGCTGCTCCATTAAATCTTTTGGTGGAGTCAAACCGAAGTGTTTATAGGCTGGAATATGCATTTTATTATCAATCACTTTCATTTCTCCCTCATATTATAGTTAGGGCATTACACTTTTTTCCCCTTCCGAATTGTGTTATGAGAAAGTGGTATCTGTGAATTTCATTTCAGCATACTATAGAGGCATGACAAAATATTTTTTTTTTTTTT
>NC_138373.1:156020019-156043336 GCF_054177405.1 Leptonychotes weddellii
ATTCTATTCACACTCTCCCTTCTTCATCTTCAGCCTCTCCTTAGATTCTTCCCTGATGCTCAGGGCTCCTCTGCTTTTAAGAACAAAGAAAAACAAAACAAAACCCCACTCCTGCATGGCGCTGCCCTCCAGCTGTTTCCCAATCTCTACCCATCTG
This sequence comes from Leptonychotes weddellii, assembly GCF_054177405.1. Lineage (NCBI taxonomy): Eukaryota > Metazoa > Chordata > Mammalia > Carnivora > Phocidae > Leptonychotes > Leptonychotes weddellii. Next base: position 156,020,177 of record NC_138373.1, read on the forward strand.
TTCTCAGCCAAACCTCTGTAAAGTTGTCTACATTAGCTCTAGCTTTCGGCAGCTTCTCTACTCCTCATCTCTCAATCCATTGCAAAGCGCTACAGTCAACCTTACCTTTTCCAAAATGTTTTTTGTTTTGTTTTGTTTTTTTAGTGTCACCCGGGACCAATTATTTTGCTAGATCCAACTGATGTTGTATAATTTTCATCTAAGGTAATCCTTCTGCACATTCAAGATCCCTAACCACGCCCTTTCTTAGAACACTAGACACCTTCTCCTAGCTTTCTGCCTGCATCCCAGGTTGGCGGTCCTCAGCCTCCCTGGCTGGCTTACCAAGGATTCTTAGTGCCATTGGAGCTTCTCAAGAATGTGCCTTCTCTCCCTGAATTCCACCCCTAGGCAATTCATCCCCTCCGGGGCTTCATTTACTCCTTGGACACCTATGACTCCTAGTTCCAACCTCCTCTTTGAACTGCAGACCCACATGGATGTACCACAGGGACCTCACACCAGTATATTCAAAACTGAACTCACTGTCTCCATCCCCTCCCCAGACTCAAGCCACCTCCAATGCTCCCTTTAACATAAGCAGAAAACTGGGGGTCATCCTTAACTTTCCTGTTCTGCAACCCTCACATTCTACCAATTCTACCTCCTCAAATCAGATTAAATGTCTATCAAATCCACCCACTTCCCTCCACCATCCTTGCTGGGGGAATGAGGCACTGTCCACAGGACCCCACTGGGAGAGGACAATTGGAAGCTCCCCGCCTGGTCTCTCTGGACCGTCTGCTACACCTATTACCTTTACTAATTTTGTTTTTTTTAAGATTTATTTATTTTAGAGAGTGGGTGAGGGGCAGTGGGAGAGGGAGAGAAGAGAATCCTTAAGCTGACTCCCTACTGAGTACAGAGCCCAACATGGGGCTGGATCCCTGGACCCCAAAGTCATGACCTGGGCGGAAATCAAGAGTTGGCCGCCCAACCGAGCCACCCAGGCACTCCACCTTTGCCAATTTTAATCTGTATCCTTTCATGGTAACAAACTGTGACCATGAGCATGGGCGCTTTTTTGAGTTCTATGACTCCTTCAAGCAAATTTTGACCCTGAGAGTAGTCTTGGGGACCTCCAGTACATCAAGGAGGAGTCAAATGCTAAGAATCATGATTATAGTCTTGGATGTAAAAGAAAGGAAAGAAATGGGAGTAATCTCAGTTTCTGGTAAGACTAGATCTATATCGGGGCACCTGGGTGGCTCAGTGGGTTAAGCGTCTGCCTTCGGCTCAGGTAATGATCCTAGGGTCCTGGGATCGAGCCCCACATCGGGCTCCTTGCTCAGTGGGGAGCCTGCTTCTCCCTCTCCCTCTGCCTGTTGCTCTGTCTACTTGTGCTCTATCAAATAAATAAATAAAATCTTTAAAAACAAACAAAAAAGACTAGATCTGTATCCCCAAACCCTAGGCCATGCTGCTAGTTGTCTTTGGGCTGGGATGGGGGGATGGAATGAGTAGCTGGAGAGTAGAAGCTACTGGAAAGTGACATCACATATTGAGTATGAAAACTTTAGAGCTGAAAGGCACCTTGGAGAGAGTGTCTCATTCAAAGTCCCTCCCGTGGCAGAGAAGGCAATGGAAGGAAGTCTGGGGACATAAAATGAATTGACCCAGGTCGCGAGACTGGGGTCAAATACATCGAATGCTGATTGATCAGATGCCAGGTACCAGGCCAGATTTGAAGGAATTAGTTCCCTGGGTTCAAGCAATGCTTATACGAGACTTGTTGGGGGGGGGGTTGGCAAGGACTGGAGGACACCCAAGTCAGGTGCTAAATGAGCGAAGGCAGCAGTCCCCATGCACAACAGGTGGTTCTCAGAGTTTGCTGCTGTCAGCCTGCAACGTGCCTGCACTGTGCAAAGCAGACAGGAAGGAACTGTACTCTCCGTTACTGTTGGATGGGAGCTGGGCATGCAGGTGACGACGAGAAGAGGTGGGAAAGAGATTCCATGGGAGAGACATCTGACTCTGGAGCTGCCCCAGGGGCCCAGATCTCCCTTCCAGTGCCCAGTTCTCCCAGACGGTGCATCTTTTAGCACCTCTTTCGTAATGAATTAAATCTACCCCCATCCTCCTGACACACACATCTCAGGATCAGAAATAACGTGTCCTAAAAGGACTGCAAAAGCATTTTGTAACCTTTATTTAGAAATTACATCCCTTTGGAAGAGAGCCTCAAGTACTCTCTGAGAAAGTGGGATTATAAGGCAATTTAAGAAAAAAAAATTTTCTTTTTAAAGATTTTATTTATTTGAGAGAGAGAATGAGATAGAGAGAGCATGAGAGGGGGGAGGGTCAGAGGGAACAGGAGACTCCCTGCTGAGCAGGGAGCCTGATGCAGAACTCGATCCCAGGACTCCAGGATCATGACCTGAGCCGAAGGCAGTTGCTTAACCAACTGAGTCACCCAGACGCCCAAGAAAAATTTTTCAATAAAGGCTTCCCCAATTTTTTTCTGAGCAAGGAAGATGAAAGACAGAAATTAGTATCTGTGAAGTGTACAAAATGCCCAGGCATACGCTAGACCCTTTGATCTCAATGACAAGTGACCTGGGAATACTTGGGAGGTAGACAGCAGTGTCTTCATTTAACAGATAGAAAACAATAAAATAATAATAATAATAATAATAATAATAATCAGGGACTCAGGAAGATGAAGTAACTTCACTGCTAAGCAATAATAACACTGGAATTGAGCTTAGCTCGGTCCAACTAAGAGCACTGGGCCTTTTCCTCTCAGGGAAAATTTCTTCAGCTCCAACTTATAGGTAGACTCTGGTTAATAAATGCTGTGTCCCAGAAAGATCTGGCCAAGGCCCCAGTAAGGAAAGCAAAAATTTCATTATATCGGCTCCATCTCCTCTGCCCAAGGCTTCACAAAGCACATGGTTTGATATGAAATCAGTGCTTTTGTCTGGAATTATTCACATGAATGTGGTTAAAACAAAGCCAGTCCACCTACCTGGTATAATACAGACCTCAATTTCTCCTGGCCCTCCAACTTAATGTCCTCATTAAGAAAAAAGGCCACAGGATTCTTCTCCAACATGAGTTTAGTGTCATAGGTAGGGAGGCATTGGATAGCTGAGGCTCCTGCTGACACTGTACTTATAATAACAGCACAAAGTCCCGGCTGCTGAAACAGACTCTAAAATACGGTGGCTTACTTATTTCATGGGCACCTAACAGTCCCAAGGTCCAGAATTGTGACCCAGCCCCTTTCCGGCTCATTGCAGTGCTGACCCCAAGCGCGTGGTCTTCCTCCTAGAGTAAAAGGTAGGTGGCGAGCACACTCACACTGCAGCTTTCAAGAAGGGCAAGGAGCCCCATTCCAGGGCCAGGGCTCATCTTCTAGGTCAGGAACAATCTAGAAGTTGTACTAGTGTCTGCACACGTCCCAGCATGTGGCCACCAGCAACAAAGGAGATAGGAAGTGTCAACAAACCTCATGGCATGTTGATTCCTGCAGAGGATGCGGAGAACGGATTTTGGGGACCATGTGGCGCCCTTGGCAGCCTGAGCCTGTGCTTTGCTTTACAGGTAACAAGTGCTTTTGCACCTAATGCTTCATTCCATCCAGCGACAAGCCTTTGAGTAATAACATTTCTCTCATGTCATGTGTGAGAAAATGGGGCCACAGGGGTTACGGGACTGGGCCAAGGCACAACCACAGAGTATTAAATGCCCAGTAAGAATGACCCCAGTGGTGATAAAACACTGGTAGAGTCAAAAAGAAAAACCTGTTCCATCTGTTCTGGCCACACTTATTAAGCTATTAATAAGAACCAAGGAACCGAGGAAACAGGAACAACAGGGCAGGTCCTTGCCCGCAGAGGCTTCGTGGCAGGTGGGGAATTCAACAGGGATCGCAGGACAGTGTGGTCAAAAGGCCTGCAGGACACGGTGACAGCCATGGACAGAGAATGGGCATTAAGACATAGAGAAGACAGTGATGATTCCTGGGGGGTGATGAAAAGGTAAATGCTTTTTCCTATGAGTGGGAAAAACAGTAAGTCTAAAAGTCTCTAGCAGAAGGTGGAGAAGCTGAGAACCTGCCCGGCATTCATGCATCCTCAACCAGGAAATGAGAGTTCACATCCCATAGGACAAGTCTGGGCCACAGGATGTGGAGCACCAGCAAGCGAGTGCTCCCTCTGTCCAGAGTTGTACTATCTGAGGTCCACTCTACACGCTGCTGGGAGGTACCAGGGGGTCGAGCCTGTGATGGTTAGTTTTACGTGTCAACTTGGAGGGTATTTTGGATGAGATTAACATTAAAACAGTGAACTTTAAGTAAAGAAGAATGTCGTCCATAATGTGGGTGGGCCTCATCCAATCAGTTGAACGTCCGCACAGAACAAAGACTGACCTCCTGGAGCAAGAAGGAATTCTCCAGCAGACTGTCTTTGGACTTCATCTGTACCATCAGCTCTCCCGAGTCTCAAGCCTGACAGCCCACACAGATTTTGGACTTCCTAGCTTCCATAATCATAAGCCAATTATTTAAAATCAATCTCTTCATTCTGCTTGCTTCTCTGGAGAACAACTGAGTAACACAGAGACCCAGTGATCAACTTGAGAGTGCACACTTGTATTGGCTCTCCTCCTTTCCTGCTGCACTCTCCCCGTCTCTGGAATCACTCACTTTCAAAATAAACTATGAAGATATGTGCACACCCTTGTCTCTGGCTTGTGTTCTGGATGCTCCCCACCCAGTCCGCATATGTAATACTAAGGGCAATCAATATACAAGGACACCGATGGCTCATGGGGGGTCGTGGCCTCGCTCCCGCTGTACAAGGGAAGAGTCCGGGCGCTTCCAGGCACGTGTGCGTGTGTGTGCACAGGGGGCCTGAAGTGCTCATGGGTGCAAGCTAGGTCTCTGCGGGGACAGAAGCAGGAGCCATGGGTGGGACTGCCAGCACCCGCGGGTCACCTTTGAGGCAGATGAGAATGAGAACATCACCATGGTGAAGGGCATCCGGTTTTTGGAAAATGTGATTGATTGTATGAGGGACAGCTCCCCATCTGGTTCGAAGTCTCAGCAGTATTCTGGTGCTTCTGGTGCCTCAGTTTCTGACAAAGAAGTGAAAAGAAGAGTAGCTGAAGGGCTGCCATTGGAGCAAGTCAGGAAAGACCGTGAAATTCAGAAACGACTGAAGGCAAGGCAAAGAGCTGGACCGAGGGAGCGCTGTGCCAATGAGCAGTTAACCAGAACTATTCCTCGACAGAGAGGGGATCAAGGGAAGAGGCATGAGCCAAGGCAAAGCACCCGCTAAGCAGCTGGAAGAGAAAGCTGGAGCGATAAAGAAGCAGGATGCATTCTACAGAGAGCAGCTCGGAATTCCACAAAGTCACTACTGAACAATATCGGAAAGCTGCTGGGGAAGCGGAAGCAAGGTTGAACCGGTGTGAGTTTCATCCTGTCTGGGCTGATTGCAGGCCCAGGTTCTCCAGTGTTACCGCCAGAACACCCAGCAGACAGACGCTCAGCGGCTCCGCATTGGCCAACCAGTATGTGCGCTGTGTCCATCAGGCCACACGGAGCATGCCTGAGAAGGGAGCGTCAAGTCAGCTTCTAGAACAAGCAAAACCCCTCAATGGTAATTCTGGAGGCAGAACATTTTTTTTCCCTTTAAAGAGAAGACGATTAGAGAGAGGCACCAGAGAGCAGATCCAGCAGGGGTGTATCTCAGTTTGATGAGCTGCAGTTTGAAAAGCTGAGGCCTGGATCAGGTATCAGTCAGCAAGGACACACTGCTGTGTTAGTCAGCACTGTTTGTGATGCCCTCTCTACCTTTTTAAGGTTGGGGGTGAACCCTCACTCCAGCAAAGCTGGGGTTGGGATGGGGGCTAAGGTAATTGGCAGGGTTGGTGGGGGGGCACCAAACCTTGATCTCAGCCCAGCAGTGCTGGATGGAGTTGTCTAGGCTGTGGTGTGTTGGTTTTCCCTCTCTCTTTTCTCCTTGACTATCTAAGGAGCTACTTCATTTTAACTGATGCTGATCATGCAAGCAAGGAGACAAAAAGGAGAGAAAGTGTACGTCTTTTACTATAGTAGTGTTTATGATTACAAGTCGAATAAGGCATTTTTTATCAACATGAAGGCAGTCTTGGCTTGTACAACCTCTTCTCTCCCATGAATACTGACATCTTTGCTTCACTCACTATCAAGAGTTTCCAACAGGGATAAGAAAAGAGAGACAACCTTATGTGTTTTCTACTTCCAAGTATCAGGAGGCCCCGAACACTGGCCAGGATGCTAGAGCACAATAGAATAAACGCTACTGAACACCTCCTGCTTCCCTAATGGGATGGACTTCTCTCCACTGAAGAACCACATCCTTTCACACCCCCACATTGCCTAGCATATAGGAAGTGCCTAAAAGCAGTTGCTGAGCTGGATCAGATACTTTAAAATTTGCCTGTGTGTTGTCATGATGTAGACAGAGTCTTATTGTTCAAATGATTTGGCATTTGGTGACTCCAAATACAAGGGATTTGGCTAAGAACTAGGCTCTGGTGCCACATGGGCCTGGATTCGAGCTCAGATCCTCTACTAACTAACTGGCTGTGGCACAGCACAGTCTCTATGATAAAGTTTACAACTGGATTTTTCTGCTGAGAGAAAATAAAGGTCCATCTAGAATTCCCTTTCCAGCTAAATGTCAATATAACAATGAAGAGAAGACGGTTTTATGTTCTTTTTTTAAGAGACTAAAAAAATACCGCTATAAAGATTTTCACTGAAAGAAATACTACAGGATTTATTTCAGAAAGAAAACATTTGGAAGAGAGAAATGTAAGAAAAACTGTTGGGCAAAGTAATTGGTAACTATGTGGCAAATCTAAATCAGCACTATTTAAAAACAATAGCACACAGGGGCGCCTGGGTGGCTTGGTTGCTTGGGCATCAGACTCTTGATTTCGGCTCAGGTCACGGTCTCAGGGTCATGAGGTCGAGCCCCATGTCAGGCTCTGTGCTGAGCGTGGAGCCTGCTTAAGACTCTCTCCTTCTCCTTCTGCCCCTCCCCCTGCTTGTGCTCGCGCTCTCTCTCTAAAAACAAAACAAAACAAGAGCACTAGGAAGTGATTTAAAGACTACAAAAATGAGATGGAAGTAAAATAAAGGACAAGAATGGAATAAAGATAGGAGGGGTGTTTGGATTAAAGCATTTTAAGGTTTTGGTATTATTCAAGACTAAAGGACAGATAGTAGTTAATTTCAGATAAGTCAAAATGAATGTTAAGTACGGAAAGAGAACAAAACCGCACACCTTTAATGTGCGGTGGGAAGTGGAGGAAGGGATGAAAACTCAATCAATCCAACCAAAGATAAGAAGAGTTTTTTGGGTGCCTGGGTGGCTCAGTTGGTTAAGCATCTGCTTTCAACTCAGGTCATGATCCCGGGCTCCTGGGATCGAGTCCCATGTTGGGTTCTCTGCTTGGCAGGGAGTCTGCTTCTCCCTCTTGCCTCTGCCCCTCCCCACCGATTGTGTTGTCTCTCGCTCTCTCAAATAAATAAAGTCTTTTTTTAAAAAAGGAGATTTTTAAAATCAAATAAATAAAAAACATAAAAAGCAGAAAGTACAAAAGTAGGTGGCAGAAATGAACACTTATCTACAGTCACTATAACTGCACACGGAGTAAAGTTACCACTGGAAGACAAGATCATAGACGAGGCAGAAATAAGAAAAATGCATCTGGGGGCACCTGGGTGGCTCAGTCTGTTAAGCGTCTGCTTTCAGCTCAGGTCATGATCCCAGGGTCCTGGGATCGAGCCCTACATCGGGCTCCTTGCTCAATGGGGAGCCCGCTTCTCCCTCTCCTCCCTGCTTGTACTCTCTCACTGTCTCTCCTTCTCTCTCTCTCTCAAATAAATAAAATCTTAAAAAAGAAAAAAGAAAAAGAAAAATGCACCTATATGATATTTATAAGAAACATATCAAAGCTGAAGAATCTTTCAGATTGAGACTAGAGGGAAGGGAAAATGGTTTACTAGGCAAATATTATCCAAAAGAAAGCTGGTGCAGTTATTTTAGTATCAGAAAAAACTAAAAGACAGAAAGTATCATTAGAGGTAAGAGGCAATGATAAAAGGAACATTTTCTCACAAAGGTACAAAATTTCTGAACCTGTTTTGAACCTAACAACATAATCTCAAAACATATAAACCCCCAACTGACAGAATTATAAGGAGAGATTGACAAATCCACAAAGTGGGAGAATACACCATCTTTCCAAGGACATCTTGAACATTTATGAATACTGATCATATACTAAGCTATAATGGAAGACTCAACAAATACAAAAAAATCAATATAATAAACACAAATTCCTGAACTCATTATCATAAAAATAGAAATCAGTAACAAAAACTAAGCAAAAAAATGTCTATACAGTTACAATTTTTGAAAATTAATTTCAAAATAATTCATGAGTCAAAGAAGAACTCAGAAACTATAACTTAGGACTGAGTAATAATATTTTTACACTTCCCCTCCACTGTTTTACTCCACCCCATCTTGACCATTGCTGTTAAAGACAAAACACTGACATTCACTCACACACACACACACACACACACACACACACACACACACACAGTATGCTGGAAATGAAGAAACAAAACAGTCATTATCTGCAGAGGCTCCCAAATTGAAAATCAAAGAGGATCAAGCACAAGCCATTGCTAGAAGAGAGTTCAATAAGATTGCAGGATATAAGATTATTATCCAAAAGTTAATTGTCTATATGCCCACAACAAATAGCTGGAAACTAATTTCTAAAGAGGTACCATTTTATAATAGTTACAAAGTATTTAAGGTATCTAGGAGCAAATCAAACAAAAGATGTGTAAAATCATAAAACTTTTTGAGCAACAAATGGATGAGGAAACCTGTATTTTAGAGATGGGAATTCTCCTCAAACTAATATTAAATGTTAATATTAAATGCAATCTCACACAAAAATCTCAATAGGGCTTTTTGAAGAACTTGTAAACTGATTCCAAAATGTATGTGTAAGTGCAAAGGGCCAAGTATAACCAAGAATGCTTTGAATAATGCAGGGAGACTTACTTTGCTAGTTATCAAGACTTACTATGGAGTCGTTATAACTAAGTTACTGGTATGAGATAACATTGTGAATCAGAATAGAGAGAGCTGAAACAGACTTGTGCGTATATGAAACACAATACATAGCAAGCTGGTATTACAAAAAGAAAAAGATTTAATAAATGAGGCTTGAGATAGTTGGTTCCTGCAGCAGCTTGCACACAGCTGGTGAGAGCTAGGGAGGGCAAAAAGGACCCTATTTTCCAAATCCAAATACTGGTGATCAGAGCTCTGGTCACTGACTGCTGCTTCTGATCAGAGGTGCAGACAGAAGTGAGCAACCACTGATGTTGCCCCTCCCCCTATTGTTGCAAGCCCCTCCCCCTCAGGCTGAAGTGACGTCTGGGGATCTAAAGGGCCAGTGCCCCTTTCTCCTCCCCCACCTTTATTGTATTCTTTTCTCCCCTATTGGGAGGCAGACATTAAAGACCAGGACATTCAAAAACACTTGCATATAAGGGAAAAACTAGCAAGTGATCCATGCATGCCCAGCGAAAGGCTTGGAAAAGACCCAAGAAGACCTTAAGTTTACACCTCAGGTTGATCTTCAGCACTGAGACAACCTACAATTAAAAAAATAATAACAAAAAACACCACAAACGCTGGGAAAGAGGGAAAATTTGATTTCCAGCATTACCACATTATTAGATTCAAATGTCCAGTTTTCAAAAACACAAAAACCACAAGGCATGCAAAGAAGCAGGAAAGTATGGCCCATTCAAAGGGAAAAAACAAAACAGAAACTATCCCTGAAAAAGACCAGACAGTAGATCTACTAGACAAAGACTTTAAAACAACAGTCTTTAAGCTGTTCAAAGAACTGAAGGAAGATGTAAAGAAAGTCAAGAAAATGATGTAGGAACAAAATGGAAATATGAATAAAGGAACAGTAACCCTAAAAAGAAACAAAAAAGAAATTCTGGAACTGAAAAGTATGATAACTGAAGTGGAAAATTCATGGGGCACCTGGCTGCCTCAGTCAGCAGAGCATTCAACTCTTGATCTTGGAGTTGTGAGTTTCAGCCCCATGTTCGGTGTAGAGATCACTTAAAAATAAAATCTTAAAAAAAATCTATGAAATGGAAAATTCACTACAAAGATTCAAAGAGATTTGAGCAAGCAGAAGAAAGCATCCCTGAACTTGAAGCTAGGACAGAGGAAATGATCAAATCTCAGGAATAGAAAGAAAAAGAGATTGAAAAAAAAAATGAGCAGAGCCTAACAGACCTGTAGGACACCATCAAGGTCCCCAACATACATATTGTGGGAGTCCCACAATAGGAGAAAGGGACAGAGAGAATATTTAAGAAATAATGGCTGAAAACTTCCTAAACCTGATGAAAGACATGAATATAAACATTCAAGAAGCTCAATGAAGTCCAAGTAAGATGAATTCAAAGACACCCATACCAACACAATATAATTAAACTTGTGAAAGACAAAGAGCAAATCTTAAAAGTAGTAAGAGAGAAGCAAATAATTATATACACGGGATCCTCAATAAGATTATCAGCAGATTTTTTATCAGAAATTTTGGAGGCCATAAGACAGGGGGCCAATATATTCAAAATGCTAAATGAAAATAAAAATAACCCTGTCAACCAAGAATCCTATATCCTTCAAAAGTGAGAAAGTAAGACATTCCCAGATAAATAAAATTTGATGGAGTTCATTACCACTAGACCTGCCCTGCAAGAAATGCTCAAGAGAGTCCTGAGAGGTGAAGTAAAAGGACACCAGACAGTAACTCAAAGCTGTACGGAGAAATAAGTATCTCAATAAATGTAAATAATGGGCAATTGTTTAAAAGCTAGTACTGTAGCAATGATTTATAAATGCATTTTTTTGTTTTCTCCATGATTTAAGAGACATACATTAAAAGAATTATCAGTCTAAAAGCTAATTATTATTGGGGGCGCCTGGGTGGTTCAGTCGTTAAGCGTCTACCTTCGGCTCAGGTCATGATCCCAAGGTCCTGGGATCGAGGCCCACATTGGGATCCCTGCTCCGTGGGAAAGCCTGCTTCTCCCTCTCCCACTCCCCCTGTGTTCCCTCTCTCACTGTGTCTCTCTGTCAAATAAATAAATAAAATCTTTAAAATAAATAAATAAATAAAAGCTAAAGATTATTGTAACTTTGGTTTATAACTCCAAATTTTTTTCTACATAATTTAAGAGATTAATGCATTTATAAGAATTATTAATTTATGTTTGGGCATACAATGCATAAAGATATAATTTGAGGGACATCAACAACCAAAAGGGGTGAGGACAGAGCTGTAAAGAAGGAGAGCTTTTGGGGCCCTGGGTGGCGCAGTCGGTTATGCAGCTGCTTTCGGCTCAGGTCATGATCCCAGAGTCCTGGGATCAAGCCCCGCATCAGGCTCCCTGCTCAGCGGGGAGTCTGCTTCTCCCTCTCCCTCTGCTGCTCCCCTGCTTCTGCTCTCTCACTCGCACTCTTTCTTTCAAATAAATAAATAAATAAATAAATAATCTTTAAAAAAACAGAGCTTTTGTATGTTATTGAAGTTAAGCTGGTATAAATTCAAATTAGAGTGTTATAACTTCAGGATGTGAAATGTAATCTCCGTAGTAACCACACAAAAAAAAAATAGCCCTAGAATATACACAAAAGGAAATGAGAAAGGAATTTAAACATTTCACTACAAAAAAATCAACTAAACACAAAAGAAAGTAGTAATGGAAATGAGGGATAAAAAAGCTATAAGATGTACAGAAAAGAAATAGTAAAATGACCAAAGTTCTTATCAGTAATTAACTGTAAATTAAATAAATATCAGAAGACTGAGTTTGGCACAATGAATAAAAATGCATGATCCAACTATATGCTGTCTATGAGACACACTTTAGATCCAAACACACAAATAAACTGAAAATGAGAGGGTGGGAAAAGATATTCCATGCAAATAGTAACCGGAAGAAAGCAAGGATAGCTCTGCTAATATCAGAGAGAACAGACTTTAAATCAAAAAAGCATACAAAAGACAAAGAAGGACATTATATATTAATAAAAGGTTTAAAACAACAAGATAGAACAATTATAAACATTTATATACCTAAACATTTGTCCATTTCATCTAGGTTATATAATTTCTTAGCATATACTTATTCATAATATTCCTTAGAGCCCTTTTTATTGCTTTAAGTCCGTTGTGATGTTTCCTCTTTCATTTCTGATTTAACAGTTTGAGTGTTCTCTCTTTTCTTCTTGGTCAGTGTAGCTGAAATTTTGTTAATTTTATCTTTTCAAAAAATTAATTTTTGGGGACGCCTGGGTGGCTCAGTCGGTTAAGCATCCGCCTTCGGCTCAGGTCATGATCCCCGGGTCCTGGGATCGAGTCCCACATTGGGCTTCCTGCTCAGCGGGGATTCTGCTTCTCCCTCTCCTCTGCTGTTCCCCCTGCTTGTGTTCAGTCTCTCTCTCTCTCTGTCTCTGACAAATAAATAAAACCTTTAAAAAAAATCCATTTTTGGTTTTCTTGACTTTATTATATTTCTTTTCTCTATTTCATTTATTCCCACTTTTTTTTATTTCTTAGAGTAGAAGTTTTGTTCATTGATTTGAGATCTTCTTTCTAATATAAACTTTGTTCTATTCATGGCATTTGCTGCTTTTCTTAAGTTCTGGTATATTGGTTTCATTTTCTTTCATCTCTATGTATTTCCTAGTTTCTCTGGTGACTTTCTTTGACTATTCATTATTTATGAGTATGCTGTTTAAATTCCATATTTTAAAATTCCCCATAATTTCCTTCCTTTATTGATCTTTCATCTCATTCCACTGTGGTCGGAGTACATACTTTGTATGATTTCAATTGTTTTAACTTTAGGAGGCTTTATGACCTAACCTATGGTCTATCGTGCACAATGTGCCATGCGCTATGAGAAGAATGTGTATTCTGTTGTTGTTGGGTGAAGTGGTCTAAATATGCCAGCTAAGCTGGCTTAGAGTGTTGTTTAAGTCATCTGTTTCCTTGGGGATCTTCTGCCAAGGTGTTCTGTTCATTATTGACAGTGGGATACTGAAGTCTGTAACTATTATTGTCGAATTGTCTATTTCTCTCTTCAATTCTGTCACTTTTTGTTTCATGTACTTTGGTCTGTTTTTTTTTATGGAAGGTTAGTTGATTTTTGGAGGTTCTTAATCCACCATTCCAAAAGTGCTTCTACCTTTGATATCTTATTTGATGTTTTTTTTTTTTAATTTAATTTTTTTTTATTACTCTCCATCAGCACACACCACCCACAGAGGAAAGGCCATGAGGACTCAGTGAGAAGGCAGCCGTCTACTGGCCAGGAACGGACCCTGCTAGAGCTTGATTTGGGACTTTCCACCTCTAAAACAGTGAGAAAATAAATGTCTGTTGTTTAAGCTACCCTACCCATTTTGTTATGGCAGACTCCTATACCATGTTTGTCTCTAGAGAGAGGCAGATGAATCAGAGCCCTAGGCTTCAGGAGCACATCATCTAGTAAGAAGGGGCATCTCATGAGAATACAACGTGATCAGTGCTTCTAATTCAGCCTGGGAGTTCCGAAAGGCTCCACAAAGCACACATCTGAGCAAGGTTTTCAAAGAGGTCTAATCAGGAGAAGAAACGGCAATCCAGAAAGAACCTCCAGCAAGGACTGAGATTTTAAAAGGCAGATGTAGCTGTTGAACAGAGAGGCCAGAGGGTGCAGAAGGCATGGCAGGAAGCATTGGGAGAGGAGACTGAACAGATGCACTGGGGACAAGATGTGAAGGTCCCTGAGTGCCAAGACCAAAGAACCTACCTTTCAATATAAGAAGGTATCAATCAACATATTCATTTACTAGGACTGTCAGAATAAAATACTACAGACTGGGTATCTTAACAGAAATTTATTTTCTCACTCTAGAGGCGAGAAATTTGAAATCAAGGTGTCAGCAAGGTTGGTTTCCTCTGAGGCCTCTCTCTGTAGCTTGCAGATGGCTGCCTTCTCCCTGTGTCCTCACGTGGTCATCCCTCTGTATATGCATCTGTGACCAAATCTCTTCTTGTAAAGATGGTGTTCATATTGGATTAGGGCCCACCCTCATGACCTCATTTTAATTTAATTACCTCTTTAAAGATGCTATGTCCAAATGTGGCCGCATTTTGAGTTATGGGGGTTACTATTTCAACACATGAATGGTCGGGGGAGGGGGGGACACATCAGTCCAGAACAAACAAGTAGCACAGGAAGAACACAAGTGAGTTTAGGACATCGCCTGCTAGAGGACCGATTCCTTTTATGCCATTTGTTCACTTTCCCCCAAGTGGACTCCCAGGTTTTGAAAGATTTCATTTGCCAACCTATGCTTACTAACTTATAAATTCTTCATTTATAAAAATCAAAGACAGTGAGTCCATCAGATCTGAGCAGCAGGCCACATTGAGAACTACCATACTGAGTTAATAACATCTCAAGCAAGAGGGAAATCCATGGGGTGTGCATGTGTGGCTAGAGACAGACTTTCTGGAGTGTAAGGAGTGCTGAAGTGTGTGCTTCTGCACACACAGATGCCCTGAGTATGTCTCCGTCATAGCACTTAGTATAGAGTATTGCAATTCTGTGGTTATGTGACTGCATCCCCCTCTAGATTCTGAATCCCTGCCAACAGGGACCCTGTCTCACTCATTTTACAACCTCAGCAATGCCCCTGATTGTCTTAAATGGATTAAACCCATTACCACATCTTTAAGACCTCTGGAGAGCACAAGACCACAAGTTGGAAACCACTGGTCTAGGATCTTAAATGTACATGGAACACTCTACATTCATATGTTCTTACCTCCCCACCCCCCATACACACTCTCACTTTAAATTCCAACACACCACAGATAAAGATGCCATGGAGTATGGTGTTGATAGTGCTGTGGGATTCTGAGCAGGGGCGGACCAAAAGCTGGGGCACTCGAGGGGCAGGAGGCTGAGTGGCTCAATTGGTTGGGCATATGACCCTTGATTTCCGCTCAGGTCATGATCTCGGGGTTGTGGAATCAATCCCCAAGCCCTGCATTGGGCTCTGTGCTCAGTGGGGAGTCCCCTTGAGATTCTCTCTCTCCCTCTAATCTCTACCTCCCCCCCCCCCAGGCTCTTTCTCTCTCTCTCAAATAAATAAATAAATCTTTAAAAAAAAAAAAAAAACTGGGACACTCAGGAAAGGCAGGAGAAGGTGAGATGGGCTTTGACAGATAAAGCAGAATTTGGAGTAAGAAAAGAAGTGGGGGACACATTCAGGTGAGGAAATAAGAGAAAATTCAGGGATGGAAAGATGTATGGTTTTCAGCAGGTAAAAAAATTTTTTACAAGTCTATCCTTATTTGTAAAAAATAATATGCTAATTTGGTTTTTTTTTTTTAAAGATTTTATTTATTTATTTGAGAGAGAGAGAGAGAGAGAAACAGCATGAGAGGGAATAGAGTCAGAGGGAGAAGCAGGCTCCCGCTGAGCCGGGAGCCTGATGCGGGACTCCATCCCAGGACTCCGGGATCATGACCTGAGCCAAAGGCAGTTGCTTAACCAACTGAGCCACCCAGGCACCCAGCTAATTTGATTTTTAAAATCAAAGTTCATTTAGTGATAATGTACATTTTATAACAGTAGTAAAATTTTTAAATCAAAGTTAGATATACAGAGAAAATTTACAAATGATAAGGGTACAGCTAAATGAATTATCAGAAAGGAAAAATATCCACACAACCCCTTCTGAGATCAAAAAATAGCACATTATTCTCTATCTCCTTTTGCATTTTTGAATATTAATCCACAGGATGTATTAGAAATATAAACACAAATGAGAAAGAAACAAATACCTAGTAGGGAGACATATTCTGTCTCCTGGGTCCATCGTAGTAGGTTGAACAATGGCCACCCAAAGATAGTAAGTTTTAATCCCAGGAACTTGTAAATGTTACTCTATTTGGAAAAGAGGACCCAGGCACATCTTTTGAGGGCCACCATTCAACCTACTACAGCACTGAAAGAGATATATTCATGTTAGTCTGTCACCAAAACCATCCATGGGCAAGTTACTAACAGAAGTTTACACCTGCCAAGTTGAGGGCCAGATCTTGGGACACTGGTGGTAGCCTTCTGCCCTGATGTGAAAATGTTGGCGTTCGAGAGCAAACAGTAAAGAAAAAATTCTTGAGATGTCTTTGGTGCAAAAAGGCGGTTTTATTAAAGCACACAAGGACAGGACCCATGGGCAGAGGGAGCTGCACTGGGGTCCTGAGGAGTGGCTAATCATCTGCTTCCAAGTTGGGAGGGGGTTAGGGACAGTGTAAGTCTCTAAGGAATTTGGAAGCAGGGTTTCCAGGACCTTGAGGGGCTAACTGTTGTTAGGAAAAGGTCATTTACTACTGTCTAGTAAAACCTTAGTCATGAGACCCTTCAGATGTTTATCGGTGGGTCATATGCTTGGGGGATGATTGCTAACATGTATCTTCGGGGGGATAAAGATAAAGGAAGATTCCAAAGGAAATTTTATGTTAAAGTAGACTTACAGGATCCTGGAGGTTGGGAGGTTGGGTTAAGGTAAAGTTGCCTTTTGCCCTTAGCAAAGTATTAACATTGAGGCAGCTAAGTTCCTAGAGGAAGGTCACTCTGCCTGTCTCAAGGACTTGTCAGTGGGCTGTAAGTTGTAAGGAAGTTTAATTCTTTTTCTTTTGCCTTTGTTCTCCATGTCATGCCCCACCATGAACCATCCCTGTCACCTCTTTCAATCAAAATATTTCCATTTTACAGATAAATAAACTGAGCTTCAAAGGGTGTGAGTACAGCTGCAGGTCACACATGGTGAGAATAGAACTGGATTCGGACTCTGGTGTGATCATGGAACTCTACCCTCTCAACTCTATCCCACTGCCTCCTTCACTTCCTCCAGGACCATTTCAAAGTCCCTCACTTCGGAGTCATACAGACTGGGACAGAATAAACACATGATGAGGCTTGCCTCGAATCTGTGAAAAAATCTGTCTATCCTCTTGAGTTTTCTCTTCTCTTCTCTGTCTGAGCCTCCTTGAGCCCTTCAGCCTTCACTGAGATTGCAGGGTCTGTACCCTTGCCCTTTCAGTCACATCCTCTAAGTCTGCTGCATCGTGTCCGTGCGATTCTTTGGAGAAGGCTTCCCAGAACTGACACTTGTAAGAACTTTTATTGAGTGCTCATGCGCCAGGCTCTACTCTCAGCACTACAATCATGTAACTTCAAGGTAAGCTCAACCACCCCATTAGACAGATTACCATAATTATTCCCCATTCTGGAAATGAGGAAACAGACATGGAAATTAAATACCTGCTCAAGGCCAGAACTATGAAATGAAAGCTGCTATTAAACTGTAGGCAGCCTGTCTCCAGAGCCCTGCGTTCTTAACCTCTACCCTCTATGCTGCCTCTCCCCAAGCCTACTCAGAGTAGGAAGAGACCACCTCCGCTGTTTCAAACATTATACTCCAAGTAACACAACCTAAGATCCCATGGCAGTTACACCGCGTATGGGCATTTGTACATTGCTAAACGCATGTGCACCTGTCCCTCTCTTCTTCCTGACCAAAAGAGTCCCCTAAAGCCACAGACCTGGAGAAAAAGTATGTGGCAGGGGCGGCAGGTAAGGGGTAGACAGGCAGAAAGGAGGCTAGAATAAGAGAGGGCCAGACACAAAAGCAGATAAGGGATCCAAGGGTAAAGCAGCAAGCAGGTGGACGTGGAGGAGCAGTGTCACCAGCTGCAGGAAGACTGTGGGCTGGTTTAGGACAAATCTCACAAATACCGTGTTTGCATTACATTATTCCTAAGAGTCCACAAAGGCAGGCCAGACACTATCCTCCCAGCATCTGGAAAAGCACCTGCACACAGTAAATCCTTTAGACGTGGAGGGGAATGGAAGAACAAGTTGGGTCTCTTCAAAGATATGGTGGATCTGCTCTCGTGCAGTCTCTCCAGCTTCGTCTCGAAGACCCATACACCTTAATTACTTCACCGTTCCATCGCCAGCCCTGCCCCCTTTCCACTCACACAAAATCCACTGTGGCCACTCAGCCTCAATGCTGTGAACGTGCCCTTGATGGCTTCTGCCCACGGGGATCTCTTGCTTCGGAACTCACAACAATTTTTGCCTCTGCCACCATTGGGCTGCGACATCTCCCGATGTTTTCTTTCATTATTTAATTGTCAGCTAATTTCATTCCCAGAAAAACAATACAATATGCTACTTCATATAATTCACAGTATTTTGAGCAGGTTTTTAAACATACTTTATACTGCTACTGTTTTCTCAGTGACTGTAAAGCCTCAAGAGAAAACAAATAAGAGCTCTAGAAAATTCAGCAGTTTGTTTTAATCCTTTTGCACTGATGCCTGAGACATGAAAAATACAAAAACATAAGATGTGAAATGTTGGGAGTGCCCAATGCAGTGGAATCTCTAGGACAAAATAGGTCAGGCACTGCTCAGTGTTGAGAGAATCCAGCTAAATCTCAATTTAATAATTAATTTTTTTGTTATGAAGTCAAATGTGTTGATATTGACAAAGGTCTAATCTGGAATCTGTAAAGGGGAATAGGGAGTCCCTGACCCTTGGGCAGTGTTTGAAAAGCCTCCTGGAAATCATAAATCTAACAATAAAACTACTCCAGCTAAAACATCACAGTTCTTTGCTTTTAGCTGGAACTATAAGAACTTGGTGCAATTATATTAGTTACGGTGTGGAAGCCAAAACCTCTGAACGTTAGTTATGTTTTTGATTAGTAAAGGCAAACTGAATTATCATTTCATAACTAAAATCTTTTAAAACAAGAATCCCATTAGAAAAAATAATGTAAAACCTTTCATAGTGTTTGTGGTGGGGAGGGGCAAAAGCTCCAGGGAACTTAAAAACAGGGGCTATCGTCTTAATAACAATGACCCATTTATTAAGCCCTTTCTGTGTGCTGAACACTCGTGCTCTCATTTAATCCTTACCACCTTATGAAGGTGCTATTTTTACCTTCAATTTACAGATGAGGAAACTGAGCTCAAAGAGTTCAATAGCTTGCCCAAGGCCATCCAGCTGGCAAGTGGCATTTTCAAGAATCAAACTCCAATTAATTCCAGAGCTTATGTGCTTCATCGCCCTATTATATTATTTCATTCATCCCCCTTTCCTCTCTCAGTTTGGATAACCTCTGCCTTCCCAACAACTAAAGGAGGAGGACTTTCCCCTAGGTTCAAGCTCAGGTGGGAAGCAGCATGGGAGGAAACGAGACTCTTGGGGGGGTGCCTGTTGTAGACACATCGTGGCCTGGATTTCTGGATCTCAGACTAGTCTGGGGAAATGTGTATCTTCCCAAGACCTCTTGAGTTTTGGGGCACAACAATTTAAGAATTCCATGCTCTGTGGTCTGGTGATAATGACCCGAAATTCTTCATTCTGCTGCCTGTAGTACCTACCTTCTTATGACTGTGGATGTCATTATATCAATACTGCAAGGGACCCACATGGAGAACTGGAGAACAGGATGACAAAAGCAGCGTGTGACATTCTTTTCAGCACTGCCTGGTATCTACCCTTCTGTGCCAACCTTTTTTCTTTAGATAAAAGATACTCTAGGACAGGGCACAGATTCTCCTCAACAAATGACCCACAATAAAGAGAAAAGCACCAAGTGTATTTCTAGACTTAAAGAGGTCACTCCAGATACAAAGGAGGTGGCGGCTTCTACGAGTTGGGAACTCTGGCAGTCCGAATCCATGCCTGCAGTCCCACTGCAGGGCTGACGGTACAACCTCTCCTGTTCTAATTCCTTAATATTAGGAGCAAGTCTCCTGTAGGCTTCCCATGGTTCGGTGCTTTCTGGGAATCCTAATAGAGAATGATGCCAATCTCAAAGTTCAAGCCTACCTGAACCAAAGGCCCGGACGCAGCTGGAATTCGACAGATTTTATCTTGCAATTTTCTTCACCAGATTCAACTAGGCTTGAATTATCCAAGACATTCATGACTTGATCAGTGGCAAAGCTGACCCAATGGTGGTTCCTGTCAGCGGGTGGAACTCTAGCGGGAAAAGGGCAAGATGACATCGCCGTGAACTCATCCTGAATTAGGTAAAGTAGGTAAACCAGCGTCTCTGGGTACTGATTTACTGAACATAAGGAAGAAAATGATCCAGCTTGGGCAACCATAAAAATCCTCAGAAGTTAAGCAAAGTGAAAGGGATTTTTGAAAGGTCGATCTCAGAAATACTGTCTCACACCTTTGGAGAACTATTTCGTAAATTTTACAAAGAGCTTCACTAAATACACAGCCACATTCAATGGAGGAAGAGAGCTCAGCATGCAAACTGCCTCTATTCTCCTGAGTTATAGACAGTTTAAAACTATCATTTCAGTTAGCACTGAATTCCACCATATAACGTGCAAGTCAGCTACAGAGCTATTATACACATAAATCTTTTATTTGTATTAGAAAGGCATCAATCACCTCATGCTACAATATGTAAATAAGTAAATGTACTACTTCGCTTAGCCTCACAAGATAAATGTTGTATTATTGCAAGAACAGAAGTTGTGATTTTAACTAGCCACATTTCAATGATAAATACAGTTGACCCTTGAACAACATGGGAGTTAGGGTCACCGGCACTGCCCACCCCACCAGCCAAAATTCCAAGTATAACTTTTGACTCCCCGAAAACTTAACTACTAATAGCCTACTGTTAATTAGAAGTCTTACTGAAAACATAAACGATTAACATATCTTGTATGTTATATGCATTATACACTGTACTTTTACAATAAAGTGAGCTAGAGAAAAGGTTAACAAAATCATCAGGAAAATACATTTACAATACTATACTGCATGTATTGAAAAAATCCACATATAAGTGGACTCACACAGTTCAAGCCTGTGTTGTTCAAGGGTCAACTGCATATACGTGAAAGGCTACTATGACTTACCTATCTGTGCCCCTTACATGGTTAACAACCTAAATATTATATAGCAAGTAATCTGGAATTTATACTTCGGTGTTAAAAAAAAAATTACCGCTCAATTTATAAGAAGGCACTAGAAACATTTTGGAATGAATGAGCTTCACACAGAGAGAACCAAATATGGGGATTCACAAGCTATTGGTCAGAAGGGAGCTCAGGAAAAGTCTGGGATAATATTTCTCTCTCTCAGTGAAGAAAAAGAAGGGTTCGTTCTTCTGGTAATGAGTTGGGTGCCTATAATGTACTATGGATGGTGAAGCCAGAGGTGAGACTGGGGGTTGGGAGGTAGAACAGGAAGGAAGGTGGCTGGAAAGGTTTAAGTGATGAGAGTTTACAACAGTCACTGTGAAGTATGGAAAAGCTGACCTGGGGCAGATGGAAGAGTGGCCACCTGGGGCTCGGCACCAAACAGCTGTGGAGTCCCCAACAGTAGGCATCCACTAGTTGTGGGAAGGGACCCTGGGCTGGAAGCGAGACCCAGGCTCTGGCACTAACCAGATGGATGGCTGTGACAAGTCACACACCATCCAGAAGGGGTTGTACTCTAAGTTCTCTTTTTACTGATAAAAACAAAACCACTAAAGAGCATGCCATTAAAGACCATGCAATAACACATGGTTCCTGGCTACATACACAGTTAGAGTTCGCATTATTCCATCCACTTCACAAGGACAATGCGAAAGACAGACAACTCATCCAGTTCCCTGGCTGGATACTCCTTTTCCTATCTATCCTCAGGAAAACAAAACAAAACAAACAAACACCTGGCCACATCTACGTTCTGGATTCTTGTCTTGGGGGAAGTCACCATCACAGCAGGCAATAAACCCGGCTTTATTTTAAATGTCCAACGCGGGCGCCACCTGTTTTTAACCCTTACATGTGCAGCTGGGTCCTTAACACAGTGGTCCAAGGATGGGCTTTTCGGGACGGCTCCTAAACACGTGAGATTATATGCACACTGGTTTTCTACACGCATGGATGCACAAACCTTCCTGAGATTTTCAAATCCTCAATGTCCATAACCCCCTCCCCCCCACCCCATTGCTCTAACAATGTTCCTTTTCCGAAGCAAGCTTCCTAAGCAGTTCCTCCTGGGCCTGATTCCCTCAGTCCCACGGCTGACGGTCTCGCGAACCGCTGGGCCAGGGCAGGTGCACACCACCGCATCGCTCCGTGCGGCGGGACCGGTCACTCCCTGGCACGAAGCCCTAACCCCTAGCACCCGCGGCGCTACGCTGCAGTTCTCCAACAAAAGCACGAGAACACACGCATCAGTTCCGCGGTGTGACAGCGCGTCTGCGGACCTCCTCTTCGTGGATCCTAACTAGTGGCGCGGTTCTGAACACGTTCCTCCGCCTCTACCGCGCCCACTGCGGAAAGCAACTACAAGCGGGACGTCCAGTGGGTCCGTTTGTCCACCTCCACGACTGAGGCCCGTCCTCGGCGCTCCGCAGTCCCAGGCCTCCCTGCCCTCGGCGGCCAGGCACGTCGTGGGCCATCAGGGCAGGGTCGCGCGGGGGGAGGGGGGCAGCTCTTGGGGACAGGTTGGCGACGCCGAGCATCCCAATGTCACTCACGTTTCCCGACCACCGCCGGTCTCTTCTCAGTACCTCGCACGTAGCCCCGGCCACGCTCACTGGCTGACCGTGCCGTCACTAACGCTTCGCACACCCGCTTTGCCCAGCACCAGCGACCCGCGCCGCACCGTCTCCTCACACGCGCCCGGCCGCCGACACGTGACCACCGCGCGCAAACTCCCGCCGCGGGCGCCGGCTTCCCTGCGGAGGCCCGCGCGCGCGTGAGTGCACGCATGCGCGCGCATGCGCGTGACGGGCGCGCTCTTCCCGGCGACGGTTTCCAGGCAGCCATGCGCCTGCGCTACGTGACGCTCCACCGCCCGCGGAGGGAGGTACTGCTCGCCAAGGCTCCGGCGCGCTTGCGCAGTAGCTGGACGCGGGCGTTTCTTTCCTCCCTTTTTATAGAGTTGGTTTGGGTGTG
>NC_138373.1:156043836-156063845 GCF_054177405.1 Leptonychotes weddellii
TTTTTTTTAAAGATTTTATTTATTTATTTGAGACAGAGAGAATGAGAGAGACAGAGAGCACATGAGAGGGGGGAGGGTCAGAGGGAGAAGCAGGCTCCCTGCCGAGCAGGGAGCCCGATGCAGGACTCGATCCAGGGACTCCAGGATCATGACCTGAGCCGAAGGCAGTCGCTTAACCAACTGAGCCACCCAGGCGCCCTGAGTGATGGCTTATTCTTGAAGGTCCTATATAAATTTTGAGTGTTAACACATCTATATTAATTACATTTTGAACTTTTAAATGATACTCTAGCTTAGCAGTATACAACTTGGGGTAATTAAGTGTTCAGTCTTGGGAAATTTATTTCTATCAACTGTAGCCTAAAGAGGAGTACTCGTGCTGGAAAAGTATTTCCAGGGCCTTATTAACGTTCTTATCTAAAGATGAACTTCTTTCCTGGATCATCTTTAAGAGAATTTTAAGTATTTAAAATGTTTTGCCTGTAGCAAGACTGTAATTATAATTTGCATAGAATAAATTAAGCACTTGTTGATTACATACACAGTACTTAAGATTTCAGATTTTAAAAAGTCAGTGGTTTATTTTAGTTTTTTTCAGATGGAGCCGGCTTAGCGCTGTTCAGAGAGAGTGCCAATGTTCTTAGAACACCTGCGCTGCCTCCTTCCATAACCCTTTATTGCATGTGTAACACTGAGAGCCTGAGAACACTGCTATGAAGTTCTCAGGAAGGCAGTTCCCACTGGGATCAGGAATGTTTGTGTTTTTTATCTCATTTCATGCTAGTGTGAATTTTTAAAATTCTTCGTAAAAATTCTTTGCATTCTTTGTAAAAATTCTTTAAAAATTCTTTGTAAATTCTCGGGGCGCCTGGGTGGTAAGTTAATCCATCGGACTCTTGGTTTCATCTCAGGTCATGATCT
Source organism: Leptonychotes weddellii (assembly GCF_054177405.1). Classification (NCBI taxonomy): domain Eukaryota; kingdom Metazoa; phylum Chordata; class Mammalia; order Carnivora; family Phocidae; genus Leptonychotes; species Leptonychotes weddellii. Next base: position 156,044,758 of record NC_138373.1, read on the forward strand.
CAGGGTCGTGGGATCAAGCCCCTCATTGGGCTTCATGCTTGCTTGTGATTCTCTCTTCCTCTTCCTCTGCCCCTCCTGCTTGTGCGCATGCTCTCTCTCTCTCAGATAAATAATCTTCAAAAAAAATTCTTTGTAAGTTCTTATATCTTGGTCTAGGAACGCACTTTTCACTTCTTTTTACTTTTAACTTAGGTTTGAAAATATGGCCAAAAGAATTGCTGAGAAGGAATTGACAGATAGGAATTGGGATCAAGAAGACGAAGCAGAAGAGGTAAGATCTTTCCTCAAGGATGGTTTCCTGCTGCTTCTAAATTTAAATTCAGGGCTCCTGGGTGGCTCAGTGGTTAAGTGTCTGCCTTTGGCTCAGGTCATGATCCCAGGGTCCTGGGATTGAGCCCCACATCAGGCTCCCTGCTCCGCGGGAAGCCTGCTTCTCCCTCTCCCGCTCCCCCTGCTTGTGTTCCTGCTCTCGCTGTCTCTGTCTCTGTCAAATAAATAAATAAAATCTTTAAAAAAAATAAATTTAAATTCATTTTGGGGTTCCTCAGGAAGATTTTGTAGTAAAATTAAAAGGTCTTTTAAAGAACAGCCTGAACAGAAAATAGTAACTTTTAAAACTAAAAATGTAAGTTCATTGGAATTAGAATTTAGATTGGCCTAGTTTCTTTCCTAACAAAATAAAAATGGGTCTTCCCTGAGGAAATATTTTAATTTTTCTCTTACAAAGAGTAGAACACAGCTGCGTTTTTAGTGCCTCATCAGCAGTTTGATGCTCCCTGGCCGGTTCACTAAGGAAATCTGTAACCAAATTAGCCTTTTGAGTTAATAGAATGGTGCTAAGTTTAAAAAAAAAAAAAGGAAGAAATCTGCAAAAGTGTGTTTCCAAGCTTATTCTTAAACCATCTTCCTTCTTTCTGAATCTCTTGTAGTATGAACATTTTTTTTCTTTACAAATATATGTATTAATATGTTTAGGGAAACCAAAATCACAAGTATATTAATATTTTGACAGGGTTTTTAACATTTCTAACTGACTTGGTGCTTTTTAACCAACTCTTCGGTAACTAAGTTTTTTCCTGGTCTGATGCACAGTGTTACATTCTGTGCCTAGTACGATTTATGATGACTGTATAATGATTTGCTTTGACATTAACATATTTCAGGAATGAAAGGACTTCCATTTAGTTAAATTTTAATGAGTCTGAAAGGACCTTACATTGAATTCGAGACAGGTATCCAGATGATCCCTTCTCTTAAGTGTAGAGATCTCTTTTAAGTTTAACATTATCTGAAATAACTACAGAGACAGCTTCTTACAGAAAGTATTTTATGCCAGCCCTACAGGGTAAAAGCAGGGTTGAAATAAAGCCAGAGATCTTCACCAAATTCCTGATTGTGGGCATAGTACTTTTAGCTACTGGGAAGAGCAGTAGTTTTCCAACAGGGTCACTTAGAGGCCCAGCTGTGCCAGTGGTCTCTGGGATGACGGGCAAATGGGCAAGGTTTCTCAAAAATCATATGCATATGTGATAAAAATAAACTGTTTTTGAAAACTGTAGTAGGAGGATCCTAGATTTGGGCATCTGGGTTTTAGAACTGGCTCTGTTACCAACTGTTAATGATCTTTAAGGTAACTTTTGGCTTTTGAAGAATAGATTTTGCCTCTTAAAACTGGGTTTTTTATCCTAAGTTTTATTCATATCTTTGAATATATTTGAAATTTGAAGAACTGGTCCTGAATAGTTTTCTACAAAACTTCTTTTATTTAACATTTTATTTATTTACTTTTAGAGTGGGGGGGTGCAGAGGGAGAGAAACAATATCAAGCAGACTCCATGCTGAGCACAGAGCCCAACGCAGGGCTTGATCTCACGACCCTGAGCCGAAATCAAGAGTCGGAGGCTCAAACGACTGAGCCACCCAGGCGCCCCTCTACCAAACTTTTGACGGTCTTAGTCTTGTCAGAACTTTCCTGTGTGTACTCCTCTGGATTGTGATTCAGAGCCTGCGTTTTTGTAGATCTGGAAGATTTCTGATTCACCTAAGTAGCTTTGGGATTCGTAAGATAGATAATAGACGTAAACTTTATTGTTATGTGCCGTCTCCATAATTTGTTACTAGTATTAACAGTACTTTAAAACCAGCAGATACTAAGATAAGTTTGGTCAGGCTTTTTTGTTTAGCATTTCTTCTCCTTTGGGGCCTCATCTTACTGCTGTTTAATTTGTACACCTGCAGGTGGGAACATTCTCAGTGGCCAGTGAGGAAGTCTTGAAGAATAGAGCCATAAAGAAAGCAAAGCGTAGAAATGTTGGATTTGAAGTGAGTGTTTTCTTACCACTTTTGGTATTAAACACTAATTTGATTTCTAATTGCAGAGCATTTCTACCCCTGGGAGCAGTCAGATCGATAAATGCTTTTTAAAATGTTTACTCTACTTGTGAAAATCCTTGAGGTGGACCATGGGAGTTAGAAAACAATAAGTATGAGATGTGCACCTTACCCAGTTGTAGAAATAAAGTGTAGATCTGGACAAATTTCAACCGAGCGGCAAGAAGAAGAAGAGTGGGTGGCCGGTGGAGTAAGGAAGGGAAATGCTCCCTGGCATTGAGGAGTGTGTGTTTGTGTGTGGGGGGGGGAGGTCCTTTAGCTGTAACAGAAGCATTTCACATGCAGATTTTCTTCCTAATACAGTATGTTATAATGTTTCCTTCCTGTGTTCACAAGGATTAAAAGATGAGTTGTAACTCTTGAATTGAAATCATGTGGTTCCATTCAACCATCACTCCACATTTAACAATGCTGCCCCAGTACGATCCTCAGCCCTCAAATACATTCCAGACACCTGCATGCTGACTTGGTGGCCTGGGCGTCTCTTGTCAGGCTGGAGAGTCTGGTTTGTACATCCTGGGTGGCAGCTGGAAGGACCCTACTCAGCTGCACCTTTTGTGGTGGCTCTGTTCAGTTTTGTTATTCCAAGTCTCCTCTGGTCTAATTTCATTCTTAAAGACTGGTGACGAGTTGGATGTAGGTATTGAGCCTAGTGAAGTTTGATGGCTCTCATGGAGAAGATAACAGCGGGGAAAGGACAACTTAATTAGGGAGGAAGTGATTGGTTTACTTGGGGAAGTGTATTTTAAGGGCCTGGGGTACATTCAAGTGAGGTTCTGTAGGAGACCACTACATATATGGGTGGTTACCTGGTACAGGAGGAGGGGTGACAGCTGGGTGCAGCTCTGGGAGGCATGCAGGAGGTTGAAACCGGGGTCTAGCTGAGAGTGGCAGCTCATGATGTAGACTGAGAAGCCGAAGGAAGGAAGACCGGCTGGAAGAGGGATGGCCCCGCCTCAGAAGAATGAAACCGTGTAACCGTGTAGACCACAATCCAGACTTGGCCCAAGGGAAGGGGGGGGGTGGGGGAGCCCTCTGGCTGTTAAAGGAAATGAATATAGATAGTTGAAATCCACATATCATTTCAGCTATAACTTTTAGAACTTGTATAATAAATGTTACGTTGTCTGCTTAAATGCTGAAATGTGGCTTTTCCCGTATGCAGGTGACTGTTGAACCACATGGGTTTGAATTGCCTGCGTCCGTTTATATTCCGGGGGGGCGGGGGTGGGGGGAGGTCGGTACTCCTGACCCCATGTTGTTCAAGGGTCACCTGTCGTGGGTTTGTCCATTTACTCAACAGACCTGCTAAGCGCTGGAGATAATATTGGTGGGTAAAAACAGATAAGAGTAAGTAAAATATCCATGCTTTGTGGAACATACGTCCTAATGATGGAAAAGACACACCGAGTGTGTAGTTTTTGTTTTTCTCTAAGTGCCACGGAAAAAAATGAGTGAGGGAGACTGGCGGGCCCAGGGACGTGTCAGTTCCGTGGGGCCCAAATGGGCAGCTCCTCATTCACTTCTGCCCTTTTTCTGAGTGACTCGTATTCCTTTTTTTCTTTTTTAAACAGTGGTTGTTGAATTTTCATGATGATTCTAGAGCCAATTTCCTGTTAACAGTTTCTAAAATCACTATAAATGTCCTGTGGCTTTTAAATCTCATGCAGAATACCAGGCTCCGAGGAGCCACTTGGAGCTTTCCACTATGTCCGTGGAGTATTGTCATAGATGGTGGCTGTCGCTTTGGTGTATTTGGGATATTGAATCATCAGAAATCAAATGAGGGTGTCAGGGCCTAAGCTATTTTTATTACACGCATTAAAATTCATACAAGTTAAGAGTTTGCCTTTTTTTGCCGAATTTTGTTGCCATAATTGTATCCGTGGTCAGTAACCATCTGAAATTCCTGTGGATGTGATTGAAATGTTTGTGTTTTTTGAAAACTGCAATATTAGGCTAACCAACCCATTCAGAAAACAAAGTTTCTAGTTTAAGTAATATTTTTGTGAGATCATGATTATAATTCATTTGTGTGAAAACGTAAGGTTTGTGCACTCCCTCAGATGTTGGGAAGCATGTATTCCATGATGTGTTTCTGAGAATATTTCCTAGAGCCTGCCTCGGATCCAGGAAGCAGATCACGCCCATTGTGGTGTAACCACTGGTTTTGAATGGAAAAAAAAAGAGGTATCTTTAGCAGAGCAACGTAAACTGAGGAACGTTTCTCCAAGAGTTTCCAGGAGCAGAGAGCAGGTTTAGAAGCTCATAAGGAGTGCTGGATATTTCCAGAGCATCGCGGGTTGGAGATGTGAGGAAGCCAGCGACAGTGGGAAAGGTCTACTAGAAAGGCCTTGCTGATGGAAATAGCGAGAAAATTGAGAATAAAAATGTTGCCTCTGGATTTCTCAACCAAGGGAAGGTCTAAGATTTGAGAGTCAGCTGCTCACGTTTCTAGAAGCTAAAAGCTACAGAAGTGCTTTAGGAAGTCATAGGAAAATGGGTAAGATACTTTCATCAGTCAGCCTGACTTGATGTTTCTACAGCTTCCTTAGGCTAATGGTCTTCGATTGAGTAGTACAAGAAAGAGGCCTCCTTTGGGATTTAGCCGTTTTAGAGTGTGTGTTTTTAGTTATAATTCTGAGGCTGTGTACACAAGTTTAGTGCATTAGTCTTTTTTGCCTTCTTTATCTTAAATATGTTTTTAAAAACAAGTTGCACTGTAAATGGCTTTCTTCATGGCTGTATCAGGAAGGCAGCTTCGGACTGCAGAGCTGTCGCTGTGAATAAAGTCGGTCTCATGTCCCGTCTCTGCACCTGCTTCTCCTTTTCCTCCAGTGCTGGTCCCGTAAGCTTCTGGTGCTACTCAGCCAACGTGGTATTGTCACGCACTTGCTTACCTGGTTATGAAACAGAGTCCTCTAATGTGTGCTCTTTCTTTGTTTCAGTCGGATAGTGGAGGGGCCTTTAAAGGTTTTAAAGGTTTGGTTGTACCTTCTGGAGGAGGAGGGTTTTCTGGATTTGGTAATGGTGCTGGAGGGAAGCCTTTGGAAGGACTGTCTAACGGAAGCAGCATAAGCAGCGCCCCTCCCTTCTCCAGCGCCAGGACAGCAGCGGAGAGCAAGGCAGCCTTTGGTGAGTAGGTTCTCCTCCCTCCGCTCACATCTGTGTACAGATGATCTGAAAAATAACATTGCAAAGATGTTTTCCTTGTACTTGATCCTGGGTCCTGGGACTCCATGAGCAGAAACAGGGTAATACTGAAAGGGATGGAAGTTAGAGAGATGTTGGCTCTTTGCAGAGTAAGTGAGTAGAGCACAGGCTTTTGAGGCAAAATAGACCCAGGTTCTCAGCTCCGCCAGTCACTGGCTCTGCAGCCCTGGTAAAGTTCCTTATTAGCCTCTGAGCCTCCAAATCTTCAACTGTGAAATGAGAATGACCCTGAGAACTGACCTATGGGGTCAAAGGAGAAGAGGAAGCTCTTAGTGGACCCTCCGTAAAGACCTGCCTTCCCATGTGTTCATTCGTTCTCTGTGTACGAGGGACTTTCCGTGTGGCCCACACCTACTAGGAACTTACGGTCCTCCACTCTAGATTTATGTCACCTGGGGTGTGGTGACTGCCTGATCCTGTTTTGAGAGAATTGGTCAAGAACTGTTGGGATTAGCAGCAGAGAATGGAATCATGGGCTCCAGTCTTCGGTTTTCGGGAAGTGATCCTGGCTGGTTGGATTGTACTTAGCTGTTCTGAATGTACACTGTTTTGTTTTAATGAGGCAGAATGTGTAGTGTGATTAAGCCAGCACTTTGTTAAGATTTTAACTGCATTAATATATGTTCATCCCTACAACCTTGGGGATTAAGTTTTATACTAACTATTGGGACAGTTCTGGGGGAAGCGGGCCTCCTTTTCAAAGAAAAGATTATTTTTAATGCAAGCACATCATAGACCATGTTCTTGTATAAAGTTTGATTTTTGTGATCACCGGTTCCTAAATATTAGATGTGCACATACTTCTTGAACTGTCACAAAAATACAGGATACAATAAAAGCAGAAAGTATGAAGACAGCATAAAAATCCAGCTGATATTATCAAACCAGCTTCTCAGTAAACTCTTCAAACTTTTAATTCCCTATAGGATCTATTGCTGCAAATGGTCCTACCTCCTTGGTCGATAAAAAGATCTTAACTCCCAAAACTAATGGTGACAGTCAGCAGCCCTCCTCCTCCGGCCTTACCTCTAGCGCGGCCTGCCCCCGGGACGTCTATCACAAGCAGCTGGCTGCCTTAAACTGTTCCGTCCGGGATTGGATCGCGAAGCACGTGAACACGAACCCCCTGTGCGACCTGACGCCCATCTTTAAGGACTACGAGAAATACCTCACTGGTATCGAACAGCAGCTCGGGGGCAGCGGCAGCAGGCGCTCTGAAAGTGAAGCCAAGAAAATGTCGCTTGCGACCCAGTCCCCTTCCCCGTTCGGGGCAGCAGAACTGCAGCGAGACTCGACATTGGCGTTTGCGGGCAACAAGGTGGAGGACACTGCTGAGAAGCCGCCGGACCCGCCCGGAGGAGCCGCGGGGGCCTCGTTTAACTTTGGCAAGAAGATCGACAGTTCTGTCTTGGGCTCTTTAAACTCCGGCCCCCTGACTGCATTTTCGTTTTCTTCTGGAAACTCCAGTTTATTTGGCAAAGAGCTTACCCAGAATAAACCGGTGTCTTCACCATTTTCCACGAAAATGTTGGAGGTACAGGCTGAAGGCGGCAGTAGCGAATACAAAGGTAATAATAAAGTTTATCCTCCTAAGTCTGTCTTGGATCTGAGTTTTGGGTTTAGCGGCACAAACGTAGATTTGTAAATCAGGTGGATCTGGATTCACGCTGTGACTCACGTCGTTTCCCGGATATGATCTCGGACACAGTTGATCGGCTGCTTTTGAGTCTGTTGTTTCCCTCTTTGTAAAGTGGAGTAAGACCTATTTTGCAGGGCTACTGTAAGGATTGAGAATATAAAAATAAAAAGAATATAACCATATCAGGCACAGTGACTTTGAAAAGTATTAAACGCACATAAAAAAATTCAGTAAATTAACAGTGCTTGAGAATTGTGTCTTACTGAAAGAATTGCTCATCAATGTCCGTGGCATGTCTTGTGTTTGGGAGATTTAATCATAGGTGAAGTCTCATGGCAAAATAGTACTCTACTGTGAATAAAGAAGGTAGACTTTGCATAGCCCCAGGAACAAATTGGTGGGGGTTTCCCTCAATGTGTCTAGACTGCAGCCACCTTTCCAGAAGCATCCACCTTGGGTGGAGTCAGTGCCCCAAACCGGGCCTGAGTCACAGGCCCTTCACTACCTGTTCTTAGCTCTTTGAAAAGAGGGATTAATGGCCTAGTCTCTCCTCATCCCATTGTGGTTGTGAACACATTGTGTGAAGACACTTATTTGTGAGCAGTTAAAAAGTACGTCTCGAAGGAGGTGTTCACTTCTCAGTACTTGAGAACGAAAGAAACCGGCTGTTTTCTCCTGGGAGGGTAACTTCCATTCCTTTGAGTCCATCCTCAGGCAAGGGCCCTCCAGAGCAAAGCATAGGCTAAAGATCTCCCTTTTTATTTCTCTGCCCTAAATGCGACCGATGGAGAGTGGTCCTGCTCCTAGAGCGGTCCCAGGAACGGCGAGGCTGCCTGTGGGAGGGACATGAGTGAGGCTCGGTCCCCGCACGATGCCAGATGCCCAGCGGCAGAGCCCCCCCTGCTTGTCTGGTGGCCGCTGCACCTCTCCCTGCGAGAGAGAGCCCGTGAGCTTGTTTGAGTCTTGCTGCCTGGGCCCGCCCTGGAGAGCCTCGCTCACGGCTGCCTTCTTGGGAATTTAAATCTGGTCACTTTGACTTGTTGGGGCACCAGAATTGTTTTTCTGAGAGTTGCTGTTTAATTTAGTGTGTGTCCTGAGACCATCTTTCTCCGGAGGATCATCGTTTGCATCATCGTGTCCTAGATCTCCCCTGGGGCTGGGGCTGGGGCTGGGAGGGCGCCTGGTGCCTGAGCCTCCAGACACGGGGCCTCACAGAAGCAGCTTGCTCACGCTTCGGGGTGGTTTCTCTGACAGCCTGCCCTGTAACCAGCTTTATTGTCCTCCTCTTCTTTGGCCATCGCGGAGACTGATTATTCCTCAGCATGACACACACAGTGTCACAGGAGATCTGGGGATGAAGGTGTTTAGAAGCCTGTCTGAGATTTTCCTTTTCCAGTGGGTGATCTTGAGTCTGTGTGGGTGTTTATTTTTCTGTTAAAATTGGTGCACCGAATCATAAGCATTGACAATTTTTCATTCTAGGGCTTTCTACAAATTAACATTTAGGAGAGAGAAGCATGTTCCCATTAAAAATTATCCTAATTTTTCACAAAATGATTAAAATCCAGTGAATCTCCCCCAGTTAGATGTGTGCTTTCGATTTCTGCATCAGCTTACAGGGAATTTTTAGGTTGAGGTGTTAGGGGATGGATAACTTCTTTTGTAACATTTTTAAGCTCTTGATTTGAATTTTACTGAGTTAGTGTTGTTTTTATAAAAGGCGGAGATGAAGAAGAGAATGATGAGCCGCCTAAAGTAGTAGTTACTGAAGTAAAAGAAGAAGATGCTTTTTACTCCAAAAAGTAAGTAAGAGTCCCGGGAACCCATGTGGTGAGCATGTCTTCAGAGATGTGGAAGGTGGCCTCTGGGGCGATCTCAGCCCTACAGGATTTGCTGAGCATCCCCTCCTGGGGTCAGGCTGGGCCTGCTCTTCGGATGGGAACAAGGGAGAATTCTTGACCTGTTCATTTGAAAACAGGTTCTAGAAATTTCCTGCTGGGCATTTCCTACTCTTTTCTAGTATTTTCTTTCTTCTGAAGTGCTTTAGAGACAGGCTTTTCTTTGACCGTCCCACCCCCATCTCCCTCCTCTCCCCCTGCTCCACCCCCCTGCACAAAGAAAGTCACCTCCTCACTGATTTCACCTTTGTTTTTACTTCTGCTCTTCATCGGGAGGTGTCATCCCCTCCTGGAGACCTGGTTGGCCCTTGTGGGTTTTCTCAGCCAAAACGTACTGCATAGTAACCAGCCCTTTATTTCCTCCCCAGTGATGAGAACAGTTTTGTTTTTTGGTTCACTTTTGTTTTTATATGAGAGCTGTTGCTTTCAGAAGAAAGCCAAGGAGAAATTTTGAATTATCTCATCCCAATGAAATGAAATTAGTACTTTTTAACAAACATGTTTACAGAAAAGTCAGTTGTATCATTTTAGAACTTTCCCTAGGTGTGTTTTTTTAAATACAGAAATTTCACACGGAGTCAGTGTTTGTAACAATCACCATATCCTGTGGAATTCCCAAGTGTTGTTATTTCTGAGAACTTTTAAGAACCCAACAATGCGGGCACCTGGGTGGCTCAGTCGTTAAGCTTCTGCCTTCGGCTCAGGTCATGATCCCAGGGTTCTGGGATCGAGCCCTGCATCGGGCTCCCTGCTCCGCGGGAAGCCTGCTTCTCCCTCTCCCACTCCCCCTTCTTGTGTCCCCTCGCTTGCTCTCTCTTTCAAATAAATAAACAAAATATTTTTTTTAAAAAAAGAATCCAACAATGCCTTTTGCTTGTTTTTAAATTTAATTACGCAGATGACCTATAAAGGATTTTTTCCTAATCGGAATAAATTGAAGGAGCAGGAAGTGGTTTTGATTTGTGTCTTCATGACCTAAGGAGATTATGACAGAGCAGGCTGGGAAGACGCTTGACTACATTATTTTCAGTTAGGTCTTGCTTAAGAGTGTTTTCCGGGGCGCCTGGGTGGCTCAGTTGGTTGAGCGTCTGCCTTCAGCTCAGGTCATGATCCCGGGGTCCTGGGATCGAGCCCCACGGTGGGCTCCCGGCTCGGTGGGGAGTCTCCTGCTCCCTCTCACTCTCACCCTGCTTGTGCTCGCTTGATCTCTCTCAAATGGATTAAAAAAAAAAAAGTGATCTCCAAAATTTCAGCATTTTGGTAGATCAAAAATTGAAGGAGTCCTGAAGAAAATTAAAATAAATAGGAAGAAGGGCAAGAGAGATGGGGGCCAGAGGGTCCTGTATTTGTTCCTGTCCCGAAAGGACCAGATCGGCCTCTTGAACTCAGGGCCAAAGGAGCACATCAGAGGTGTGGAGTGTTTACTGTGGTTTTGACTGAACTGAGAATAGGTAGCTTCAGAAAGTGTTTTTTTTCAAGTTGCACATGACCCACTCTTTTTTTTTTTTTAAAGATTTTATTTATTTATTTATTTGAGAGAGAGAGGGAGAGAGAGAGAGCACATGAGAGGGGGGAGGGTCAGAGGGAGAAGCAGACGCCCTGCTGAGCAGGGAGCCCGATGTGGGACTCGATCCCGGGACTCCAGGATCATGACCTGAGCCGAAGGCAGTCGCTCAACCAACTGAGCCACCCAAGCGCCCATGACCCACTCTTTTAATAATTGGGAAAAATAGGGAAGGGTTCTAGAATATCTAACCAGATTTTCTTACTTGGGTTTGTACCCAGACCTAGTTTGAATCAAAGGTTCATCCTTGTCTTTCCACACAAGTGTGAACAGCGGTTGTTAGAAAACTTGTCTCTTGGGGCGCCTGGGTGGCTCAGTCGTTAAGCGTCTGCCTTCGGCTCAGGTCGTGATCCCAGGGTCCTGGGGTCAAGCCCCACGTCAGGCTCCCTGCTCGGCGGGAAGCCTGCTTCTCCCTCTCCCACTCCCCCTGCTTGTGTTCCCTCTCTCGCTGTGTCTCTGTCGAATAAATAAATAAAATCTTTAAAAAAAAAAAAAAAAACTTGTCTCTTGAGTATCTGATGGCCTTGCTTCTTTTTCTCTATAGGTGTAAACTGTTTTACAAGAAAGACAATGAATTTAAAGAGAAAGGTGTGGGTACTTTGCATTTAAAACCTACAGCCAATCAGAAGACGCAGCTGTTAGTGCGGGCAGACACCAATTTAGGTGGGTATCTTGTTTTTCAGGTGGCACAAGATCATGCTGACCACATAGTGCATAAAAGCCCTTCACCTTGCTGGTTCCAGTCATTGAGATTTTCAAGTAGAGCCATGTGTTTTGGGGGGACAGAATAGCAGTCAATCAGATCAAATGCATCCTGTATTTCCTGATTATTTATAGGCTGAGTTGAGTACCAGCATAACAGAGTGCAAGAAAACGTAGATGTGTTAAAAGAAGTAACCAAGATGGTTTTCGTTTCACTTTGTGTTAGAAATGTGACTAAGAAGCTATAGGTAAATTGGACGGCTTAATAAACACAGAAGGGCGATTAACCATTTAAAGGAATCTGCTTTATGTAGGAAATAACCATAAACACCTTGCCGGCTCCCCTTTGCCCCAGCCCCACCCTTAGAACAACCCACCGGAAGGAGGCGGAAGGAGGCAGCCGGTGCCTGGAGGAGCCCGGGCGGGGGGCCAGGGCTGGTCTATGAGGAAGTGGTGGGTACCGCTAGGCCCTGCCGGGCTGGGTTGCAGAACCTTCGGCTTTTTCTTCCCTGTGGGCTTGACTCATGGGTGACGCCATCACCGTCCTAGCGCTCTTACCCGGTGAGCCGCAGAGAGGTGTCTTTGCTAACCGCCCTGCCTTGTTGGAATGACCTGGTGAAGGCTCCAGGTCGTGCTGACGCACTCTTCGTCTGGTGTGAGCACGGACACCTCTCAGAAGGCCTGGCCGCTGCGACAGGGCCTCGCGGCCCTCTCTGAGGGACACCATGGTGGTGTCAGCATGAGGGGACCCGGGCCCTTTTCCCCAGCCTTCCCGAAGCTCCCAGTTTTAGATCCGTTTGCTACAGGAGAGCTTGTATTTCACATTTAGCACATGAAAGCTGCAGGCTCGTGGACCTCCAGTGTGGTCTGTGTGGTTTTGATGTCCTTTTTCCTTTGTTGAAATGCAGGCAACATACTGCTGAATGTCCTGATTCCACCCAACATGCCGTGTAGCCGAACGGGGAAGAACAACGTCCTGATCGTCTGTGTTCCAAATCCACCTGTTGATGAGAAGAATGCCACCATCCCAGTCACCATGTTAATCCGGGTAAAAACAGGCGAGGACGCGGATGAGTTGCACAAAATTTTACTGGAGAAAAAGGATGCCTGAACACACCTGGACTAAGGGATTGCTGCCAAGTTGCTGCTCCCCACCACCCCTTAGACTTAGTCAGTTTTTCTTCTCTTCTTACTTTGACATTCTAAGAATTTAGAGATAACTTAAAACTTTGTGAGGAAGATTAATATGGCCAATAAAACCTTTAAACGTTAAGTGTCAAGAACCTGTATTCTCCCTTCTTAAGAACTGTCTGATGTGTAAAATACATTTGAATGAAATTTTTTTTGGAAGATTTTTAATGTTCATTTATTAAACTGACCACAAGTGGTTTCTTAATAGGCTGAAATCAGGGTATCGATTAGACTTCCCAAAGGCTGTTCCGATCCACGGGTTTTGGGGTCTGCTGCCACCGCTGGGGAGGCTTCCCGGCAGCCCCCGCGTCCAGGAGGAAGCTCGCCTGTGGCGTTCTCTGGTGGGCTTGACTGATTTGGGAGAACAGCACTCTTTCCAAATGAATCATGCTACCACGCCGTGATGGAGGTATTTTTCCTGTGCTTTCTCATATTGTTATTCTAAAGCTGAACCTCCAGTACCAAATGTTCCCACCCAGCATGAGAGGCTTTAGCTTTTTATTTGCAGACATTGGCCTTTTAACCCTGTGGGCTTCTTTACCTGATTGAGGAACTGCTTTTTCGTTTTAAAAGGAAACAAGTAGCTTGTTCTTTGGTTTTGTAGTTTCACTCTTGAGGTGCTGTTACTTCTCTATTCCTCTGCAGACAAAGAGAATAGAGGGGGATTGCCTGGAATGCGGTCTAAAAGCACAGATTTGGTAGCTTAGAGTTTATAGACCACGGACAACAAGCGCCTGTAGAAATGAAAGTTAAGTCAAAGTTAGAGCATAGTACAAAAGAAAGAATACGTCTTAGCTATTTGTGCCATGATGAACCCCTATGGATCTAAGAGCTACTTACTACTTAAAGTCCTAGCAGCTCTTACTACACATGAGCCATGTGATTAGCCAGGAAACATGCAATAAGGTAATGGAATTGAAATTGTGTGTGTAAATGTTGCCTTTAACTTTAGACAGAAGTATATTCTACATTTGATACCTGAAGTTTCCACTTTTTTACAAGTAAGCTACTCAGTATGTCCATTTGGAAGGGAGCCATGGTTCTGCAGGAGCAGAGCTGCGTCACTTCTTCACAGCAGTCAGGTAGCGGATCCTAGTGTTCTTGGAAGATTCTGGGCACATGAATTAGATACAGATTTTAATGTTTAAATGTCCACTTTCATTCCTCGTTAATCATTTAATGCTGGTACCATATGATCTTGTTTCAAGGCTCAGGGTCCGTGCCTGAGGGCTCACACTTGTATGTTCTGATCTTCAGTATGTAATGTCTTCTGACTTAGAAAATTGTAGAAAATAATTGTAGATAGTACAGTTACTTTTTTTAAAACAAGTTATAATTTTTAGAGATTTATAAAGGGGGCAGGGAAACCATTTTATGATCCAACAGGTTAACTCCAATGCCTGAGGTGAGGAAGTTGGCCAACTATGTACCGTGAGATTCTTGCACTTCGTGAGAGAATCTGGCCCAGTGTGTGACTCTGAGTAAATGCACAGAGGTGTGCGTACACTTGTGGGCTGAGGTCAGGCTCTCACGGTGGGAAAGCTAGGGAGGGAGTGGCAGTTACTTTTGCATTTTCTTTTTAGAATCAAGAATACTCTGGAGTGTTTGTTACACGTGATTTCTAGTATGTGGTGGTCGATCCTATTACAGTGGCTGTGGCCCAGCCGGCCTTGAGTGAGGTTTATCCAGCTGCTAGGAGGACGAGGAAGTGCAGGGCACAGACTTCTGTCCCGGGTGGCCCACCCGTGGTCCCCAGGAGCCGCGAGGCCACTCGGGCACTTTCAGGGGGCGCCACACTGGTAGCAGCCTCTGCGTGGCCAGTGGGATGTTTGCCACACGTGGCCGAACAGCATCAGGATTGGGTCACCTTTCACCTACCCCCCCCCCCCGGGAAAAGAGTTCATAATCTTTTTGCATTAGTGGGTATATGTGGCTTTCTCTTTTCCTGACATTCCCAGCAAATTGTTGCTGCTAAGACTCACTGTTAAAGTGACAATTACAGGGACAGGCGTGATGCGTGTGCCGGAACTCCCAACGCGGTATTTCCTTCATGTCGCTTCCCCTTTAGGAACTTGCTGGTCTCTACTTTAATTACGTATACATACAAAAGAGCCTGAGTGTGTGTGGATTTTCCTGTAAAACCTAAATATTTGTATGTTACTTGGGGGAAGAGGCCCCTTTGGCCCCCAGAGGGCCGGCCTTCTCTCCCCTGCTGTATTAGTAGCTAAATTCCGCCCCATAGGTTTAGTTAGATTTATTTTTAACAAAAATATTAGAAATTAGGCTTTTAAATGTTTAACGTAGACTGAAATTTTTGTATTTAGTTGGAGGATCTATGACGTATATCATCTGTGTGGCCTGAAGGGAGTTGTTTTTAACCTTTAATCCGTTTAATCAGTTGTGTTGCATCTTGACAAATACTGAGTGTCCCAGTGGCCTTTTTTAAACTGGTGCGTGTCCTTCTTTTGAGAGTTCCCCAGTAAGCAAAAAAATGAGCATTGTGCTGTCTTTGTTTTTAGAATTACAGGCTGGAAATGTGTGTCCAGTTTTTAAAGCAGTTTAGATTGTGTTTTCCAGGGAAGAACAAGTCTGACCATTTACGCATTGATTTTCTTGGAAAGGATTATAGTTTTATAATTTCAGTTCTAAATCATATTTTTGATATGCTGCATGCCAAAAAGAATCTACCTGTTCTGGGGGAGAAGAAAAAAAAAAAACCCATCTTACTGTCCAAGTGCAGAACAAGTTATCACTGAGAAAGCCTTTTTGGTTTCATTTTAAAAGTTAAACACGTCTTTTGAGCAACTGTCGGTTCTTCTTTGATTTCTGAAGTCAGAATGCAAGCACGGTGTATTTTGAAGGCTTTGCAGACCCAATGGCTCACTCCCAAACCCCTGGGTATTGGTTCTCATTCTGGAAGTGAGAATCTGGTTGAAACTGGCGTGTCCCACGGTGCCGGCAGGGGACCGCGAGGAGCCGTCCAGTCCCGCTCTGAGCACCGGGACTTCTTGGCCAGAGGCAGTCATGGTTAGGACTCCGGACTCTGCTTGATGCAGACGCGATCGATCGTAACAGTTGTTAAGACTTCTTAGCAATCAGATAAGTTGTTTGCTTTCTATTTTGCATAGGAAATTGTTTTCTAAGACAAATACTTGAATTGTCAGACAATGTAATTTCAGTTTGTATTAGTTTTTGAGGAAGTGTAATCCATGAAATGTGAATAAATGGAAAGTAAACAAAATCAGTGTTCGACACTTTTATGTTCCTCGGTGATGTTCCTGGTGTCGATACAAGTCATGTGGGCTGGGGGGAGAAGGACCGTGCAGAAACCCCCAGGCAGCGGAGGATCTGCTTCCTCTCGGCCCCTGCGCGTATGCGTGTGGCCTCCTCCGAGCCATTCGAGAGTCTGTCGTGTGGGATTTACGTCCTTACAAATCAGAATTGGAATGGTAGATGTGTCACGGGCCACCATGGGGAGCACTGCGCCAGGCGCTCTGCATCTGGTGCTCATTTGGCCCTCGGGGCAAACCTCCCAAAGGGGCTCCATGGTGCGTTTTCCAAAGCACGGCCCTGGGCCAGGTTAGTGTGTTTCTTACAAATACATACGTGGGTTTGGGATCTGTGTCCAGGTCTGTCTCAGTCAAAAATCTGAACCCTCCTAAGGACGTTTTAAAACTATAAAGATCAAGATGCTCAAGAAAAAATACATTGTTATTCTAGAGCTTTAAATTTTCAGTGATCCAGAAAATCACTATTACAGCATGAACAGATTAAACTGTAATAGGATTATGATACGATTTTGGAGTCAAGTGCTGAGTAACTTCAGAGGTGTGTCCCCGCAAGGTACTGTGAAGACGGACTTACTCATCGAAGTAGTATTCCGGAACCAGTAACATCCAGTGGGAACTCAGTGACACAAGAGGGTGTTTGTCCCGAAAACGCACCAGCCCTGTCGTAAGTACTCGGCGATGGGCCGCTGACAGATGGGTTCTCCAAGCATGGAGCTGGCAACCACAGTGGCCCCACCTTGGAACTTGTTAGAAATGCAGACTGGGACGGGGGGTGGGAATAGCGTGGTTTTGGTTTTGTTTTTATTGAGAAATTCACACACTCTTAAAGTGAAAGCTTCAGTCGTTGTTATAGTATAGTCCCAGAACTGGGCAACCATCACCACTGATTCCAGAACACGTTCATCACTGGCCGTGTGGGTTTCAACAGAGGGTTCTGACACGCGCTCAAGTCTGAGAACCGCCCCACCCCCCACAGGCCGCCTCGGTGCTTTGTGGTGATGCCCTGGGGGCACATTCCAGGAGGGGAACGGCAGGGACTCAGTGTTGCCGGGGACCGTGTCAGCCTCTGTACACAGGGGTCTCACCTCAACCTGCCCCCAGGAAGGGGGGTACGGCCGCGAAAACCCAGGCCCAGGTCCCACGCGCCCGGGGAGCCGCAGACCCACGCGGGCTGTCACCAGCGCCCCGCTCGACGGTGTGTGTACGTGCCCGTTAAAGGACTAAACTTGACCGGCTTCCGGAATGGTCTAAAATCTTGAGAACAAAATTGTTTATTCAAAACATAATCATGAAAAGTCACTAAAAACCATGGTTCTCTCAAACTGAGCAATCTAATTGTTTTATTAAAGTCAGATTCCAAGATGAAAGACCCTTAATCCACACATAGGGAAAGCAATACCTTGTTAAACCTGTTGGCTTATGTAAAGGCCAAGTCAGGAGGGACGCGATGAAGCCGCGAGCAAAAGAAAGGACCTCTTTTGTTTTTTTATCATCCCCCAAAACAAACATTTCCCCTTCTCACAGTAAGTTTTCCAGCTGTTCTTCCTGCCCTCTTAACAATCAAGCCCAAAGCACAGCAGGCTTATCCATTCAACAGGTATATACACAATGAACTAGGATAGTGTTTATGGATTAATTTAGTTTACATTTCTCCCTCCTCCCGACAGGAAACTCCCAAAGGTTTTCTCTTCCAGTCAACATGATTTTCTAAAGCTAGGGCATGACCGTAGTTCCTAAAAGTTCATCTAGGACGGAACAGAAGGACCGAAATAGCAGCATTAGCCTTCAGGAGTAGGCAGCTCATAGGAGGGGGTTCTTGCACAGCTTTCTCCACATTAGCTGTTAGGTATTTTTCAGGCGACTGTTTTAAAGGGGACTCCTCCTTCAACGGGAAGGGGGTTTGACCTGGATGGCAACAAAGACATTGTCTTCATTTTACCTACCAGACGGCCTGCTTGATAACCACTCAAGCAATCTGCCCTTGGTGATGTTGCTTCAGGAAATTCTGGTTCGGCTGTTTCCAATGCAACGGATGGAGAGAGATGTCCTCGATGTGACAGTTCGCACTGTATTTCTAGCTTTGCCTATGTGTTCCTCTCAGACCCTCCCTTCTACGTGTTCACTTCCTGTCCTGTAACTTCCCGCCGTGGTGGAGGCCTGACGCGTGCCCATCACCTGAGACACAACTTTAGAGTTCGTTTGCTCTCGGGACGAGCGAGCCCACCGCCGAGCCTCCATCAGCCCCTGGGAGGTGGAGTCAGCTCGAGAAACGTGCAAGCGCACTAGACATCAACTGGATTAACTAGAGTCTCAAGGCAACAGACAACCAGGGCCCAGAAACCATCTTCCTGCAGACCAGGCAGCCTGTCAGAAGCCTGCTCTGTTTACACTTGACCTCGGGACTCCTGACTCTGATCCTGGGCATTTTCCCATTGCCACAAGGCCTTTTTTAGAGGTTCTCCAGAAAAAGCTTGGGACATCTGACAGTGTGACGGGAGGGCTCATACTACTTTATGGGGACTGGGAGCTAAACCCGAAACGCGTCTCTTGTGATTGGATTTTGCAAATGTTGCCTCGGACCAAAACCTGGCTGCGGGCGCCCCGACCCCATGGCTGACTCAGCATGGCCCGAGCCAGGGCCCGGGGTGCTTTCTGTCCATCTCCAGCATTTCTAGAAAGGAACTCATGTGAAAGCTCCAAAAACGGTCGAAGAAGAAATCTTTGGGGGCAAATTAAGGTTCAATCACTTAAGTTTATGCATTGCTGTAACATCTGTATTTGATCTGAAATACCCATTAAAGAAAAAAAACAACTAAGTACAGATTCATCAGAGGAAAGCACTGAGGAAAAATAAATTTAATATCCAACATGCAAATCAACTTTCAACAGAAATGCAAAAAGCACAGCTCACAGCCAACCAAATGCTGCTCAGAAATGATTTCTGTACGTGGAAGACAGTGAACCCAGAAGCGGCTCATGTTTATGGAAATGCCACTGACCATGAGACAGATCCTAACGTGTTCGATTATGCCACCATGGTGTTTTTGCCAAAATATATTTTGTAGAAATCGTTTTAGTTAAGCCTCAAAGTCGTGAAAAATCGCAACAGGTTTTCTTTGCAGGTTTTGATTCTCACGTGGAGAGTTTGCTCGGGAACCGCGAGCAAATGTACACCTACATGCTCGCTATGTACACCTAAC
>NC_138373.1:156064345-156101000 GCF_054177405.1 Leptonychotes weddellii
ACAGCTGCACAGGGCCTGCCTTCGGGAATGTCTTTTAATGGGAAAAAAAGAGTTTTTGCCACACTTTGCAAGTCTACTGACTAGACGGTGATTAAAACAGCAACACCAGCTCCTGGTTTGCTTCTAGCCAGACTCTTTAAAAGAGCAATCCCACCGGGCAGGTGCCTCTGTGTCGTTAACTAGCACTGCTCCGTGGGGAGCAGAAACCTGACCGGATCATCTGGGCACAGTCCCTGAAAAGTCCAAATGTGAGCGGGAACGGGACTCGTCAGAACGCCCAGCCATCTCCAAGCTCACTGGGCTGGGGAAGATTTTGTTCTCTGTGGACTACTTCCCTGTCACTTGAGAATATTCTCCTGAGCTACTGAGCCTCGGCTGTCTCTCCAAGCAACTGGAAGTTCCTGGAAGACCTCAGCGTGCGAGACCGAATGCCCCCCTCAGCCTGCAGGCGCTGGAAGGTGGACTAGAGGCGACATGCCGCCCATCAGACGCTAGGACCGTGACATTTCTCAGAAAAAGAGAGCTTTCTTATTCATGTCCTAAAAAGGGACACCGCGGGGTCTTCACAGAAAAACCGTACTTTGATTCCAGTTCCCACTGAAGAAATGTGCGCGCGCTTCGGTCTTCCCTGCAGTACACAAGAGACAGGCGTGTTTCCAGAAAAGTTAAAGACGGCCTTACGAGAAGTGACAGCCGGGCACGCCAGGACACTGGGGCGCTGGGCTTGGCCCTGTCCCTTGTTATTCTATTACTCTGTTACCGATGTCCTTTGTCACTTTGAAAACAATGAACCTCAGGGTGACAGCTTACTGCCTAGTGACCAAGTGCCTCTCAAAAAAGCGTGCTTAAAAATTCAGTCTCAGAAGTAACCTCTGGAAGAGGGAAAGACGGCACAGGGTGGAGGCCACCACACGCGTCCGTCTGTCCCAGGGCAGCAGTGTTGCGGACGCGTGGGTGGGCCGCTGGCCGAGCCTGCGGGGGCCGAGTGCGGCCTCAGGGTGGCACCGGGAACAGCCAAGCCATGGTGCGCGCTGTTCGCACGTGGTACGACGAGGCGTCATGGACGACCTGGAACAGCGCTGTGGCGCACGGCAAAGCACTCGCGCACATCACGGCAGCCGGCCCTCGGGTGCCCTGTGCCCGCGGTTTGTCGCGTCACCGAGGCGGCGTCTGACGTGCCCGCGGCCCCGCCAGCAGCCGTGGCTGAGCCCCGGGGCTCGGTTCCGGCGGGGGCACCCTCTCGTGCTCCTCAACCTCTGAGAACAGAGGGAGGGCCGCCGTCCTCCTGCATCTGCTCGACTACCTCCTCCTCCCGTGGAAGATACATCGGGACCGTACTTCTCCCAGGACCTGAGTTCCAGAGTCTTCAGACCCCGGATGACCAGGGAGAAAGGATTCCTGAAGAAAAAGATGTATTTTAGCCACCCTGGACACAAACTTGGAGGCGGCGTCTGGCTCCCCTGGAGAACACTCTTGGAACATGGGGCCGCGCTCAGGGAGCAGAGGCTCCGCTCCAGTGCTTGGCGGTGAGGCCTGACTCTGTGCTGTCCTGAAACACTGCTCTGGAACGTGAAATTGTGCAGACAGCTGGGATTCAGCCAAGCGTGAGCTGGGCACTGCCAGAGAAGGCGAGAATGTTCCAGCCCAGCCCCACCACACAGGTGATGGCGGGGAAAGCCTCCCAAGAGTCCCCCACCAACCCGAGCTCTGCAGAAAGGCTGCCTGACCCAGTCGTGCACCGGAACCCTGGACACTTCATGAGGTAGGTGGTATCAGCCCCATTTTACAGGTGGGCCAACTGAGGCAGAATGAAATGCAATAGCTTGCTTTAATAACAGCATACAAAATCTAGAGAAAGCCCCAAAGTAGCCCCTGTTCCCAGAGCCCAGCGCAAACCCTTGGAGCGCACAGAATAAAACAGATGGGAGAACAAACCCCTCCAACCCCTTCTCTCCTTGCAGAGAGGGTCTCCGTGCACGACAGCAAACCCTCAAATATTCCTGGGGACTTCAAACAAAACAACATAGCAACAGAGACCCAGCTGACAATTTATTCCCAATGGGGCAGGGAACCGCTTCCACTCGAGAAGGCTCGTGGTTTTGAGAAGAGCACAACGTGTCATCCATCACAGGTGGGAATCCCTCCAGCCCGAACAAGGCCGCGGGTGAGCCCGGAGCCGCATGGCCGCTCACACAAACCCACTGGCCGCTCACACAAACCCAAATCCTCTTTGCCTCAGTGAGCTGGTCTGAGAAATGGGACCAGCGCACTCAGTCAAAGCAAGCAAGCTCCAGGAAACACCCTATCCCCTCCCTGGCCCCCCCGAGGATGGAGGTTATACCTAGAACCTTCCTGGGAGGAAGCCAACCCCACCCCCCCAACCCTCTTCTCCTGTCTGACTACCAAGCCGTCCCACCCGCCCTCGGAGTCCAAATTTTCTGTGGGTCACGCCAGCCGAGGCGCAGAGCGGGGTATCTCCAGGGTGGAGGTGTGTGTGTTGGTGGTGCTCTTTGGCTGGAAGCAAAGGCCATTCTGGCAGGATCGGGGCCTGTCTGCTCAGCTCAAGGCCTTTCTGGAACCGGGCGTGGGTGAGGTATTCCCAGCCCAGGGCAAACCCCTCAGACAGCTGTGTGCCCCCTCTCCCCGAGGCAACCCATTTGTAACCAAGCGGTAAACAAGGGAGGGCGGACAAGTCGGGACTAACTCGGACGCTGAAGTTCATGGGCACAGCAGCACGAAACCTTGAGCCAGTTCTCCTTAGGAAGGCGTCGACACGCTGACACTCTGCGTGCCCCCAACCGGGTGGTCTCTCCACCTGCGGTCTGAGTGTGGACGTCGGGTCGGCGGGTCCGGACACACTCTGGACCCTGGCTGCTCCTCTGCTCTCTCTTACAGCCTCTTGGCATCTCTGGTCCTCTGGGGGTGCAGAGGGCGCTCCAGAGATGGGCGGGGGGGCGGCGGGCGCAGGGGCAGGAGCAGAGCCAGCAGGGGAGGAGGAAGAGGCACTTCAGTTTGGGCTGGTGTTCGTGGAGTCGGCCCTGGCCCCAGGAGTCGAGCGGCCCCGCCTGGCTCCGGCGACGGCGCTGGGTTGTCACAGAAGACCCCGGTGGTGGTGGACAGCTAGGCACTTGGCAGCACCCCCAGGGCTGGGCAGGGCTGGGGGGCTCTGCGCAGGCTCTGCACACGGCTAGGTCATCAGGATGGGCTTCTGCCGCACTTCCAGGATGTCTAGGGCGGCGGGAGGGGGGCGGGCGAGACAAGGAAGTGAAGGCCCCGGGCGCTCCGGCCCCCGACGGCGCCGTTTTCGCGGGCAGTCCGGGCTAAGTACTTGCGCGCATCTCCTCCCGCGCCCCCACCAAAGTGCACCACTATTGTGGTTCCGATTTACAGACGGGGGATGGTCGTGGGGCGGCTGCACAGCCCAACGAGCCAAGTGGAAGTGGGGCTCTGACGTGGGCCGGCCCGACTCGGGAGCCGTCACCCGGCACCGCCGCGCAGGCCCTGGTCAGGAGGGGCCCCGAGAGCTCCACCTCACCGCTCCCCCAACCAGTAACCCACCCCCCCGGGGCCCTGCAGCCACTCAAGGGGGGACAGGAGGGGCCGTGGCTTTCCCAGAGAGGCCAAGAACCCAACACAGACACCCACTGACGGGCTCCGGACCTGAAACGAGGGACAGGGTTACCGACACCCCCATGAAACGTGATGCTGTTTTCTACGTCAGCCTGCGTTACCTGTTAAAATCCGATGCAACGGCAAAGTGACATAGGTCAAGTGTGCATAGAGAAGGAAATTTCCATCCGCTCTGTTCAGCTTCAGCCAGGACCCGACCAGAGACCGCCCCGTGCCAGACAGGGACCGAGACCGCAGGTTGGTGGCATTGTGCAGATCCGCTAGAGGGGAGAAGGCCGCGTCAGGGAGGACTAGGAGAGCACCTCCCACCCCAGGGACCACCTCTGCCTCAGCCTGGGCCCTTTGCCACCAGCCCCTCCACACCCCATACCTGCCCCAGAGCTGCCAGGCTTTGGCCTGTGACCCCCCCAACTCCCCCCTGCCTAGCCAGCCCTCCCCTCCCCTCCCCTCCAGCTGTCCCTGACCCCTCCAGCTGCCCTGGAGAGGCTCTTCCGTGGGGTCTGGCTTGTCGCCACATTGTGTTACTTCTCCGCTTCCCCGTGGCCCCGTCTGTCACTGGAACCGAGCACCACCAGCCTGCAGGGCCCAGGGCGAGGCTGGGAGGACCCATCACCATGACCCATTCTTCTGGGTCACCCAGAGAGGCAGGCTGGGTGGTTATCAGCCCTTTTCTACTGATCTGGAAAGGAGCTGAGGTGGGGAAGGCACTTGCCCAAGCACACACAAGAGCAGGTCAAGGCCAGGCCCGTCCGTCTCTGGGCCCTGGCGCTCAGAATAAGGGCTGGTGTCTCTTCTGTTCAAGGCCACAGTCCCAGCTCCCGCCAGCACCCCCCCCATGCTGTCGGCCATCCCTTCAGCCCCCCCCACACACGCAGGGTGCTCACACCTTGTCTCTGACAGCCAGCCTGCCCTCCTATAGTCCTTCTCCACAGGGACCACTGAGCGGTATTTCAGTATGCGAATCTGACTTTGTCACTAGCTTGCTTAAACCTTCCAAGGGCTTCCTGCTGCTTAGATGAGGGTGCCCCTGCCCCCCCCACTGGCTCGCTGGCCGCAGGGCAGTGAGAAGCTGCGGGTCTGCCGGGAGGGACTGCAGGGCAAGGGGAGGTTAGCCTGGGCCCCCCGCCGGCTCCAGGCAGAGACGCCCAGGAGGCCGCCAGACAGAGAGTGGGTGAGCCCCGCGGAGAGCCTGAGGGACGCCCCTGCGCAGGTTCTGGAGGGAGGGCACTGAGGACCAGCCAAACCCGAAGGCACGAAAGGCGGGAATGAACCTGAGAGCTCACCTCACACTAGGCAAGGGTTTCTCGAACCCTCTGTGTGGAGCAGTCAGACCATCAGCTCGGGAAAGGTCTGCAAGCCTCCTGTCCTGCCTCCTGTTCTGACCCCAGATCAGAAGCTCCTCGAGGCGGGGATTTCTGTCTGTCCATCCACAGCTCCATCCCCAGCCCTGAGGGGACGCTGACACCTGCTGGCCCCCCGGACGTGAATGCGAGGATGAACCCAGAGGGCCCGGGGTCATAAGCAGCATGCTCACCCCCGCCGTTGTCCTCGCGGAAGAACTCCTCGCTGTCATTGGCCGAGTGAGACTTCTTCATCTCAGCGATCCGGTTCCGGGGCACCTTCCTCTTGAGGGATGGGGAGAAGAATGCGGGCCGGTTGTTCCGCTCCGGGGTGGGGGGCGTGCTGAAGGAGGTCACCTGGGGACAAAGAGCCATAGTCACCGGAGCAGCCCGTCTATACCACCTGGGCCCTGATGCCACCCGCCGGAGGGCCGGCCTCCCTGGGGCTGAGCAGGTGCTCGGAGCTGGTTCCAGCTCAGGGAGGGCAGAAGGGCCTCAGCTCCACCCAAGGGGGAGCCGGGTGCCCTCTGCGGGCCCCAAACCCTGGCCGGCCGAAGTAAGACTGCTGACGCCGCTCAAGCCCCCGCCACGGCACACGCATCCATGGACGCGTCCCAACCAATCCACGGGATGGGAACTGGTATGAAGCCCGTTGGACCAATGAGGAAATAAGGTGGGACAGCGACCTTGACCTGCCCAAGGTCACCCAGCAGGATGGGGGCAAAACCAGGATTCGGCCCAGGTCTTCTGCCTCCTAAGGCCATGCTCCTCACCCCAATTTCTTCCCCTTGGCTAAGATGCCCCCCATCCCTCTCAGCCCCAGCACCCTCTGGTGAAGGGCAATGGCGAAGCGGCCCAGGCCTCCATCCCCTCGTCTTGTAACCACACTCAACAATGTTCTGCACAAACACGCACAGCCACGCAGGGTCAGGCGGGAGCAGCACTGGGGACAGACAGGCATACAATACCGCTCCCTGCCCTCAAGGAGCTCACAGTCTGCTGAGGGGCGACAGACTCGGAAAGTGACAACCACAGACTAAAGGCTGGTTGCTGAGACAGAGAAAAGGAAGAGCAGGATACAGGGGAGCACAGAGCAACAGGAGTCCACAGCCTGGGAAATCAGGAAAGGCTTCCTGGAGGAGACGCCGCTCGAGATGGGTCTTGAAGGACGAGTAGGAGTTCGCCAGGTGAAGAAGGGGGGGAAGGGCGTTCCAGGCAGAGGGAACTTGGCCCATCTCCTCCCTCCTCCCCATGCAAACAAGAATCTGAGGAACAAGGTGAGCTGGGACTGAAACTTCAGGAGCCCCGTCAGCCTCCTCGTCACGGCTTCCGACATCGATCAAAGTCCCGGCGGCCGCTGGGCTCCAGACGGTCCTCCCATAAGCCAGGGAAGTTTTCCAAAGATAGAGAAAAAAACAAAACACCAGAGACCACAATACACACAGAGTCTGCATTTGTCACGAGCTGGTTACAAATGACCCCTCCGGAAAAGGGGGACACGCGACAGTAAGCACAGAGGTGGCGGGGGCCCAGGCAGCCCCCAGGAGGTCAGGCCCAGCCACTGGCAGCTGCGTGACCCTGGCAGGTCCCTTCCCTTGACCCCGGGCCTCCCTGCTCCCCTGAGCCAGGAACCATGGCCTTCACCCCCAACTACCACCCTGGGAGGGAGAGATTATCACTCCCATTTGGTGGATGGGAAGAGCCAGGCTCAGGCAGGTCTGGTAACATATCAGCAGTCGGTCAGCAAACGCGTGGCCGGAAGCGGCACCCAGGCCGGTCCAGCCCAGAGCCCAGGCCACATCTTCACGAGGACTTCCACAGACACATTCTGCAGGGCCTCGGCGGGCAGTTTAGGACCAGGGAGAAGAATCAGACTCCGTTTCTCAGAAATCAGCTCGGAAATGTATCAACAACCGCTACTTGAAAGACGAGAGAGGCCCCTGCTTGGAACCCTCACCCATGTCTTTGCAGAAAAAAAAAAAAAAAAAAAAGCAGCACGGACTGTTTCTATTCTGCTTTTCAATCACATTCATTGCAGAAGGAACAAAACGAGAAAGGACATAAAAAGGAGGAAGAAACACGCTGACTACCTGGAGATATGCATGGTTAACAGTCTTACAGAATGAAAAGTCTAGCAAACACACGCTTCCTTGTCTGGGGCACGTCAGCACTGCGGCGTGCTTTATGTCCTTCAGTCCTCTTCCCCAGCGGATCACGCCCGCACCAGCTGCTGGCTGCGCTAGCAGCCCCTGAGCCTCCCAACACCAGTGCTCCCCATTTCTGGACGAGAAACCAGGCCGAAACCTGTCCCAGGTCACCTGAGCAGCAACACCTGGACTCCAGCCCAGTCTCACCCCCAAGCCCGTTCCTGCAGATGGGCTGGCCAAAGCCGCTTCCCTGCCGCCGGCACCCACACCTTCTTGTCCCCTTCCGAGCCCCACCGCTCTGAGCAGCCTGCGGGCTCGAGACTTTCTCCCGCCCAAGCCCTGGGCCCCACTGGGGGTCCTGGGAATGAAGCTGCCGCTGACCTCGGCTTTCCACCCCTGGGGAAGGACGGTGGCCTAGAAAGAGCAGGGCTCAGAGGCTCGGTGCTGTCACACGAGAGCCGTGAGACCTGGGGCGGCGCCAGTCAACCCATCAAGCCTGAGTTTCCCGGTCTGCAGATGGGAACGCCCATGTCTACCCACCGGGCTGCTGTGGGGACTCCCAATACTCGAAGATGCACACCACCTCGTAAACAAGGGGGCCGGGCAGAGGGAAGAGCTGGGTGGTCCGGGACCCCGTGTTCTCTCCCCGAGCCTCACAGGGCGGGAGGGGAGGCTGGTTCGTCAGCATCCCCAGGGCACGCCCCAGGTCGCGTGCCCAGGCTCGGCCAGCAGGCCCTCTGAGGCAGGTGCCGGGACCAGCCTGGGTTTCCCTTCGGCTGGGCCCAGCTGCAGCGGCAGCTCAGGGAAGCAGGAAAAGCCCTGGCCCACGCCCTAACCTGCTGTGTGACCTTGGGCAAGTCCCGGCCCTCTCTGAACCTCAGCCTGCTCCCCAGAGGGTGGGGATAATGACACCTACCTCACCGGGGGACTTTAAGGATCAGGGAGGCGGTGGGAAGCGGATCCGAGGGACGGGAGGCCCCTCCCTGAGCTGTGCAGCCCTTACCCGCTCATGCATGGGTGAAGCCGGGCTGGAATCCTCTTCGGTCCCGCCGGGGGACGTGTCACCAATAGACACGCGGCTGACTGCCATCTCCGCATGACCCTTGCCCTGGGGCCCCTTCATGCGCACAAACTCCATGTTGTTGTACTTGTAGAAGCCGAATGACATCTTCTGTGCCATACGGGCAGCCACACTCACCTGCGGACAGGTGGGAGATGGCCTGAGTCAGCCCCCGTAGGGATGGCCTCTTCCTGGGAACACGGGGTCGCGAGGATGGCTGCCCCTCAGAGTGGCCCCTGAGGGCTGCCCGCTTTCCTCTCAGGGCGATGGACCCCGTTGGCCAGGGCCCCCCCAGCAGGCAGGGTACTGCTGGAATACTTGGGGCTCGGGCGGACGCTCCTCCCACCGCCCCATGATCCATGCCTCGCAGCAGGCCGAGCGCCAGGCTGGGAACACAAGCTGCCCCGGGGAGTCCGAGACCACCCCCCACCCCTCCCCTGGGAGAGGCCAGCCTCAGTGGGGGAGGCCCAGCTGCAGGAGAGCCATCTGTCCACCTGGGTTCCTCCCCCACCCACCACCAGGGTCCATTTCGGGAGTGTCTGCACGCGGGGTGGGGCCACCTGTCGCTCCGATCCAGTGCGTCCAGGTGAGCGAGGAGGGACACAACAGAACGCAGTCCCTGAGCCACCTACGAGGGGCCCGGGGGCCGCAGCTGCTCTGAGGAGCTGGGCAAGGACGGGGGTGCCGTGGAGGGCCTGTCCTCCCACTTACTCGGTTGTCATACACCTTCTTGAGTGCCTCATAGCGGATGGAGCCCTGAAAGATGACCCCTTGGAACAGGTTGGTTTTGTCACTGGCCACCAGCTCCACGCAGACCATCTCTCCCTCCCCCACCGTCATGTCGCTGAACACCTGAGAGGGGGCACAAGGAGGACAGCTACGCACCACGCAGCCCACAGCCTGGCTCCCCGGCTCCACCCCCTGCCGCCCTCCCGCCCACACCCCTGCTCCAGGGGCTGTGCACCGACCCCACTTCAAGGTCACACGGACTCAGGTTCAAATCTTGGCTCTGCCACGAACGGGCCATGCCAGCCTGGAGACGGCACTTAGTCCCCTGAGCCGAAAGTGCTCCAAGGCATCAACCAATCGAGAAGAGACCCTGAAACATAGGCGCCCTTCTTCGTGAGTCTTCCCTGGGGTCCTGACCGCCTCTAGGTGAGTACCAACACCGCTATGGGGACCTCGGCGGCAGCGGGGAGCAGCTGGGCAGGAGCTGGGCAGGGTCGGGGGCAGGGTGCCTGGTGTGGCCCGCGTGAGTCACTTTCTGCCATGAGTCCCAGTTTTCCCAGCCTGAAAACAGAAGCTTGGCCCAGAAACTCCCACAGCCCCGCCCCCTCTGACACCCTAGCATCCCGTGGCGTGGAGGCACTTGTTTGGAGGTTTATGGCCATCCTAATGTCTCCTCCTGCCCGGGCAGCCCTTTTATATAGGAGTTTATGACGCATTCTCCCATTCACGAGCTGGTGTGATCTTCGACCCCGACGGGTAAGTAGGCCACGTGATCATGACGCTCATTTTACAGCTGAGAAAACAGGCTCGGAGCTAGGTGAACCCCACTGGCCCCAGTCCAGCGCCAGGAAGAGCGGGGGCCACAGGGACAGGAGTCAGGATCGCCCCACTCCCCACTGCCCTCGCGGCCCTGACGAGGGGCCTGGGGAGACATGCTGGGCACGAGCAGCTCACCTCCTCGAAGCTGTCGATCATGAAGAAGATGTTGGGGTAGCTGATCTTGGATTCTTCCCCCTTGCTGTCCATGGGGTGTTTACTGGGGGACGCAAACACTTGCTGAAAGGAAGGGCATTTGAAGGACTGAGTGAGGCGAGGCCCTGCCCTGCACCCAGGCCCACAGCCACTCAAGGGACAGGTCACTGTGGTCACACGGCTCAGAGCCAGGCCAAAACCAGAGGGAACCACTCTGCGAGGCGCTAGACGGGTTTCTGGTCAGACCTGCCCCTCCAGGCAGGGAAGCGAGGAGGAGGAGGAGGAGGAGGAGGAGGGAGGGGAGGACTCGTCTCCCGCACCCAAACGCTGAGCAGCCACAGGGCTGCCATTTCTGGGCTGAGCTAGCAGTCGGGGGCCTGGGGGCTTACCTGGGATTTCTTCTTATGGATGTGGATGTCCCCCCCATCAGCGCGTGTGCACACAGCACAAGTCACCATGTAGTCCAGCTGGAAGAGAGCGTGCAGCACAGCGTGCGTGCAGGGGTCGCCCGGCCGCCCGCAGCAGCCCCGGCCCCACCACGCCCCTGTACCTTCTGCAGGATGAGGTTCAGGCAGACACTCTCCTCCCAGTCGATGTCAGGGTCTCCAAGGCCCGGCAGCTTCTTGGAGTCACGCCGGTATACCTCTACCTCCACCTCGGGCTCAGCCTCGGCCAGCTGGGGGGGGCAGGGTGCAGGTGAGTCCTGGCGCCTTCTGCCCGACTACTGCGTGGGCAGCTGCTAACACAGACATGGACTCCAGCCTGGCTTCTCGGTCTCCAG
Organism: Leptonychotes weddellii; assembly: GCF_054177405.1. Classification (NCBI taxonomy): domain Eukaryota; kingdom Metazoa; phylum Chordata; class Mammalia; order Carnivora; family Phocidae; genus Leptonychotes; species Leptonychotes weddellii. The sequence goes on from NC_138373.1 coordinate 156,075,005, forward strand.
CTATGTGGCCCCAAGTTAATTAAGAAGGGAGCCTCCGAGGTGGTCCCTCGGTGGCAGCAGGGCGTGGGGATCCCAGCCTCCTGTCCCACGCACACTGCTTCTGTTCAACCTGCCCGGAGGTGGCCGTCCACCCATCCGCCCACCACCACCACCGGCCTAACACAGGAAGCCCGCAGGTTGCTATGGCAACTGGGTACCAGCTCAGCTGCAGGCTGGGGAGGGGGCGGGAGGCGGCCCTGGCTTGCCGCAGAGAGCCGGCGGTGCGCAGGCGCCTGCCCGGGGTGCCCCTTGCTTTCTGTTCTTTTGAGTGGTGGGGGCAGAGAGGCTGCTGGGGAACGGCTGTCCGGTCTCCCCAATTGTCCCTCCCTGCTCACCCTGCACCCTTCAGGCCTGCAGGGTCTCCCCACATCGCTGCCCACCCCCTGCCCTCCAAACACTACAGACACCACACGGTCCCCTTTTGTAGGTGCCGGGTCACGTGTGTGCCTGGCGCCCCCCACCCCCCCAACACCTCCTAGGCTGGTCTCTCCAGTGGGAATGTCCTTAGGCCGCCGTGGACCCCTCTCTCTGTCCTACAACACTGAGGCCCGATGTCACAGCTTTGTCTGTGTGGGCTCCCGGCTGTCCCCCGTTCTCTCACTACCACAGCACTGACCGCTCTGTGATCACTCACGATGCTGTCTGCTCCCTGAGGACAGGGCCGGGTCTGAGTCATTCCTGGGCTCCCAGTGCTGGGGGGAGGGGCATCTGCCTACAGCTCACTGCAGTGTTCGATGGAATATTCTAGCAAGTCAACAGCTGGACTGCCACATGCCCCTGTGTACTCAGGCTCCCCGGGCTGACCTCAACACCCCCAAACCTTCCAGGAAGTTTGCACATGGTCCCAGGACTCCTGCTCCAAACTCCTCAGTTCTGGATCCGGGGAACCTTTCTTCCTACCTCTTCACCTGGCCTCTCCCTTCTCCTGCCTCCTGGAGAATTCCAGGTGGGCTGGGCTAAGAAAATCATCCCTAACCAGAGCTGGGGCCTCTCCCGGCACCAAAATTCAAGGTCCAGCTATCTCAGATCCTTATTAGAGCCTCTGGTCTCAGCAGGCTGCCTTTGGGAGAAGATCAAGATTTTGCAAACAAACAAACAAACAAAAAAACCCCCCAAAACCCCAACAAACAAAACCCAAAGTCTACAGCAGATGCCACAGGCCAGTGGCGCAGGCTGCAGGGCAGAGGCCACAGCCGGCTGCCCCCTCGCTGCTTGCCCTTGGGCAGAAAGCTCCCCATTCCAGTTCTGCAGGTGAGCCCTGGCGGTAGAAGCCTATGCCCCAGGGCCAAGCTGAGAGAGGACAGCATGCCCACAGTGGGCGTCCCTGGCAGTGAGGCTCCCTAGGTGCTCACCGCCCTCTGCCAGGAGACTCATGTGGTCACACCATCCCACACATCTTGCCTCCCAGGTGTGCGCAATGAGAGGACCTTAACCTCACTGAGCATCTGCCCAGCCCCCTTCCCAGGACAGGCTGAGCCGCGGAGTCACAGGGCAAGTCGGGGGAGGAAAAGCTGGTCTCTCAGCTGCACCCCTAGACAGGGCGGGCATGGTGAGCAGGGACTGAGGAGCTCTGGGCCAGGCTCCCGAGGTGCTCAGCTCATGGATCTCTCCACCAATACCTGCTCCCCCCACCCCCAATTCTACCCACTGGGGCCCTCTCTTCATCCCTCCCAGAGGGCACCCCCTGCCCACACTGAGTACAGCCTGGGTCCCTGCCCACCACTGAGCTGCTCTGCCCACGCCTTCCCAGCCTCTGGTCACAGGTCCAACGGCCCATCCCCCTTCTCATCCTGCTGGACTTGGCTCCTCAGTTCCTGCGTCCCCGCTGGTCATGCCCTCTCCTCCTGGCACCCCATCTGGCCAGCCGCTCAGTCTCCTGCTGGTCCCTCCAGGGTCAGGCTAACTCAGACCTCTGTCCTAGGCCTCTGTGACTGTCACACCTCCAAGTCTCCCTCCTCTTCCCACAAATTCCCATGGCCCCAGGTACCATCTTGGAGCCAATGGTCCTAGACCTCTGCCTCTGTCCCTGGCCTCTCTGCTGAGTTTCAACCCACAGGAGATCTGCCACTGGAGGACATCACCGTCTGGATGGCCCACAGGCGCCTAGGACTCAACCTGTCCAACACCGAACCCTGTCCTGTGACAGCACCAGACTCACCCTGGGCCCACGGCAGACCAGCTCTCTGGCTGCCAACATGCAAGTCACTGTGTCTCCTTTGCAGCAGGCACCAGGCCTGTCCATGTGCAGGACACCTAGGCTGTATGTGACCAGCTCCAAGAACAGGCACACAGCAGGGAAAGGGCTCCATGCACTTGACACACAGGCAAGCTCACAAGCCGTGGCCCAGGGGTCAGAGGGCACTGGACTTGGAGCCAAGGTGGCTGTGAGTGCCATACCTGCCTCCATAGCCCTCCCATTTTTGTGATTAAAGGCAAACAGTGCATTCCCCTGTTTGGCATACAGGTTGCTTACACATTTTACAAACTAGTAGCGTTTCTGAAAAACAGAAGGGAACAGGCAAAGGCTGTTTTATTAACTCCTCCACACACCTAAACTCAGTGGACGAAACACCTCAGCTCAGTCACTTTATCCCTGAGACCCTGGTCTCCCCACCTGCCCTGCTGAGTTGCGGGGAGGACACAACAGGTTCGAGAAGGAAAGAGCTCAGCACCGTGCCTGCTGCATGGTGGGGGCTCGGAACTGCCGGGCCTCCTCCTCATCTCCGTGCCCCTGGCCAGGGAGGACCCTGGACTCTGGGCTCGAGGCTTGCTCTTCCGTTGATTTACTTAATAGTATGCTGGCCAAACCACCTCGCCTCTGAACCTGTCTCCTCAAAGGGACAACAGTGATGTCATCACTGCCTTTCAGGGCCCTAGTGAAGATCAGTAGTAACGTATACGCCCCCCCCACCAGCTGGCACCTGTGACCGTCTCCACACGGCTCCTGGCACCCAGTAGGTGCTCAGTGAACAGTGTTTGCCCCTGATGACCTGCTTGAGGTCTGCAGGGAAGCCCACCTGGGCGGCTGAGGGCAGACCCCACAAGGACGCTTGGCTGGGGCCGGAGGGGGCTGCTCACCTTCCTCCCGTCCACGCTGCCCTCGCTGCCCGGGTATGCCAGCTTCCGGCGCACATAGAAAAGCATGTCGTCCTGCCGCGGCGCCCATTTCTCCATGAAGTAGGTAGAGAACATCCAAGTCCAGAAGACGATGCGGTCATCCTTGAAGCACCCTGCCGAGGGAGGCCGGAGAAGAGTGAGAAAGGATGGGTCAACCTGGTCCTTGCATGTGACCTTGGCCAGGCCCTGTCTCCCCCTCCTCCCCACCCCCAACCTACATTTCTGGTCAGAGGTCTGCTGGGGCTCCGTGATGTCCAGAGCCCCCTGCTCCCTCACCGGCCCCCCCATGCCCTCCTAGCCAGGGGACAGGGGCTCAAGGACACCTCCCGGCAGGCCCAATGCCTCCGCCCAGAGAGCCTGAGCCAGGCCCAATGCCTCCACCCAGAAGCCTGAGCGAGAGCCCCGGGCCCCAGCCCCACAGCCCGGCAACTCCAGCGTGGATGAATCAGCAGCTTGGTGGGGCAGGAAAGCCCTAACAAGAGGCGAGAGGCAGCGTCACTGGCTGGCTGGGCTGGGAGCAGATGGCTCTGGAGGGAGCTCCAGAGGCGGGCACCACCCTCGGCCAGCATCCCCCACCCCCGCCCCAGGCTGCGGCAATTCCCACGGAGAACCGGACTTAAAGGAACAGCGGCCCATGCCAGCCAGCCTAGGCCGCCGGCAGACAGCAGGGAAGGCACCCACCCCCTCCCTCACCCCTGCCCCCTGCGTGTTGTGGAGCCTGTCATCGGCCAGATCTGTTCTCCCTTGATCTTCCTTGGTGGCGGGGGGGGGGGGGGGGGGGGGGGGGCTCTTCTTTTTATTACAGATACTGTTTCTTTAGGATCCGTAAATCTCTGTCCTAATCCTTCCCGCAGGAGGAGAAAAAGCCCACGGGCTCTGGTGGGAAAGACCCGGGTTTCTGCTCCCGCTCCGCCGCTTGCTGAGGGACGGCAGGCAGGCCGTCTGGCCTCTCTGGTCCCCAGGTTCCTCAGTGAATGTCAACCGCCCGACACCTGGCAGGCAACCGGCACAGACAGAGCCCGGGCCTGGCACAGAGCAGGCTCAACCCACGTGGGCTTCCTCCCTATCTGGGCAGATCCGACGCAGTTTCGAGATACGCGACGGAGCTATTTCTTATAATCAAAATATGAAATTGTTGCTGGTTTCTTCCTCTCTTCTCCAGAAAATACTTTACCACTGTGACCTAGTCCTCGTACTTTGGCGGCAGAAGGACCTAATCCCCAGCCTTAGAGATGGCGAACCTGAGAGGCTGCCGGTGCTGGGCCCCCTCCCCGCCATCACAGGCAGTTCAGCGGCCCCACCAGGTCCCCTGACTCGCCTCCTGGGGGCTCAGCCATCAGGCTTTGGAAGACGGGGTCGCTTGCAGAAAGCCCAGGCTTTGTTCATTTCAGCCACACAGCGACCAAAGAACCCGGACTCCAAACCAGCCCGTGCCCCCTGCCTGGCCACCGCCCGCAGCCTGTGGCCCACACCCCCGCCCCACCCTGCGTGGCTCCCAGGGGGAGGAAAACAGAAGGGGTCTTCCGATCAGAGGTCCGGGTCAGTGGGCCTGCCTGTCGGCCCCCGGCGGAACCAAGCCCCCTGTCTGCGTCATCCTGCATCACTGCTTAGAGGTTCCTGCCACGCTCTGACAACAGGACGTCACACCACCACAGATCCCCTGCAAAGGTGAGCAAAGGCACCCTCCCTGCGGGTCCCGGGAAGCCCCCCAGAAGCATCTCTGCTTTGATGAGCAGGGCTCACGGCTCAAACCTCCCCACCCGCCACAGAGACGCAGAGGGTCGCCACCAGTGTCTGTCCTCGGGGCCGGGTGCTGTCTTCTGCAGGTGATCCCTTTCGTTGTGCTAACAGAAGTCACCTGGTAGTAGCCCCGCGGTAGCCGGGCACCCAGTCAGCGTCAGTGATGATGAGCAGAGCATCAGCTGCGATTCGAGACACGATAGCCTCCTATGGGCCCCGGGCCACACACGCCACGCAGGTTATCACCTTCAGCTGTCATCACTGCCCCCAGCACAGAAGAGACCGGCCCTCAAGAGGCTCAAGGACGCTCTCAAGTTCACAGAGTTAGAGACTGCTGAGGCCCTCGGACCTGTCCGACCCCGCACTCCGGCTCCGGAAAGACGCTCCGCGCTACGCTCAGCAACCTGGCGAGAGGAAGGAACCGGATGCTCCCCACCACTGCCTGGCGAGCAGCTGTCCCGCCCTGGGAGCGCCGTGGACCCGGGGAGCTCCGTGGGTGGGACAGCTTCCCAGGCTGGGGGATGAGGGGTCTGGTTTCAAGAGGAAGTTCTGGATGTGACACAAAACGTGCACGTGCGTGCTCTCTATCAGCCTACGCGCCCAGCGGGGGCCGCTCGAAGGGTCCCGTTTCCCTGCCTGACAGCGCCAAGAACACCTTCTCCACAGCTCACCCACCCCGGGTCATGAGGACAGTCTGCAGGCCCCAGGGGCCGGAACCATACTGCCGGCCAGCATTTATTCCAAGGCCGCCCTCCCTATCTGGGCCACACCCAAACAAGATCTCGGAGGAGGCTGGTGCCAGGCCCACGCCAGTTCCACCACACAAACGCTCCCCACCAAACTCCCAGCAACCGGAGGCCAAGTCCTTCTCCCCACCCTCACTGCCAGCCCTGGCCCGAGCGAGCACCACCTCAGCCCCGACAGCCCACCCTCCACACCACAGCCATGGGATCTTTATTTAAGCATCTTTCCCTGCCTGCCTTAGAGCCTTCCCATGGAATTCTGAATAAAACCCAGAGTTCTCACCAACGCTGCATGACAGCCCCGTCCCCACTCCGTCCCCGGTCACCGGCCTCCAGGGCACGCTGACCTGAGCCCTCACCCCCTCGGGCGCTTTGTCCCTGCTGCTCCTCAGCCTCCACTCCTCTGCCCTGGGACCCCAGCCCAGGCAGCTCCTCACTGCATCCCACTTAAGCTGCAACGTCACCTCTTCACGGAACCTCTCCTGACCCCATACTAGACGTGCCCCCTGGGTTCTCCCTCTCACATCATCTGGTTTTACTGCTGTCACAACCTCATCACCCCTGGTGTTTTCAAGTTTGCTGTCTGTCCCCTGCAGCAGGAAAGCGTCCCAGGAGTCGGGACCACCAGACCTCAGAGCCCAGCAAAGTGCCGGGCATGCAGCAGGCACTCCATAAATGCTGGCTAAATAAACAGCTTAGCCCAACTGAACAGGCTCAGGGAGGGGGCAACTTGCCCAGGGGCCCACAGTCGGGAGGTGGCCCAGCCAGGGCCATCCACCTGAAGCCTGGGCCACCTTCTGTCAGTCACAGGGCCTGACTTAAGAAATATCCCCCAAAGAAGCCCTCTGTGTGCAAGCCCCCCTCGCCGGGCTCTCCGGGGCCTGAAGCGGTGACTCCACAGTCAGACCGTGGGGAGCTGCATGGGGCGGCGGGTGGGCCTACCGCGTGAGCTGAGAAGGTTCAATGGGAGAGAAGAGGAGCGGGTGTCCAGCCTGGGCCGACCCTCATCCAGCTTCCCAGAGCACCTGCTGCCACGGGGCGCCCAGCACCTGCGAGTTAGGAGACCCAGCGCCAGGGAGCTCCGAACGCAACAAGGGGCTTAGAGACTCGCCGCCCGCTGTGGAATGCCGCACAGACAGAATTCATGAACGTTACTATTTCAGTTCCGGCATGACCAGCCCAGCAGGAAGACAGTCAAATTCCAACACACCTCCCTCTAACATGAGGTGAAGAAGGCCCATCGCAAGACGGAAGAGGCGTTCAAGGCAAAGAGCCGCCAGGACAAGCGCCAGAAGGGGCCGTGGGCATTACCGTGGTGGAACAGGCCCGCAAGACCATCTCGACACCCGGGAAATCACAAAGGTCAAGAGCTGCCCTCCTCAACATCTAAAACTGCCCTCTTGTCCAAGAGAAGCATCCCTGAAATGAAAGGTAGCGTGAAAATCCGGGGAGAGCAAAGCGAGGTTAAGTAACAGGTGTCCGTAATATACAAAGAACTCAGATCACAGCAAGTGATGAAAGGAAATGCCTACCGACCCTAACAGACAAATGGGTAACATACCAAAAAGGAAATGTAACTGGTTAACAAAAATGTGGGAAAGCACGAATCTCACAAGTAATCAAAAATTCATTACAAACAACAAGCTGTCATTTGGGAAAGGGCAAATTTGGTATTTACAAAAATCCCACTTCGGAAAATGGGCAGCTTCTTATAAACATCTATTTGCCGGTGACTCAGCCACTTCTAGGGACATACCTGGGAGAAACGAAGCAAGTGTCTCTGTAAACACTGGTACACAGATATTCCTAGAAGGTTTATTCATAATAGCCCCAAACTGGAAACCAGGAGAGTGGACACGTGACACAGCCCCTCGGTGGAGGGTTACTGGCAGTAAAACCAAACTATTGAGCCACATGATACCACATGACACCACGGGTGGATCTCAGAGCCGGCTGAAGGCCAACACAGAAGGCTACATACAGGGCTTCTGCCCACAGTGACAAAACGCAGATCGGGGGCGCCTGGGGGGCTCAGTCGGTTAAGCATCTGCCTTCGGCTCAGGTCATGATCCCGGGGTCCTCGGATCGAGCCCTGCGTCTGGCTCCCTGCTCAGCGAGGAGTCTGCTTCTCCTTCGCCCTCTGCCACTCCCCCTGCTTGTGCTCTCTCGCACTCTCTCTCAAATAAATAAATAAAACCTTAAAAAAAAAAAAAAAAGCAGATCAGTGGTTGTCCCCACGCACTGTTTCTCGTGCTGGTGGTTTCACAGGTCCATACAGCCAGCAAAACTCATCCAAGTGGCCACGTGGACCACTTTGTCTTACGTGAATCACGCTCTAATAATGATAAAAAGTTGTTAAGAGCCAAAGCTGGCAAGGGCGTGCTGCCCTGGGATGCTCATATATTGCTGGAGAACAAACCACTCTTGCCTTTGTGAAAAGTAAACGGACATTCTCCTACTTCTATGAATCTACTTTATGCGAGAGAAATAAAAACAAACACAAAAATAAAAGGCGTGTGCACAAACTTCTTTCCTATGGTTTTACATGAGAGCCAGTAATGTAACCCCAATGATAATAAGGAAGGGGAAAAAGGAAAATAACATTCTGTGCTGACATTCAATCTAGTGAGTTATGATCCATCTGCTAAGCCAAGTCTTCGTCCCTCCTCAAGAAGGATGCCTATGAAGAGCACAGGCGGATCCACGGGCTGCGTGCAATCCGATGCTCGGGGAAGAGCATAGCTTCAGCCACGGACACGCACAGACACGCGGACCCAGCTGCCTGGGCCACGTGGGAGCCAGCAGCAAACACGCCAGAGTGATAGGGGCTGCTGAGCCTGACCGGGAATAGCCTCCCTTTCCTCCTTCTCTCTCAGTACTGGTAAAAGGCCAGTGATACCTCCTCTTCCGTGAACGCACAACGTCCGATGCATGTCATCAGGCTGATGAAAGAGATGCTCCACGTCCAAAGTGAGGGGCGAGGGCGAGACCGGGGGAGAATTCAGGCTCCTGGAGGCACAGAACAGCGTCTGGATCTGCAGTCACACACCTGGGTTCGGGTCCCGACTCAACTCCGCACGAGCCGGGCAGCCACTCCATGCAACCTCTCTGAATCTCAGTGACTCCATCCATAAGATGGGTCTAACCTGCCACCCTCCCAGAATCGATGGTGAGGACCGGGTGAGAGGCCGACAGGAACGTCCTTTGTAAACGGTAGAGTCCCATCCACATGTGGGTTCGTGGGGACATCCTGCACTGCTGCTCTGCGTGTCTCTGTCCACGACGTGGCCTTTCCCCAGGCCTGCCCAGCAAGAGATGCCCTAGGTCACAGCCCAGGCAGCTGCCACCCTGGCAGAGAGGTCCCTAACCTCCCCAACTCCCTCCGACCGTCTCCTTGCCATCCGGCTGCTGTGGCAGGAGGTTTTCAGGACCCTGGAATCCAATGGACAGACTTGTGGGACAGAGGCAGCCCCTGATGCTGAGCAGCTCACCTGGGCCCCGCCACGGACCTCCACGCCTGAGGGCCCACCTTCCCTGCTGGCCTGGGGTCCTACAGCAGCATTCTAATGGTCTCCTTCTCATTATTTGTGGTAGTTATGTTCTGCAAAGTAGCCAAAGACATAGGATGAGCTCTACCACACCCATGCTCCTAAGGGAATACAGGGGGAGGTTCCTGCAAAGCCTCTGGACACACTTCCACCAACCAATCAGCACATAACCTTGTTTTATGTGTGTTTGTTTCGTGACACCTGATTTCATATAGAGTTGGTTTGCACTATAACTTGTGCCTGAACGAGTCTAAAACTGGTTATCTTCTCCACAAGGGCTGGTCGCAGCCCTCTCGTGCCTGGGACAGATTCCAGCATTATGCCTGGGGCCACTTTAAACAGCAAAATCACCAACACGGTGCACAAAAATGCAAAATACAAGCACTAAATAGTCCCCAAACGGACACTTGTGTACCACATGAGCTGATAATGAGGCCAAGCGTCACCTTGTTTGACCTCGGGGGGAATGTGCACCCACTGAGCTCCTCAAATTTTTCACCACTTTGTGCATGTCTGTAATTAACCTCAAAAGTGCTGTAAGTACTGATTTGGGGGCTACAAGTAAATTTTAGCAAGCAGATGAATTTGCAAACACGGAATCCACAAATAATGAGGATGGACTCTATCAGAAAAACTGATATCTGTCAGCTCCAAAGGGGCCACGAGGATCCAGCTGCCTCCCCTGCCTCGAGCAAATTATTTTCCATTAACCAGACCTTTGAAAAATTATGAATTAGATTTTGGAAGGCATTCCTTGAAACCAACCCAGTCTTCTTCAAGACCATTAAACCACACAATTAAGCAAGGTACATAATGCCTTAATTAAAACAGTTTACGGGGGTGCTGGGGTGGCTCAGTCGGTTAGGCGTCTTACTCTTGATCTCAGCTCAGGTCTCGATCTCAGCATTGTGAGTTCAAGCCCCATGGTGGGCTCCATTCTGGGAGCCTACTTTAAACAAACAAACAAACAAACCAGTTTATAGCTATTAAAAATGAAGACCATTGTATTACAGTAGAGAAAACTGTCCAAGAACCACTTCTAAAAAAGGTACTTTGGAGTAGTAGGCCAAAAGATGTTTTTGAGAGGGCAATTCTACCAGATCCTCAAGAAACAGCTCCAATGCTACTCACACATTTTTAGAGCCTAAGAAATTTGCACATTCTTTTTAACGAGGCATAATGTTGATTCCAAAAATAGAGCATGCATACACACACACATACGAAGAAAGTATGAGTGAGTTCTAATCTCACTCACGGATAGAAACATAAAAATCTTAAATACAATATGAAAAAGAACCCAGCAATCCAGTAAAAGTATATCCCATTTCCAAGCAGGATTTAATTCAGGAATACAAAAATGGTCCAATATTAGGAAATCTATTCATGTTACTCACAATATATTTACAGATCAAAAGAGAAATAACACATGATCATCTCCACGATGCTGAGAGAACATTCAGTAAGATTCAATACCCTTTCTTGATTAAAAAAAAAAAATTCTCCATAAAGTAAGAATAAAGGGTATTTCCTTAAACATGATCTATAGCTCAAGTAGAAAAAGAAACAAGTTAAATATTATCACAATTCACTATGATTAACATTGTTCTAAGGGCACTAGATACACTGCGGTTAGATAATGAAGATATTAAGAATAACAGAAATTGTGAAGATAAGGTAAAATTAACATTACTTACAGATGACATTATACCTGACTTGCAAAATGCAAAACTCAACTGAAAACAACAGAAGTCATACGTTCAAAGTCACCAGTACATCCAGAAACCAACAGCTTTGAGATAAACCAATATTCCAGTTAGAAGGTATAATGGGAAGAAATATTCTGTTCAGAATTTTTTAAAAAGAAAAAAAAAAGAGGGGTGCCTGGGTGGCTCAGTCGTTGGGTGTCTGCCTTCGGCTCAGGTCACGATCCCAGGGTCCTGGGATCAAGCCCCGCATCGGGCTCCCTGCTCTGCGGGAAGCCTGCTTCTCCCTCTCCCACTCCCCCTGCTTGTGTTCCCTCTCTCGCTGTGTCTCTCTCTGTCAAATAAATAAATAAATAAAATCTTTAAAAAGAAAAAGAAAAAAAAGAAGAGAGACTTGAATGACTGAAGGTTTGCTGACTTCTTAGCTAGGAATATTCAAATCACAGAAGGAGCAACTCCACTAATTTGATAATTTAACATGAGCCAATAGAAAATGCCAAGAGAATGTTTCGGAATAAGCGAGAACAGCCAGGGCAATTCAGAAAGAATGATGTGGGGCCAGGGCTCCTATCAGTATTAAAAAACCACAGCAGAGGGGCGCCTGGGTGGCTCAGGTCATGATCCTGGAGTCCCAGGATCGAGTCCCGCATCGGGCTCCCTGCTCGGCAGGGAGTCTGCTTCTCCCTCTGACCCTCCTCCCTCTCATGCTGTCTCTCATTCTCTCTCTCTCAAATAAATAAATAAAATCTTAAAAAAAAAAAAAAACCACAGCAGAAAGCTAAACCCTCCTGTCACCCCTTGCTGTTACGGACCTAAAACCCCTAAAACTGTGGGATGCCTCTTGCCTCAGCCAGCAAGAAGAACAGAACTGGAGGGAGCAGGGACCTGTAACCCAAAGAATCCTAGCAAACGAAATAGCGAGACTCACCCAACGTGAAAAAACAACAACAACAACAAAAAAACTGAGAAATGCCCCTTGACCCTATAGCGCCAACCAGAAGCTGACTCCAACAGAAACTTTTCCGTCATTTGCCTGGACAGATTTGGTAATGTACATATTGGTTAATTTCTACCATTGCTTTCTTCCCCCATGCAGAACTGTGACGTTATCTCTGTATTGTTTCATTGATTCTATCTTCAGACAAACCTGGAATCCAACCACGTCCCACAAACCACTCTTCCACCCAGAGCCAAGACACCTATCTCCCACCTGCCTTACTGGTACAGCTTCCTAACTGGTCCTCACGCTTCAGTCAGTTCTTGTCCCTTCCCTGCTCAAAACCCCCCTTACCTGCCTCCAGCCCTTTACAAGTATCCACCTTCTCCTCGAGGCCTTCCCAAACCACCCCATTTAAAATTGCAAACCCCACCCCAAGCATTCCATCCCACTTCCTGCACCCGTCACTACATAACATCATCTCTGTTTTACCTGTTTGCTTTGTTTGCTTTCAGCCTTTTCTTAGGACAGGAGCCAACACACTTCTTCTGTAAAGGTCCAGACAGAAAATATTTTAGGTTCTGCAGACCATATGGTCCTGTCTCAACTACAAAATCACCCCGAGCAATGCGTAAAGAAATGAGCATGGCTGGGTTCTAACCCAAGTTTTTGACAAAAACAGGCAGCCGGCCAGAATTGGCCTGGGGCCATGGTTTGCCTGTCCTACTAGAACTGATCTGCGTTTTAACAGAGATGCCCCCATGAGAATGTCAGCTCCGTGAAGGTATGACTACGTTTCCACTTTGATCATTTTGTTCAGTGCTGTATGAATAGTGTCTGGCCCAGAGGAAGCAATAAATTGTGGCCAACGGAACAAGTAAGTGACATGAACTCAGTGACTGATGAAGCCAGGATGGTAGTGCGCATAAACACACAGATCCATGGACGAGTACGGAAAGTACCGAAACAGAAGACGCACTGTGATTTCGTTTGCATCGAGGTGGCACTTCAAATCAGCAGGATGAAGACGAGCCTCCAGCCACTGGCCTCGGGACAACTGGCTAGCGAGGGGAAAAGAATAAGGCTGGGTCCCTGCTCATGCCAAAATAAATTCCAAAAGATCAAAACGTTTAATGTTAAAAGTAAAATCACAGGGAAAAAAAAACTGGTAGAATTTTTTCATTCTCTCAAGAGACGAAAAAGCCTTTCTAAGTAGAACACCAAAGCTTTCAAGGAAAAGATTCATCAAACTACATAAAAATAAAAAATGTCTATGGGGAAAAAGCCCCACAGACGTCATAAACAAAGGAAAAAAAACAACGCACCAGAAAAACTACTGGAAGTCTTAACTGAGGTCTAATTTCCATAATAAATAATAAGCTTCCTGTAATGCATATAAAATAAGACAGAACGGAAAGCAAACGGAGATACAAACAGCTTTCTGAACATGAAAATAGGCTCAACTTCACACAATGAGAGGGATATTCTTTGAAAACCACCAAATTCTCCTTTTCACCTCTCAGATTTGTAAAAATTAGAACACCTGGCCACACTCCCGGACGGAAGGGAATGTAGAGAATCAGGACTTCGTGTCTGGCTGATAAAAATCTCCACGGAGATGGCAGGCAACAGGACCCACACATGCTCACGCCTTCCACCCGGCAAGTCCACCCCCGAGGGTTTTTTCCAAATTGTGTAATTATGACAGCAGTGTTTGCAAAATACCGCAATGGTCCCGTGCATGGGGAAGTTAAGCAGAGGAATCAGAAATCACTTGCAGAATGGGCTGCTCTGTCGTTGTCAAGCAAGAACCGGAACAGCTCTACTTGTGCCAGGAAGGAAAGGTCTCTAGGATAAAGGAATCGGGACAAAAGAGGAGCAGAATGGCGCCAGAGGATCTCACTACTAAAGCCAACAGCTGGCGGGACCGAGCACGGGCGGGGGAGTGCGGCCGCGGAGGAGCGTGGGCGCTGGGTTCCATCCAGGCTCTGGCAGTTCCAACATGTGCCAGGCAAGCCCCAAGCCCCTCGAGGCCTGTTTCCCACTTGCAGAACGGTAGTTAGAAGGGAATCCACCTCTCCGGGTGCTGGGAGTTTGAAGGTGCGGGGGGAACGCGAAGCCTCCTGCGGGGAGCTGGGCCCTGAGCGGGCGCCCAGGTTAACAAACAATTTTCACGCCACCACCGCGTGGTGTCAGCCTCCCGCGAGAGGCCACAGGGAAAGGAGACTTTGTCACCATGAATCTTCTCATACCCTTTGAATTTGATGCCCTGCAGCCCGTTTACCTATTCAGAAAGTAACAAAAATGTATTTTTTTTCCACAAAAATATTTTTTTTTAAAGATTTTATTGCTTTATTTGACAGAGAGAGACACAGCGAGAGAGGGAACACAAGCAGAGGGAGTGGGGGAGGGAGAAGCAGCTTCCTGCGGAGGAGGGAGCCCGATGCGGGGCTCGATCCCAGGACCCTGGGACCATGACCTGAGCCGAAGGCAGACGCTTAACGACTGAGCCACCCAGGCGCCCCTCCACAAAAATATTTTTAATAACAGTGCAGCTACTTGGAAAAAATGCATAGGATACAAAGTTTAAAGAGCAGAAAAAAGCAGGCCACAAAACTGTACAGAAATGCCTCCGTGAAAGAAACTGCTGTAAAAACTACGCCCGAGACGGAAGGAAGGAAAGCAAATGCCGTGGAGGTTAGGGTCCAGAGCGCTGGAATTACTCTTCCCGTTGTCCAAACACTCTATGGCATATTTATAAATACCTCGTGAACTTAAATAACACTAAAAGTTGTGCCAGGCACTGTACTAAATACTCACGTTCCCGAGTCAACACTCTGAGAAGCAAGCTTTATTTACCAGTGAGGACACGGGCTGTCCAAGGTCACTGGTACTTGCACCCCCCGCCCCCCCTCCACACCTGGTCTGGTTTGGAGCAAACACTGACCGAGGGCCGGGTGCTCGGAGCTGGGTGTGGCCCTGCCCCCTGGAGCTTCAGGGGACGCACGATGTGTCAACGCCTCACACAAGCGTGTGCGCGCTGCCACGTCCCGAGTCTACGCGAGTCAGAAGCACTAGGGAGGCTCCCCATCTGGGGGTTCGAACCGACGGGTGAAGTGGGCGAAGGCGGGGGAAGAGCATTCAAGGCCCTGCTGTGGCTGGGCCAGGGAAAGGTCCCAGGGGGAGCCACAGATGGACAGGACCCCACATCACAGGGCCTCCTCGCTGGGCTGGGGGTTTTGTGTTCATCCTCAGAAGCCTGGGGGCCCCCGAAGGGTCTGGCGGGGAGGGGTGGAGATGGGGTCGCTGCCGTGGGGAGGTGCCTCCCGAGAGCACGATTGGCTCGGCAGCAGCCTCTGCTCCGCCTGGCCCCCTCCCAAAGGTGGGGGGGCGGTCAACTGGCCTCTCTGGGGAGAGTCCCAGGCAGCCCTCGGCCCCTGGACACTCCCCCGCACCCCTGCAGCCAGGGCACAATGAATAGGCCTCTGTGGTCCCCTCAATAGGCCTTTCACCAACTCGTGCCTCTCAGTGCTCAGCTGGCTCAAGACCCTCCCTTGGGGCACAAGAGACAAAGACGCTGCCGGGGGCGCCCCGGCTGCAGGAATGAGGCACTTAGATGAGAAGTACTGGTCAGACGGGTCCCCACGTGAGCAAGCCCACGGCTCTGCTCCGGCCTAAGGGAAGCATGGGGTCTCAGGGATGCAAGGTGGCCGGGTCAGGAGTTGCCCAACACCCCTGCCCGGTTCCCTGTCTTCTTGAAGTTTGGGCTCCTTCACCAGATGAGCCAGGTCGTCCAGATAGCCCCCCCGAGTCTGCAGTATGGTCCCCGCCCTTCTTCCCGGACCAAACGCCTGTGCATCCTCAGCCTGCCATCCCCCCACTGACAGGTCTCCACCATGCCCATGCCCGACTCACCCGTGTCATCTCAGCTGTCACCTCCCCCACCCCCACCCCCACGCCACGCCTTCCCTGACCCCCATGCCACCTGACCCCTCCCACCTCATGCTACCTCCCCTCTTTCCACCTTCTGGAACACCCTGTGGGGTAAAGTCGCGTTTTCATTCAGCTGATGAGGAACTGGAGGCTCATGGCTTGAGTCACTGGTCCGATGTCACCCTGCAAGTCTCCTGCCCGGGGCTGCCTTCCCAGCCACAGCCTCCACGCTGGTTCCAAACACCTGAGCATCCCTCCCCGCCAAGACAGGACACCTTGCCGGCAGCGGGACCTGGCACCCAGGGCCCACAAGAGCGGGTCGGCGAGGGTTGAACAAATCAATGTGTGAGGATGACAAAGCTCCGCTCTGCAGCTGGCTCAGAGGACAGCCTGGCAGCTCTGAAACTCGTCCAAAGCCTCCACCGCCAAGGGCTTTCCTCCTCCCTGCACCCCCACCCGCAGTCAAGCGCGCAGTGTGGCGAAATCCTTGAAGTACATTTACAACCCTCAGGTCACAGCGGGGGTCACCCCAATAGCCCACTTCCCAGGGGAGGAGACCGAGCCCTGACTCAGGTTACCCAGAAGGACCACGACGGCAGGTGGGGCTGGGATCCAGGCCAGGGTCGATCTGCACCTGCTCCGGGAGCTGCTCTGTGGGAGGCCCCTGGGGCACAGAGGGAAATAAACCCCGACCCTGACCTCAAGGTCGCTCTCTTGAGGTGGGGCGTCCGCCAGAGTGGTCCACGGCCCAGTTTCTAAAGGCAATCCTCTGGACTCTCCCAAACACCAAGGCCTGCAAAGCCCTCGCAGCCCTGTCACTCAACGCCCCACCTCGCTCCCCGCAAACCGTTCCAGCTTCGATCCTGCAGAGCAGTTCGGGGCCAAAAGAGCAGCTCCCCAGTCAATGTCCCACCTTCTGTGGGCTGTGGCCTTATTCAAACTCCTGACTCACTGCTTTGCTGACACATTAAACACGGGGCCTGTAAGACAGGCTGCGGGTCTCCCAAGGAACCTGGCTGCTGGGCCGGAGAGCACCACATCCCTGCACCCTGCGGCAGCGAGCGCAGCCAGAGCTCAGAGCCCCGCCATGGGGGGCCGCTCCCCTCCGCCCTGGGTCAGGAGGAACCCAGAATCGCCCAAGGAGGCCCTGCCAACGGGGCTGAGGCTCGGAGGCTGTGGAGGCTCAGGGTGCTGGGACGACAGGGTTCTCGTTTCCCCCTTGTGGAGGGTGGGATATGGGGTTCTTCCTGTTTCTGCCTCTAACTGTTTCACTTCTGTCCACCTGAGCCAAAGCACCCAGGTGGCAGTGACCTCCCTGAGGCGTGGTGTCACCGGCCCTGCTTGTCACAGGTGGACACATGCGCCACCCCACAGGCTGAGAACGGCGCTCCAGGTCAACCTGCCTTCCCCCGCTTTGTGTAAGAGAAAACCCAGAGCCGAGGGAAGGGCGTTCACACGCTCACCCCCACAGGCCCCCTGGATTCGGCCCCGGGCCCTGTCACCTGTCCCAGGCAGCCTCGTGACACTCTGATTGATGCTCTAGGTCTAGAGGCTGGCCTCTGCCCTAGGTGGAGGCGGGACAGTCATCCTACCCGCACCCTGCCCGCCAGAAGAACACAGACCCAGAGAGCGGCAGGGATTTCCCTAAAGCAGCACAGCATTGGGGGAAAATTAAATTTGGAACGTTCTCTGCCCACTTCCCCACTCTGTCTCTGCCAGGGAGGACCCTCTGAGGAATGCCCCACTCAAGGGACACCCCCCAAGAAACGATCACCTTGTCACGGCACAGATACCTGTCCACCGACCCATCCCCCTGCACTGCCCCTGGGCCCCCTCCCTGGGCTGCTCTCATGAAGCAGTCCACCCTGAGCCCACAGGGCATCGGCGGCCCTGGAGGGGAGCCTGGGGCGGCGGGGGGGAAGCCACACACAGAGCAGGCTGTGCAGCCTCAAGGGACTGGCGGCAGAAATCGGCAGAGCAGTGGTCAAGAGAAAGGCAGGGGGTGCCCATTCTTCCAAGGGGTCAGGAAACAGCTGGAGAGGGACCCCAAGCAGAGACCCAAGAGGCTGAGGCTCTCCAGCAGACAGGCTGAGGGCTGAGGAGTGCAAACCCGGGGTGGGGGTCCTCCCTACTTAGCGAGGTAACGCCTGCTCTTCATCAGAATGTTCTGCTTTCCTCACTTCCTCTGTCCTAAGAACCTGCCCAAGTATAAAAAGCCTTTTTCAAAATTCAAAGCACCTCCAGAAGCAAAGGAGTTTTGCCTTAAAGATAAACAGTAACCGGGGGCACCTGGGTGGCTCAGTCGATTAAGCGTCTGCCTTCGGCTCAGGTCATGATCTCGGGGTTCTGGGATTGAGCCCTATGTCGGGCTCCCTGTTCCGTGGAGTGTCTGCTTTTCCCTCTCCCTCTGCTCCTCCCCATACCACTCTCTCTCTCTCAAATAAATCTTTAAAAAAAAAAAAAGATAAACAAGTAACCGCAACTCCACCTACAAGACCAAAAATTAAAAATGAAGTCCCCTCTTTCTACTTTTGCCAACAGACATCCCTCAAGTGCAAAGGCTCCTCGCCAAGCTGGGCGTCCCCTGACCTCGGCCCTCACCCCTGGGGGATCAACTCTGAAAGCTCCAACCCCTTATCTGCAGGTCCAACAGCAACATCCCAGCCCCCGTCTGTGGCCAACAGGGCCCCGGGAGGGCTATGCTTGAGCTTCTCCCCCCTCTATTCGCCCCGGCCCTGCCACTGATGGGCCTCCAGCTGCCCCCATGCAGGGGCTCTGGCGGGGAGGGTCAAATCAGGCATTCATTCTGGCCCTTGGGACCCACCTGTGTCGGGGTCCTCTCTGAGCCTCACCCCGCTGTCTGTGAAGCCACAGGGTTAGGCTGGTGGACTTCCGGATCCTTCCTGTCCATCCCGACTCCCCCCCAGGGTGGGCTGTGACCCAGAAGACATTCTGCTGCCTGAGCCCAAACCGGGAGCCCGGCCCAAGAACTAGATCCAAGCTAAGTTTCCCACAAGATAAGACCCATTCAGTAAATGATGGCACATCCACTCAACTGTCTCGTAGTCATTTAAATGACGTTTAGAGTTTGAACAACATGGAAGATGTTTTAGTAAAATTTTAAGTCAAAAAGCATGACTAAGAAACTTTATGTAGAGAACATCAAGAATTCTTTAAAAAGGCTTTAAAAAGATTGGAAAGCAAGACTTTGCAAAGTTAATGGTTGTCTCTGGGTGATTGGAACTGTAATTTTTTTCCCATTCTCTTAAATTTTCCAGTTTCTATAATGTGGCATGGAACATTTTTTTAATTGGGGAAACATTTGTTTGGGGATTCCGAGGCTGTTTTTTCCCGAGGATCCAGCGTGGGGCTTCTCCTCCGCAGCCTCCCGGCTCAGCCGATATCCGGGGCCTGCCCGGCTCAGTGAAGGAGGCAAGCTTACGTAAGGCCGGCAGACACTGCGAGGAGGGGACACGGTGGGGGCAGAATGGCCCTCGCGTGCGGGCCCGGGGGTGCCACACACTCAGAACACTCTGGCCTGGCGGAGACTTCCCTGCAGCTGGGACCCCAGGGCTCTTTAGAGTGTGAGGTCCAAAGTCCTCGGGTTTCCCTCAAAGGACGCAGAGTCCCTGCCTCGGGAGAGAACCACAGCACAGCCTCGCAGGCTGCTCCAGCCCCAGAAACGGCCAGAGGCCGGAACCCACAGGCCTTAAAAATAGGCCCAGGAACCGAAAGAGGCACCCCACCACTGCAAACGGTCACACTTCCTCCCACAGCCCGGGCCCAGGACCAGCTCGGCCTCCCTTAGTTGGGTTGGAGGGCTGGGGGCCCCAGGGAGCCTCGGGAGACCCTCCCCAGGGAGTGCACAGCGGGCCACACCCCAGAGCATGCGTGCAGCCCCAACTCCGTGTGTGGGCACCGGGCCAGGCGCTTTGCGTCCTTCCTAATGACAAGCGCAACCGCGAGGATCGGGTCTGACTCTGTGCCGCGGCTTGGGCTGGGTCCCTACCTGCCATGGCTCGTTCTCTCCTCATGCTGCCCCATGAAGCTGGCACTCCTCATACAATTCCCACGGCCCTCCAGACTCTGTCATCCCCACTGCGCAGAGGCTCAGGCCCCCGGTCTTCCCCTCCA
Organism: Leptonychotes weddellii; assembly: GCF_054177405.1. Lineage (NCBI taxonomy): Eukaryota > Metazoa > Chordata > Mammalia > Carnivora > Phocidae > Leptonychotes > Leptonychotes weddellii. Next base: position 156,094,899 of record NC_138373.1, read on the forward strand.
GCCTCATCTCCCACCAAAATCCCCCACCCACCATGGATGCCCAGCCGCACTGCACCTAGCAAAACGGTGACGGGCTGGGCCAAGGCTGCACGGTTCGTTTCCCAATTCACAGACCGGCCCTGGGCGCCTGGCGTCTGCGGGTGTTTAGCTAGGAGCAGAGGCTCACTGTAAGGCAGTGTCCCCCTTCACACCTTCTGGCTCGTTCCATGAACTCCCTGCACGATGGCTCTGGACACCTGACAGGTCTCAGCTGGAGCTCCACAGACCCCAGTCCTGCCACCTCCCGGCTACATGACCTTGGGTGAGTCAGCTTGCTTTCTGAAGCTTTGCCTTCCTCATCTGCAAAACGGGCTACTACCAGAACGTCCTTCTACAGGCCATGCTGTAGCTGCCGGGCGCCTGGCACACAGTGGGCACACCGGGTCCGGGGCAGGCCACCTCACTGCAGCCTCCACACTCCCCGAGGCCGGACCAAGGGCCACTGCTGCAGCCCCAACTCCCACACAGCTTCCCTTCCGGCGGGGCCGCCCTCTCCTCCTCCACCCAGGCAGGTCCTGCCCTGCCACGGCCCCTCTCAAAGGCCACACCCCGCACGACACCCCCCATCAGCTATGGGGGCTCCCTCCTCCGTGCCCCCTGAGGGAACCTCTCATACTTCAACTTGGGCCCTTCCTCAATCCACCTGCCTGGGAGCTGTGCACACCTGTGTTGCCCAGGCTGCCGGAACCCCGAGGACAGGTGTGGGCGGGGTCCACCTCTGCTAAGAGCTTAGGCTTAGACAGATTCTGCCACTTCCCAGCCAGGTGACTGGGGACATGTTACTTCACCTCTAAACCTGCCTTTTCTTTGCTCATCAGGACAAAGAGAAGAGTGTAACAATACCCACCTTATAGGACTATTTCAAGAATAAAAGAAAACAGGGAACATGAAACACTCTTTGGCCCCACAGCCCTGCCACCAGAGAGAGAATGCCCTCGGCCACCCAAAAGGGGGCCAGAGACCAGGCAGGAGCAGCTCTACCAAGTGCGCGGCCTAGGCAGGGCCCAAAGACGAGCAGCATGAGGGGCCCCTGCCTGTCCGTGATGGACACCAGGTCCCGGGGCCAGGTCAAGTCCACGTGGCCTCGGGGAACATCAGTGGTGTGCCGCCGCTGTTGAAAAGGAGCCTTCCTGCCCCAGCGTGCTGGAGCTGACACCCCGGGCCCAGGAGAGAGCCCAAGCCCCAGGAGGAAGGGTCAGGCTATCTCTACCCACTTTTGGTCCAGATGTCTCCACCACACAACATCTGGGCATTGAACCTCCTGACGCCTCTCAGCTCAGAGAACCCGGAGCCCCACAGAAGCTCGCTCAGCCAGCCAGCTTGGTTCATCTGTTCCCTGGAATCACAAGCAATTGCCTGTGGATAAAACCCCCAAATCCTGCTCGGAGCAGCTGCTTCCAGCAGGATCTCTACTTTGGCTGTCACCCGTGCCCCTGGCTTCTCTCCCCTACTTAGCTGTGGCCTCCCACAAGGCAGGGTCAGGCCCGATCCCCCCACTTGGCCCTCAAAAGATGCTTCCAGCACAAGCGCTGCTGAAGGAAAGATGCAACAGTCGGGTCTGCATCTACGAGGTGCCTTTCATCATGATGGCCGAGCGACAATCCCTCTGTGGGGGGGCCAGTCACTCTCCCCATCTGAGACAGTCACTGTGACTCCGAAGTGACAACAGTGTGTCTGGGGTCAAGCGTCGCCACCAGAGGCTCCCTGACACTTTCAAAACCACCTCAGGGAACACGGCATGCTTCTGCATGATCTCAGCTTTAATTACACAACAACGACAATCTGGGAGGTTTAAATTCCTAAATCTAACAGGTTGTCACAGCTGTAAAGTGGAGAAGAAAGGGGGAGTGATCTACCGGCCATGTAAAAGTTCTGGGTTCCCGTCTGGGGGCGCAGGCCAACCACTGGGTCCTAACTGTACTTTGGCATTAGGTCACTATTAAGCTTGGCCCTCTCTGAACATATTTCTCACCTGATAAATGAAAGATGGACAAAATGCGCCCTGCTAAGAGGCTGAGATTCCACTCTCTGCAGACACCCTCACCCTTAATTTACTAGTCCAGAAATTCTCTCATTTGTCTGCTAAATGTTTCCTGGGCACCTGCTCTGCACATGCCCTGTGCTGGGCACTGAGGAGACACGGCCTGGGCCATGCCCTTGAGGGGCTCACTTGCCGCCTGGGGGGGTCAGTCATAAAGGCCTGTGTCCCAATGCCATAATCGGCCCTATCAACCCGCAGACCTGCGCCCAGTACACAGAGCCCAGGCAGCGGGACAGGAAGTGGAGGAAGGGTTTCTAGGAAGTGGCAGCATTGCAGCTGAGGCTTGAAGGGACACCTGTAGGCGTGTGTGGGGCAGGTGAGGAGGGTGTCCTGTGTCCTGTGTCCAGGAAAACAGCAGGCCTAAAACACAGTGCATCAGAGCACTGCAGGGACTGAGTTCAGGGGGATAAGCGACGGGGGGACAGGAAGACGGGGGTAAGACAGGAGACCCTGTGTGGGAGGGAGGCCTGGGTGCCAGGACACGAGACCCTGTGTGGGAGGGAGGCCTAGCTGGGGACGTTTGGGGGGCAGAGGAGGGACGGGGCAGGCTCTGGGGTCAGGCTGGCCAAGGGTCAATGCCAGTCCTGCCACTTCCTCACTGACCATCTCTAGGCACGTCTCCCCCTTCTCTGTGACACGGAGATGCTATTCCTTTCTGGCAAAGTCAGAATCAAAGTGACAGAGTGGACATAATGTCCTTGCACATAGTAAGCTCTCTGTAAACGCCAGGTGCTAGAATTAATTATTACTGTCCTTAAGGAGTGGCCCTGCAGGCTCCTTGGGACAGGGCCTAACACGGGAGAGAGGGTGCTCAGAGGTCCGAGGACAGTGGGAGCGTGCTCACGGGGAAGTAGGGAGGGGCTGCCTGGAGCTTCTGAGCAAGCAGGGCTGAGGGGCCTGCAGCAGATGGTCCCTCAGACCCCTCCTATTTCAGACATCCTGTGCCAGGTGGCAGGTGCACCTGCCAGGCTGGCACACGGCCTGGCACACAGTAGGTGCTCAGTGAACGTTTGCTGAATGAACTAATGAGGATCCTTCAACGTCTGTGCAAAACTAAGTCATGACACCTTTTTTCAGAAAAGACACCTGAGAACCCCACTTCCTGGTCCATCCTACTTGGTAGGCACAACCCACCCCCCCAACTCCCATGCCTGCCCATGAGGAAAGGTCATTCCTGGGACAGGCTGGGCTGGGTCCGGCTCCCTGAGGGGACAGGTCTTATGCTAAGGTAAGCCTGCCTCCTACAAAAAGGAGGATTCAAAGTTATTTCCTCTCCTCACTAGCCTCCAGGGCGTGGCCTGCTGTGGGGCCTGGAACCCTAGGGCTGCTGTGACCTTAGAGGGGATGTGTTGGCTCTTTGGGACTCCCCGATGGTGAACCACAAGGGGACAGGTAGAATCTCCAAAGCTGACATTCCCTCCTTCACAACGCTGTCACCCCCACCCCCCACCCCCAGAAATCCCCAGCTCAGATTGGGGATGGGGGAGCTGACAATGTGGTATGAAATCATTCCTGCAGGAAGTAGGGAGGGGTCTTTCCATGGAGAAAATGAAAAACTCACACTACAGGGGAGGGGGGCTCCTGGGCTTCAGTCTAGGCAGGATCCATCGGAGCGATTACCTCACACCCAGCCAAGAAGGGAGACCCCACCCACACCTAACAGTCCCGGGCTCTTCCAAACAATACCATGCACCCCCACCCTACCCCACCCCACCCCACAGCACATGTAGGACTTAGGGCCCCGGCTGAGCAGGATCACACCCACAGAGGCAGCAGGCCTTGCTCTCTGTGCTAAGTGGGTGGGTTCAGGGGGCCAAGGCCCAACAGGTCCCCAGTTAGAGCTGATGGGGAGGAGGCAAGGCAGTGCGGACAGGTGCGGAAAGACAAAGGCTTCGGGAAGCTGGGGACGGTGGCCAGGGCACGCTTGCAGGGAAATCTGCCCAGAGCCCAAGGGGGCCTGCCCCCCACCCCCGCGATGGGCTCCGGGTCTCCCCAGATCCCACGCCCACACTCCCTGCAGCGGCACAGAAGCCCCGGGGAGGGCTTCCCAGAGAAGGCAGGGACCTGCCACAACCCCGGAGAGGAAGAAGGGTGAACAGACATACTCGAAAGGACAGACAGAGGGAGACACGGAATAACCCGGGAAAGAGGAAGAGACCCAGGAACATGAGTGTGCGGAGCCGCTCTTGGGACCAAAATCAGAGACCAAGACACAGGGACGCAGGAAAAACCTATACGTGGTGAGCTGGGGGCGCATGGAGGAGGCCACGACACGCAGAGACAGAGACATAGAGAGACAGACACACGCACAGAGACACACTCAGAGACGGAAACACACAGAGACGGAGACGCACGCAGAGACGGAAACACAGAGAGACCGAGACGCACGCAGAGACCGAGACAGGCACAGAGACGGAGACACAGAGACAGAGACGCGTACAGGGACAGAGACACACGCAGTGACGGAGACCCGCGCAGAGACCCCGGAGGCGCGCACTCCCCCGGCGCTGGCGGCCCCGGCCCGCCCCACTCACCGAGGCCGCAGACCTCACGGCGCAGGCTGAGGCGGCCGCGCTCCTCGGCTATGGCGCGCAGCATGCGCTGCAGCGACCGCTCCTCGGCCTCCGCGCCGCCCGCAGGCTCAGGGGAGGCGGCGGCAGCGGCGGGGAGGGCGGGCGGCCCGGCACGGAGCCCCGCGGGCGCGGGCGCCGAGGCGCAGGCCCGGCCCGGCGGCCGCGCAGAGGCCATGCCGGGCCCCGGCTCATCGCCCGCGCCGCGCCCGCCGGGGCCCCCGGCGCGCCCCGCCGCCCCCGCCCCGGCGCCACCCGCCGCGAGCACCAGTGAAGCCACAATCCGCCTTTGTACGCGTCGCCGCCGCCGTCGCCGTCGCCACCGCCGCCGCCGCCACCCGCCTGCCAAGCCCAGGGAAAGGAGCACAGCTCCGCGCCGCCGCGGCCGCCCGCGCGCCTCCGGGCCACCGCCCGCCCCGCCCCGGCCCCCCAGGCCCCGCCCCGGCCCTCCAGGCCCCGCCCTGGCCTCTCGGGCCCCGCCCCCCACCGCCGCGCGACCACGTCCCGACTCACCCCAGGACCGTCCCGACCCGCCCCCGGCTGCTCGGGCCCCGCCCCTGAAGCTGCTCGCTCCGCCTCTTGCCCGCCCCGAGCCGCCGGGCCCCGCCCTCGACCGACGAGGCCCCGCCTCGGCTTCCACGGCCAGGAGCCCGGCGGGCAAGGTCTCTTCCCCACCCCCACCAAACCTGGCGGCTCTGGCCCCGCCCCCCTCGGACGCCAGCCACGCTCTTCCTCAAACGGCTGTCGCGAGCCGGTCTCGACCTTCCGCGCGGTGCCTCTGACCCTCCCTGGCCGCTTGGCCCCTGCGCCCACCTCCTCCAGGCCCTACCCCCGCGGCCGTCCGCGAGACCGGCCCCCGCCCCCAAACACCGTGCAGCGGTTTGGCATCTCTGAGCCCCTCCCATCGCCCCTTCCGGGCCTATTTGTCGCCCCCTCTGCCCTCCTACCACCTGCTCCTGTTGCGTCCCGCGCGAGAATACTTTGTCACCTGCTCCCCACGTTGCCACTCTCCTCCCAGTCCAGTTGCCAAGGCCGGTTTCCGCCGGGAACATCCTCCGCAGAACCCAGGGTGAGCTCACCCCCTCTCCCCATAACGTGTCCTAGGGGGCATGATGCAAAGCCCTGCCTCCTGCATGGAGTCCTTCGCCCAGTGCCAGGCAGGGTGTTGAGAAGGGCTCTGAGCCTCAGTTTCTTCAGCTGTGCAATGGGGGTGTGTCCCTGAGTGTTGACTAGGTAGGAGAGGATCGAGGAGTAGGAACATATGGGGTCAGCTGGGCATGTGATCCTGATGAAAGCCAAGGTCCAGCCAGGAACCCATGGTGTGCTGGCCTCTGCTGATGGTGAAGACCCGGGGAAGAAGCAGCCAGAGGCCTTCCCGGGACCCAGGCCTGCTAGCACTTCTGGGGCAGGTGGAAATGGAGAGTCAGTGGCGGGGGGGGGGGGGGGGGGGGG
>NC_138373.1:156101100-156107580 GCF_054177405.1 Leptonychotes weddellii
AGCAGGGGGAGGGGCAGAAGGAGAGGGACAAGCAGACTCCTGGCTCGGCTCGGAGCCCCAGGACCCTGGAATCATGACCTGAGCTGAAGGCAGACCTTCACCGACTGAGCTCCCCAGGCGCCCCTAGCTTATGTTATTGTGAGAATACAGTATATGATACGTACACAAACATGTACGGTACATACACAACCACAACACCCAATGTGTGTTTATCGACTGTGTTATTGGTAAGGCTCCTAGTCAACAGCAGGCTATGAGTAGTTAAGTTTGGGGGGGCGTCAGAAGTTACACGGGGCTTTTCAGCTGCGTGGGGATGGCGTCCCTTGAGCCCCATCTGGTTCAAGGGTCAACTGTGCTCTTCTCCCCATCCTTGTAAAACGTGTCCCCTGGTTTCCCTCAGGTCCCAGTGTCCCCTCCTCAAATGGCCTGTTCCGACCATCTTACCAGAAACCCCCCGCCCTTGCTCTCCTCTCCTGCCTTATTTTCCGCACAGCACAGCACTCACCTCCTCCCACATCACACTGAACGGCTGCGCAGGCTGTGTATCCTACGATTCCTGCACAGCTCACGGCTGTGTTCCCGGCGCCTAGCACACTGCGGGGCACACGGTGGACACCCTGGGAATGAGCGTGGGATGAGCAGAGGCAGAATGGATGAGAGGCCTGATAGGAAGCAGGAAAGCCTCTTGGGCGAGGCAGTAAGGAGGCCTGGGACCGTGGCGCTGGGGAACAGCCTGGAGGAGGAAATGGGTGTTCAGGACCCTGCTTTAGTTTTGTGCCCCTGGGCCCAAGCACCTCTGGGCAGGGCCCGCGTCTGGCCCCTCTGTGCCCTCAGTGCCCCGCGTTGGGGGTGGGAATGGGGGTCCTCTGTAAAGAAGTGTGGAGTGAGGGAAGTAAGGAAGTAAGCCATGGGCATGTCTCTCTTCTTCCCTGGGCCTGTGTCTCCAGCTGTACAATGAGGTCACTGGCCCGAGGGCTCTGGCCTCCACCTCTGAGTCTGGACAGCTGGGATTAGGGCTGCAGAAACGGGAATGAGACTTGCTGAGGGCTCACAGACTGGCAAGTCCAATGGCCATATCCCTCTCTGTCTCCCCAAACCCCTCGAAAACCCCTGCCTGCCCCCACCGCCTCCCCTTTGTTCATGCTGTTCCCCGTGCCTGAAATCCTCTCTTCTCCACCATGCTCGCCTTGGAGGCCCGCTGTTGCTGGGGAAGCCTTTCTGGTTAGGCTTGGCCAATGCATTTGTGTTCTCATCTGCTTCGTGAACTCCACCCACCCCCACACGCGGCCGCCTCGGTAGACTCTGTGCCATGGGGCCAGCATCAAATCAACTCTTGCTATTCTTCCTGGATCCAGCTCAGGACAGGTGACCGAAAATGTTTGTTGAAGGAAATAATGAACATCGCTTTGGCTCTCTGCTTTTTATTTCAGTAATACTCCTGGTATTGTCCTCATAGGGAACTTTTTTTTAAAGATTTATTTATTTATTTTAGAGAGAGAGAAAGAGAGAGGGTGCAGGGGGAGGGGCAGAGGGAGAGAGAGAATCCTGGAACAGACTCCCCGCTGAGCACAGAGACTCGGGGCTCCATCCCAGGACCCTGAGGTTGTGACCCGAGTCAAAATCAGGAGTTGGACGCTTAAACCAACTGAGCCACCCAGGCGCCCAACCTAGGGAACTCTTTAATGTCAACAAGTGTTGAATCATATTTTGCACTCGAAGTAGGCATGAGCCTGGGCCATAGGGCGTATTCTGTTTCTTGATCTGGGTGCAAACTACATGGTCAGTGTACAAAAATCAAGCTGTAACTTTGTGAGTTGTGTACTTTTCTGTATATAAACATTCAGATTATAAAATAGAATTAAGAATAAAAGATTTAAAATCCCTGAAAAAAAATTTGGTTTAGCTATATTTCCTATGACTATGAAAAAGTTCTTTTCTGCAAATAAATGAACTGCACTTTTAGAGAGACTACTGAGGAAGGGGGAAGTGTGTAGGCAGAATAATGTCCCCCAATGATGTCCAACCCTAATCCCTGGAAGCTGTAAATATATGTTACATAGCAAAATGGACTTTGCAGATGGGATTAAGGACATGGACTTTGAGGAGGAGAGATCCTCCTGGATTATCCATGGAGGCTCAATCTTTTTTTTTGTTTAAGAACTGTTTTTTTTTAAAGATTTTATTTATTTATTTGACACATAGAGAGCGAGAGAGGGAACACAAGCAGGGGGAGTGGGAGAAGGAGAAGCAGGCTTCCTGCTGAGCAGGGAGCCCAATGCCGGGCTTAATCCCAGGATCCTGGGATCATGACCTGAGCCGATTTTAGCCCAAAGTGAGAGCCCAGTCGTCCTTCTATGGAACTATAAGATAATACATTTATGTGGTTTGGGGGCACTTATTTTGTTAGTCCTGGCAGCAATAGAGAGAGCCCCTGGCCACCAACCTTCTCTTCTCCAAGCTTCTGTCTTTTCTCCAGCTGACGGTCTGTGTCATGGTGTATGGGCCTGGGGTGATGGCTGAGATATTCCCTCCTGCCCTTAATGTTCCATGAATCTAGAGCTGGACTCCCAATTGTTCATCTTTTCTCCTTGAGAAGACAGGACAGTTCTCTGGGGCTGAGTCAGGTGGGCACAGCCCCACCTTGGTTCGATAAGCAGAAGCACGGCAAAGGGCAGGTTCACAGGCTCTTCGATCACTGCAGAGAATCTGTTGAAATACTTCTCACAGTCATGTGAGTTTCCCGGCCTGACTTCTCCCTCCTTAGGACTCGTGGTTCTCCTTTGCTGCAATCCCTGGTCCCCAGCCTTTTGTTGCTCTGGAAAATTAAACCCAACCTCTCCCAGATCGAGATTGCAACATCTCCTGCAACACTGGGTTTTTTCTCGGCTTTTCTCACCTGCTACCAAGGTCGGGGCACCACCTAAAAGGTTCACCGCCTCCTTCCTCCCCTCCTCCAGCCCTCTTTCCACCATCCACCCAACACACACAAAATATTTTCTCATCCTCGCTGTTGTCAGAAATTCCACCATTAGCACTCCACTTTTTTAAAATAGATCCCTGCTCAAATTCCCCTGGAGGGGATAACCTTAAAGTTATTTTAGGCACCGGCACGGTAGCGAGAAGAAAGGACTCAGAGTTTGAAAGAGGACGTGTCTAATGGGACTGGGGGTGGGGGACATGCTCACATTTCTCGAGGAACTTCTTCGTGCCGGAAGCTTCCTGAATGTGGACAAGTACAGTCCTGAGCCCTGGAAGGCAGCTAGTTTGTCTTTGTGGGTTAGGTTCGACAAGTGTAACCTAGAGAGGCTGAGTAATGCTCACGATCACCCAGCACGTGAGACCCGGAGCCAGGATTTGAACCCTTGTGATGGTTCAGGAATGAGGAGACAGCCAGGCACACACCCTCTGGCATCAAGTCATCCCTTTTCTAGTTTTAAGAAGGAAGGCCCAGGGCGCCTGGGTGGCTCAGTTGGTTAAGCGACTGCCTTCGGCTCAGGTCATGATCCTGGAGTCCCGGGATCGAGTCCCGCATCGGGCTCCCTGCTCGGCAGGGAGTCTGCTTCTCCCTCTGACCCTCCCCCTCTCATGCTCTCTCTCTCTCTCTCATTCTCTCTCTCAAATAAATAAATAAAATCTTTAAAAAAAAAAAAAAAAAGAAGGAAGGCCCACTGGAGAAGGAACGCAGGCTGATGAACTTCGAAGGGAAAAGACCTGCTTCTGCAAGGCTCTGGGATACAATTGCACAATTGCGGGCTACCAGGGGACGAGGGGGTGGGCTGTGCTAAGTGTGGGCAGAGACGAAATAGGGAAAGAAATGTCATCATCAGGAGGGAGACCTGGGACCGACACAGTTTGAACTTTGCCTAGTCCCTTCTGCTCCAGAGCCCTGGGTTTCCCATCTAGTTGTGGAGGCTCAACTAGATGTCCCCTTGGGCCTTTCCAGCCCCAACATTATGGAAGGACAGGTGGGGTGAGCCAGGGCAGAGAGCTAGAGAGCCCACCCTCCTTTTCCCGGTTCCCCCAGTTTCCTACTCCCAGAGCTCCTGTGCGTGAACACACAGCCTTCGCCCTCTTGGGCCAATAGAAATTATATTAACAACCAACGTTGTGTATTACTGCGAAACACAACAGTAAAATGGCAAAGTTAAAATTAAGAGATGCTTCATTAAATACCTACAAGATATAACATCGTATCATCTTTATTTTTTTAAAGATTTTATTTATGTATTTATTAGAGAGAGAGAGAGTGGAGAGACAATCAGACTCCGCATTGAGAGCAAAGCCCAACCTGGGACTCGATCTCATGACCTGAGCCGAAATCAAGAGTCAGTTGCTCAACTGACGGAGCCACCCAGGCTGCCCCTCATCTTTATGTTTGATGTGATATTTATAAAAGTTTCACTACATTTGAGAACTCTTTGTAGGTTAGATTTTTCTCAGGTCACAAGGACTCTGAGAATGCCAGGTGGTTGATGGGAAATCAGAAATGAAAGATAGTGATATATTTTATCTTATTTAGCAAACATGGATGCAGGACCTACCATGGGCTGGGCACTGTTTTCTTTCTTTTTTTTTTTTTTTTAGATTTTATTTATTTATTTATTTGAGAGAGAGAGAATGAGAGACAGAGAGCATGAGAGGGAGGAGGGTCAGAGGGAGAAGCAGACTCCCTGCCGAGCAGGGAGCCTGATGCAGGACTCGATCCTGGGACTCCAGGATCATGACCTGAGCCGAAGGCAGTCGCCCAACCAACTGAGCCACCCAGGCGCCCTGGGCACTGTTTTCTGACTTTGCAAATGCTGACATTGAATTCTGTGATTCGGAGACATCATCATCCCTCTTCCGCAGATGAGCCCACTGGGGCACAGAGAGGTTAGGTGACTCGTCCATAGTCCAAAGGCAGAATCAGGCAACCAAGTAAATTCAAGAGCAAAATTATAAAAATCCTTTCAGACTTTTTTTTCTTGGAAAAAAAATACGTTTGATAAAGGTACATTCATGTTTGAGATGATGTGGGCAGAGCCTCCAAAAGCAAGAGTGCCTCAGGCCACCAAAGGCCTGGAAATGGCTCTGTCCCTTGAGGCCCAGCATGGGGCCTGCACATGGAAGGTGATGCTCAGGGGCTCCTGGGGGGCTGAGTCCATTAAGCGTCTGCCTTCGGCTCAGGTCGTGATCCTGGGGTCCCGGGATCGAGCCCCGCGTGGGGCTCCCAGCTCAGGCGAGAGTCTACTTCTCCTTCTCCCTCTGTTCCTCCCTGTGCTTGTGCTCTCTCTCTCAAATAAATAAAATCTTTAAAAAAAAAAAAAAAGGCAATGCTCAGTGGATGAAAGAGCACTGAATAGCTCGCTGTCTGCTGCGGGGGTGGGGAGCAGTGGAGAATGGACACAGCACCTCGTAAACACCCGGCATTGGGCTGAACTCATTGTATCCAGCCCGTTTTGTCCACACTTTAACTGGAGGCTTGTCTGACAGCATCCCCATTTTATAGGACAGTAAACTGAGGCTCGGAGACGCCAAGTGGTTTAGTCACACGGCCCGGGTGCAGCATAGCTTGGGATTTGAGCCCATGAGCCTGGAGAAGAATGCAGGGATTGTATTGGGGTTTTGTGGTCTCACTTAGGTCATATGGATGTATTTATTAATCCCTACTTGGCGGAGGCTCATTGCTGGAAGTGTAGAACCCAGCAGCTGTTCTCACCCACTTCTGTCCTTTCCTGACGGAGGTGTTGGGAGCACTGGTGGACCTCAAGCCTTGGGAGCCACCCCTAGACGCTGCTTATGGGGTTTCATAAGTGAGACCAGGGTGGGTGTGTTAGTTCATTGTGCCCACTGTAGCGAAAGACCACATGCTGGGTGGCTTACAGCAGAAATTTATTCCCTACGGTTCTAGAAGCCAGAAATAAGAAATCGAGGTGTTGGCAGGGCTGGGATCCCCCCAGAGGCTCTAAAGGGAGCCCTTCCTGCCTCTCCTGCTCCCGGCGTCTGAAGCTGCTCTTTGGCTTGTGGCCACATCCCAGTCTCTGCCTCTGTTGTCACATGGCCTCTCCCCTCTCTGTCTCCGTGGCTCACATCCCCCACTCCCTCTCTCCTAAAAGGACACTTGACAGTGGCCTTGGGTCCACCTTAAACCCAGGATGCTCTCATCTCAAAAGCCTTAACTTGGTTATATCTGCAAAGATGTTTTCCAAATAAGGTCACTTACTTTCACAGGTTCCAGGTAGACCTGTCTCGGAGGGGGTGGGGGGAATGAGGTCCCGCTACCTTTGCAGGCACAGTACGCATTCCATCTTCTAACCGTGGGTCTGGATTTTTCCTCTGGGACCCACTTGGTCCCCATTTCAGGCCACCTGGGGTGAGCACTCTGAGCCAGCGCTGGCCTGTCAGAGCAAAGCCGCTCTCCGGCAGGGGGACTGGTCCAGGGCTGGTCCAGCCGGAGCAGTCTGGGACTCTGGTTGTCTTTGCGGGGGGGGGGGGGGGGGG
>NC_138373.1:156107680-156129145 GCF_054177405.1 Leptonychotes weddellii
GAATGAGCCCTTACTTAACCCAGGGATGAATTTTGGTGTCACTCTGGCCGTCAGGGTCCTCTTTGCCAGAGATGGGAATGAGGTGCCGGCCGTCGGCCGTGAGCATGTAGTAGGGCTCATTGCACGGATGGGGGACCGAGGCCCAGAGAGGTGGGACCTCCCTGAGGTCACACATGCCGTGCCTGATGTCCAGAGTGCCCCCTGACCCTCAGACCCTGACCCGGCTCGCCCTGCAGGGGGCTGGCTGTGGCCCCATCCGCCCTGCTCCATGTCATGGCCCTGCTGAGTCTGCTGCCTCAGTTTACTAATGTTTTCTTCCTTCTGGGCGAGGCTGTTCTGCTCACAAAGTGTGCTCATTCGTGCCTCACGGTGGGATGGAGCCCAGCTCTTCATCCTGGGGTCTGGAGAGAGCATTCGGGAGGGCTGTGAACTCGGGTGGGCAAAACATCACATCTTTATTTTCGCTAACTTCTGGCTCAAATCAAGCACTCCCTTCATTATGACTGCAGGCTACAGACCACAAAAATGTCACAGACCATGGCGGTATCTGCAGCTTTGTCAGCGACAGGCACACGGGGCCTGGTGGGCGGGTGGGTCCCTGCCCTCCCAGAGCTGTCCCAAGAGCCCAGCGAGCCCCAAGGCCTCCAAGAAGGGACGTGATCTCAGATTTGAGTGTATAAGGATGACTGTAGAGAATTGGAGTCAGCGAGGCTGCGGCACGGGGTCAGAGGAAGGGCTAGGGGTCCTGGGCTGGGGGTGTCGCCGCCAGTGGGAGGGAGAACAAGGCCAAAGGCAGTGAGGACGTCGCGGTGGGAGGCCTTGGGGGCCCGTATGATGTGCAGCCTGAACCCCCTGCCCCTCACCTCACCCTAAGCCTTTCTCCTCCCCAGCTTTTGGAACACCCCCCTTGCCTTCCCGGACCAGCCCTTGCAGGCGTTCAGAGTCAGGTCCTCCAGGCTCCGTCCTGGGTGCTCCTCCTGACTCCCACGCACAGCCCCCATGGCATCCGGGCAACTGCCCATGTGTGCGTCACCTCGCCCTGGGCCCAGCTGACTACTCTGATGGCAAGAGGGGAGACCACACAGAGGAGAGCGGGGTTCACCCGACGCCCGAGACACCACCACCTGCCCCACCTCCTCCCGCGGGCTCTGCACGTCCGCTGCTCAAACCGGAACCCCGGGGGCTTTGCCGCCGTCCCTCTCCCTCGTTCTCGTCTCTAACCCATCGGGTGATTTCTCTTCTGAGCACGTTCGGGTCCCTCTGCTTCCCAGCAGCCCCACTGTCACCACGCTGACCCACACTGTTGGCTCTTCTGCGTCAGCTCTGCTACCACGTGTCTGTTTTCTGTGGCCGTGTGACAAGCCACCACACACTTGGTGGCTCGACATCTCACGGTGGCCGTAGGCCAGAAGTGCAGGCCCGGCACAAATGGGTTCATGCTCAGTCTGGCGGGCTGAAACCCTGGTGCTGGCAGGAGCCGAGGTCTCATCTGAGGGCAGGCGAGGGCAGAAGTCCTTTCCCTGCAGCCATACAACTCATGGAAGCTGTGTCTTCAAGGCCACAGGAGTGCATCTCTCGGACTCTCCCTGTCTCTAAGACTCCCTCTTTGAAAAGCTCACCTGATTAGGTCAGGCCCACCCTGGATAATCTCCCTTTGGATTAACTCAACTGATTAGGGACCTGATTTACACCTGCCAAATTCCCTTTTGCCGTCTAACTTAACGGGGTATGGGAGTGATATCCCCTCATAGCTATAGGTCTCGCTCACACTCAAGGGCACCGGTGGTCATTTTAGAATTCACCTACAACAGATAGCCTCTCCATGGGGTCTCCTCAGCCCTAGACCCCTGGCCCCTCCAACCCAGCCTCTGCTGGACAACCAGGGTGATCTATCCTATCTGTCTGTCTGCCTGTCTATTCATCTACCTATTACTGATGTACCTTTCCTACTTTGTTATTCTTTTTTTTTTTTTTCAGTTTAATATGAAATATTTCAAATAAATCCCCAACCAGAGTGAACAGTATCATGGACATTCCAGGTACCCATCACCTAGCTTTGAACAATTGTTAATATCTTACCTTATTTTCTTCATTTATCTTTTCTCCTGAATATTTTGAAGTCAATTTCAGACGTGGTGAGTGTTCACTTCTAAATACTTCAGTATGTGCGTCCCAGTTTTTAAATGGATGTTTTTCTCCATCACCACAATACCATCACCCCCGTAATAAAATGAACCCTTTCTAAACCCCAGTCGCATTCACATTTCTCTTCTGGTCCCTCAAGCATTCTTCACCAGCTGCTCTGAGCTAGGATCAAGGTGATCCTTACAACGTCCAGTGTGAACTCGTCACTTCCCCACTTAGCACCTCCTGGTTTCCCTCGCTCAGCCTGAAGCTGGTGGCGCCTCACCTCGTGTCCCCTCACCCACCCCTGCCCCAATGCCGGCTGGCCTCCTTTCTGCTTCTCAGCGGACCATGTTCTCCCAGCTGCTGTACCTTCATGTCCGTGCTTTCTTCTGGGATTTTCTCTGTGTCTTCTCTTCCAGTTCAGCTGTCTTTCCCCCAAGGAGGGCCCAGGAATCAGGTCCCACTCCTGTCTCTGATCTCTTGGAACCCCGTGTTTGCCCTGCACCCACTCCTATCCTTCAGAGCACCCACCTCGGTCCATGATGACCCACTCGTGGGCGTGATTTCTTGACTGCTCTCTCACTCCCCGACCAGCCTGGGACCCCTGAGCGTGAACGCGTCTGTTTGCTCACCATCATATCCCCCCCACCTGGTCCACAGCCACCGAGTCAGTGAATGAGTGAGTGAACCAGGGTGCGGGCGAGGCCTGTGCCAACCCCACAGGAGCCTGGGAGCCCCTGCTTGCCAGAGGGGAGTCAATGACAGAGGGACATGGCCCCCAAAAGGACAGGGCCAGCCGTGGGAGTACTGCTGCCCCAGTGGTCATTACAGGGCACTAATAGCCCAGCATGGCCCCAAGGACACCTCACCCCTCTCCCCTCGCCCTCTCCTGACTCCTCCTGCCTGAGGCTAGCCAGACCTCACCTCCCTTCTCTCCGGTGCTGCTCTCAAAGGGAGGGACTGCTTTGATGACGAGGCCAGAGGCAGGGCGAGTGGCTGGCAGGGTTTCAGCAGATAGCGTTGGATCAATTAGATGTCCAGATGCAAAACAAAAACAAAACAAAACAAAACCCCAAAAAACAAAAAAACAAATGTTCACTCTGACCTCACACTACATACAAAAACTAATTTTTTCATCTATGAAATGGATCCGTAGACCTAAAAGGAATCATTAAAATAGGAAACTTCTACAAGAACACATAAGAGAAAAATCTTGGTGGCCCAGGGAAGCTGTACACGGAAATACAAGCTATAAAAGGCATGATTGATACATTGGACTTGATCCAAATTTAACATTTTGCTCTTTGCGAAGCGTATATCCAACAAAGGACCTACATCTGAAACCATGTTTCCCAGGCTTTTTTCATCCCCCAAGGAGCCCTTTTCTCGACATTTCTCTCCTAATCGCCCCCAGGAATGTTCAATCCCACAGGTGTCTGTTTCTGTCCGGTATGTACATCCACGCCCTCCACATAAAATGAGGATGCATTTTCCCCTCCTCCAGGAACAATTTACACCCCTGTGGGGGCATATATGGGAAATGTGTAATCAAGAACGCAAGAAGAACCCTTATAACCAGACAGTAAGTAGACAAACAACCCAACATCTTTTCTTTTTTCAAGATTTTATTTTTAGGTAATCTCTACACCCAACACGAGGCTTGAACTCACAACCCTGAGATCAAGAGTTGCATGCTCCACTGACTGAGCTGGCCAGGTGTTCCCCCAAACCCACTTTCTTTCTTAAATAAACCTTTCAAGGGGCGCCTGGGTGGCTCAGTCGGTGAATCGTCTGCCTTCGGCTCAGGTCATAATCCCAGGGTCCTGGGATCGAGCCCCACATCGGGCTCCCTGCTCAGCGGAAGTCTGCTTCTCCCTCTCCCTCTGCTGTGCTCTCACTCTCTCGGTCAAATAAATAAAATCTTTAAAAAAAAAAAAAAAAAAGAAGTTAAGCATACGCCTCCCACGTGACCCAGCCATTCCCCTCCTAGGATCTCCCCAAGAGAAACGATAGCACACAGTCATCCAGAGACTTGTACTGGAATATTCACAGTAGCTTCACTGGTAATAGCTAAGAGGGAAAAAGTGGAAACACAACCCAGTGTCCCCTACAAGTGAACAGATGAACAAGTTGTACATCCTTACAATGGATTACCACTCAGCAATAAAAAGGAATGAACTATTAATACATGTAACCGTGTGGATGAAGCTCAAAATAATTATACTGAGTGAAAGAAGCGAGGCAAAAAAAAGAGAACATATCATATAATTCCATTTATATGAAATTCTAAAAAATGCAACCAAATCTCTTACATAAGAGGCACCAGGAAACTTTTGGGGGTGATGGAAATCATTACCCTGATTACAGTGATGGATTCAAGGATCTATAGACATACATATCAAACTTCATATATATGTCAAAACTCACCAAATCGTACATATTAAACAAGTATGGTTCATTATACGTCAGTTATACCTCAAAAATCTGTAAATTAGTTGCCCATCCTAAAAATGGGGGGATTTTAATTTTTTAAAAAATCTGTATTGAAAAATGTGACAGGCTGGGGTACCTGGGTGACTCAGTCAGTTGAGCGTCCAGCTCTTGGTTCCGGCTTAGGTCATGGTCTCAGGGTCGTGAGATTAAGCCCCGTGTCCGGCTCCATGCTCAATGTGGAGTCTGCTTGAGATTCTCTCTCCCTCTCCCTCTGTCCCTCCCCTTGCTTACACATGCACTCTCTAAATCAATCAACCAATCAATAAAATCTTTTTACAAATTAAAAAAAAGAAAGAAAAATGTGACTGGCTGCATGCAGCTTTCCATGTGGGCAAGAGGCAGATGGCAGAGTGAGGGCCCCAGGCCCCTCTGGCCCCGGCACTGGCTCCCCGGTTTGCCTGGGCCCAACTTCCCTGGTTTCTCTGCACTCAGGCATCAGCTTCTCGGCCCCCCAGGCCGCTGAGTCTGTGGCCCGGGGATAAGGGAGCTGGGGCTGGGTTCTGAGCAGGGGCGACACAGATTTGCACCAGCAGACCCTTGTCAGGTGGCCCAACAAAGCCCCTCTCAGTCTGGCCGCATCCAGGAGTTTCCAGGGGGTGGTTAAGAGGAACATGAAGCAGCAGGCTTTGGGCTGAACCTGAGAAGAGTGAGAGCTCAGTCAATTTACGACAGACACCAGACCGTCGGAGGTAGGATCACTGTCCCTTTCTACAGAGGGTCACGGGGGACCATCTGACTGGGTGAGGGGTGAGGAGGGCCACAGAAATTGTGCTAGGACTCCTTTGTAACATTATTTCTGTACTGGGTTGTTGAGTCTGTGCCTGGCCTGGAGCTCTCTGCCCACAGGCCCCTTCCCCCCCTCTTGCTGAGGGACGCAGGGGACCGGGCTTTATCACGCCTGTAGCTCAGTACCTCAATCAGTGCAGCTGATTGTAAATATTTGCAGAATTGACGCGCATGGCATTAGCCACGTCCCTCCCTCTCTCCGCTGCCTCAGTGCCCCGCCTCTGAAGGGGAGCTGGGCTTGCTTCTCTTCTCAGCCTGTCGCTCTCTGGAGCTGCTAATTACCAACATCAGTTAGGAAACACGAGATTTGAAGGTTCCAGAAACCAGGTCCATCCTGCGACTCAGAATTTGCCCAGAGTTCTGTGCTCTTGTGGTTCCACCAAATCTGGGGGTCTCCCGAAATCTCGGACTGTTAGAGGAACCTTTCACCTTTGATTCCTCTCTGTTCTTGAGCACTGAACGAATCAAATAAGCAGACGATTTCCCTTTGTGCTCTGGTTTCCAGGAAGCTCAAAGGCACTTCTCCTGGACTTTAGGAATGGTGGAGGATTTGCTTCTGATGAGCACTGAGGAATGAGGTGGGATGCTGGGACACACATGTCCACACACGGTCCTTCCCCCTGCACGTGGAGGGGGGCCCCTGGGCAGGGGGACCTGTGGGAGTTGATGGGGCAGCCTAGGGGAGAGAAGAGGCCCAAGGCAGGGGGACAGAGGGAAGGGGACACACACCCCGGGGGGGCCACCGCATGGCTTCCTTCTCTGGGCTCCCTGCTTTCACTCTCAGGCCAGCCTATCCTCCAGCCCGCAGCCAGAGAAGGCCTTCTAATGGCCAGGCTAGACCCCGCCGAGCGGCAGCTCCCTTTCGGAAGATCAAAGCCCGGGCCTGCAACCACCTGCAAGCCTCCCCGACCCAACCGTGAGCGGGGGGCCGCCGCCAGGGGGCGCCCGACACCAGAGCGCTGCCCACTGGGCCGCGGAGTGGGGAGGAGCGTGGCTTTCCCCAAGGGAAGTCCTGCTCTGGGGGCTCCCGCCCACCGCCTGCGTCCCTGCCGCACCAAAACCACACTCTGTGCCCCTCACTGCCTCTCTTCCCCCTTAAAGACCCAGTTGAGGTACCACCGCCTCCAGGAAGCCTTCCTGGGCCTCAGGCTGGGCCAGGCTTTTCCCCCAGGCTCGCACAGACCCCTGGGGCCCTGTCCACGCTGTCAGTCACTGCTCCGGTCTCCCAGGAGAGTGGATGGTGAACCCTCGGGCAGGGCTGGGCCTGGGTTACCCATCACCCCAGAATGGCCACTCTGGCAGTAGTGTTCAGGTGCGTAAATCTGGGAGCTGGGAGCCCCACGCAGCTTTGCTGGGTCATCAGTGGTGGAAGTCCTGGCCCCCCACCCCTCCCTTGCTTAGGCCTTGCTTAGTGGCTGCAGATGCTCAGGAATGGGCTCCCTGTGTCCCACCCCCATCCCATCTCATGTCTGTAACCCCGGAGGACGTGCCCTTCTAGCCTGCAGGCTGACTCCTGCCTCAGTTTCCCCACCTCTAAAGGGGAGGTGGCATTCCAGCTCCCGACCCCTGGCCTTTGCATTAGCTGGTCCCTCCGCCAGGACGCCCTCCTTGCTACCATGCGTCTCTGCCTGCTGTCTCCTTCTTGAGAGGAGCATTCAACTGGAGTGGGGGATCGTTTGTGAGACTCCTCTTTAATTTGTGAGCAATAATAAAGGACTCAGATGCTTGGAAATTACCTCCTCAGAATTAATAAATTAGAGAGTTATCTGTGTAAAGATCTGCGTCACTCTGTGATTTGACCGTACAGGATTGGCCAGCCTGGCAGGCGCAGTATGTCTGTCGGGCAAGACGGCTTTGGAAAGGCTGGGTCTGAATGCTCTAGAACACTCAGACCCCCACTCCCCAGGGTCCCTGCTGGCCTCTGGTCACAGGCACCATGTAGGTGATGCATGACACAAACTGGAGGGATACTGCCTGGGTTCAAGGCCCAGCTCCAACTCCGGCTAGCTGTGTGACCTCAGGTAAGTGACTGAACTTCTCTGTGCTTCAATTTCTTCGTTTGTAAAATGGGATGGTGTTATCAGAGCTAGCCCCCACCCCGCCCTCCATTCTCAGGAAGATTAATAAGACAGTGCCTGCCTGACACTCGGGAGAAGGCCCAGCACAGAGGAGATGCTCAGAAGGGTTAGTTAGGAGCACTGCTGTGAATTAAGTAGAGGGTCTGCCATCACCTGCTCAGGGGGATGGGAGAGGAAGGAGAGGCTGGCCCCACCCCAGGGCTTGGCAGGCTTGCGCAGTCTCTCCTTGGCTCCTAGAACCCCTCTCCTCATGCCCCTCTCTCGTAACCCCGACCACACATGGGAACACACCTGTCCCCTTAGCTGACAGCTCCTGGAGGAGGGCAGGGGTTGGCAGAGTAATGATCTCTGGGGGGACAGGGGGGTTGTTCCTGTCTTTTCCTGGGCGAGGACTCTTCATCATGCGTCCCTGATTTAAGGAAGCGGGAGTTTCCTGTGTGGGCTGAGAGAAGGAAGGAATGAATGGACAATGAGTGAATGAGTGAATGAGTCTGGGCAGTGGGGGCAGTGGCTACGCACGGGGGCGTTGGCTTCCAGAAGCCTTGGATGCAAGTCCCGGCTCACCCACCTACCAGCTGCGTGGCCCCAGCTCTGAGCTGCGGCGTCCTCCCCTGAGCCGCCCAGCCCTGTGCCCAGCATCTCGGAGGGACGGCATGCTTGTCTGCTGAAAGAGTGTGCCCCTAAATCCCAAATCCCTAGCCCCCCCAGTGTGGCTGTATTGGGGGATGGGTCCTAGAAGGAGGTAACTCAGTTAGAGGAGGGCATAAGGGCGGGCCAGGATCCCATAGGATTCGTGTCCTTGTAAGAAGAGATTCCAGAGAGCGGGCTCTCTCCGTGTGGGCATGAAGGAAAGGCTGATCAAGTTCAAGGACACAGAGAGAAGGCCGGCATCTGCATGCCAGGAAGAGAGCCCCCACCAGGAGTGGAGTCAGCCCAGTCCTCCGTGGTGGACAGCATGTCTGGTCTCCAGAACCGTGAGACAATGAACGTCTGTTGTTTTAGCCGCCCGAGTCTGTGGTACTCTGTGGTGGCAGCCCGAGCTGGCTGGGGCACCCAGAGCACGAGGGCTGGGGATGGACTCTGGTTGAGCACCAGGCCCCGGGCTTCCCCGCTCCATTCTGTCTGCTGGGGAGAGCACCAGCGTTCTCCCTCTCGCCTCCCCCCAGCCTGCCTGCCTGGGACCAGCAGAAGGGGCCTGAATTACCATTTCCACCCCTCCCGGATTAGAAGCCAGGCTCCTGTCCCCTCAGCGTTCCCCAGGGAAGAGTCCCCACCTATGAAGACCGGATGGTGGGACCCACTTCCCCAGAGGATCTGGGGGTCAGCCACTCCCTCCATGCCTCTCCAAACACCTGTGGGCCAGGCTCCTGGGACACCAAGACTGCCATTGCTGAGGTTACCTTTGAGACAGGGCCACAGACAAGAAACAAATATGCCTCAAATAACCCTCAGCAGGTCAGTCCTGGAAAGCTCCAGCAGAGCGTGGCACACAGGGGGCCCGCAGTGATGCCCTCTGGGGTCCTCCATCCAGGCACCTGCAGCTCTGAGAGGCGGTGTTTCCAGGCCTCTGAGCTCAGCTGCACTTGCCCCCCGCGCTGCTTCAGTCTCGGCAGACAGGCCACGACACCCTGTCCCACGGGCGGGCTTGGTCCCTTGCCCCCCGGGGGGGTAAGCAGGCCACAGGGAGACCCGAGCTCGGGAGCCACATGCAGTGCTCCTGGCCCTGCTCTGCCACCCCAACACTGTGGCCCGTGGTGCCCTGAACGGTGGCCTCCCAAAAGGTATGGCCACCTCCTGACCCCAGAACCTGGGCATAGTACCTTCCAGGCCATAGGTGAGTAATTAAGGGTATTTCAAGAAGGACTTTATACTGGGTTATCGGTGTGAGCCCTAAATGCAACCACATGTCTCCTTACAGGAGAGAAGCAGAGGGAGTTCAGAGACAGGGAAGGAGGCCACGCGACCCACAGAGCTGCGATTGGAGCCACGTGGCCACCAGCCAAGCAGGGCCCGCAGCCATCCGAAACTGAAAGCCGTGAGGAACAGATTCGTCCTGGGGCCTCCAGAGGGAGCACGGCCCTGCCCACACCATGACCTCAGACGTCAGCCCCAGAACCACGAGAGAATAAATTTTGGTTGTTTTAAGCCACTCCTTTTGAGGTGATTTTTTTTTTATAGCAGCCCCAGGAAATCGAACACACCCCCCTTTAAAATGGGCATAATAAGAACCGCCACGAAGGATATGGTCAGGACCAGATAGGAGGTAGAAAATTCTTTGGACAGCACCTGGCTAGTACATAGCAAGCGCTGAATGCGTGAGACCCTGACTCTTTCCTGGCCACCCACTCAGCCCGCTGGGGTTAGCGGGTAACAGGCCAACTGAGGCCCGGCTACAGGGTCTGAGCGGGCGAGCAGGGAGGATCTTACCCTAGGAAGCATCTCCTGCTCGCACTCACATCAGCTCTGGCCCTGCGCTAAGAGCTCTGTACTTTCTTCATTTAAGGCACCGTCTCAGGCTCTGGGGACATAGGGAGCCCAATACAAATGGTTTTCGTGGCAGGCAGGGGTGGGGTTAGCGGGGGGGCGGTGCGGGGGGAGACAGGCAGAGGAACAATGCAGTTTTCTGAAGGCGACAAAGCAGCAGCCTGAGATGCTGAGAACCTACGGGATGAAGATCAGGAACCGGTCCTCGGTGGGAGGGAGGGACATTTCAACTCAGGTTGTCAAAGCCTAGAAGGAGTGGGCCACGGAAAGAGGGAGGGGACAGGCGGGAGCAGGTGAGCTGTCATGGGCAGAGAGGACAGTAACAGCCTGAGGCAGAGCAGAGCGGCGCTGAAGCCAGGGTGGTGCGGGAGGGGCGCCCGGGAGCCACCTCCCTGGGGGCAGGGCCCATGCACGCGGGGCTTGGAGGGTCAGGGGAGGATTCTGGACTTTTTCCTGAGATCAACAGGAAGCCATCGAAATATTCCAAACCAAACAATGCAATCACTGCGTTTTGAAAACCTCTCTGCAGCGTGAGATACGGTTTCACACCTACTAGGGTGTCCATAACAAAAAAGACAGACATCAGGTAACAAGTATTGGTGAGATGTGGGGGGAGCGGACCCCTCGGGCACCGCTGGGGAGATTGCAAAATGGTGCGGCCGCTGTGGAGAACAGTCCGGCAGCTCCTCAAAGGGCTGCCTAGAGAGTGTTCGCATTCAGCGCTTGCTATGTCCTACCAACTTTACCCCAGGCGTCCTCCCGAGAGAAACGCGCACCTGTCCATACAAGAACATGTGCACGAAAGTTCACAGCAGAATGATTCATAATGGCCCCAAGAACAATCCAAATGCCCATCAGTGGATAAATGGATAAGGACAATTCGGGCTGTAAATACAGTGGAATATGGCTGTGAAAAGGAACAGAGCAGGATACATGCTATGACATGGGGCGCCCAGGTGGCTCAGTCAGTTAAGCGTCCAACTCTTGGTGTCGGTTCAGGTCATGATCTCAGGGTCGTGAGATCAAGGCCCACGTCGGGCTCTGTGCTCAGTGCAGAGTCTGCTAGAGATTCTCTCTCTCTCTGTTCCTCCCCCCCACTCTTGTGCTCTCTCTCTCTCTCTCAAATAAATAAATAAATCTTAAAAAAGAGAAAGACATGGATGAATCTTGAAAACACTGTGCTCGGTGGAAGAAGACAGCCACAAAAAGCCTCATAAGTGTGATGCCAATTATATGAAACTCCCAGAATAGGCCAATCCCTAGAGACGGGAACTAGCCTAGTGGTTGCCAGGGAGAGCAGGAACAGGGAGGGAGTGCCTGCGAATGGGTGTGGGACTTCTTTTTGGTGTGATGAAAATATCTGCTAGTGGTGAGAGTTGTACAACCATGCAAATAAGGACCACCGAACTGTGCACATTATATTTCGTTTATTTATCTTTTAAAAAGATTTTATTTTTAAGTAATCGCTACACCCAACATGGGGCTCGAACTCACAACCCTGAGATCAAGAGTCAGACGCTCCAACGACTTAGCCAGCCTGGTGCCCCAAATGGTGCACTTTAAATGGGTGACTTCGGTGGATTAGGACGGAGACATCTTTGGGATGCTGCTATCCAGCTTAGCCTACTTTATCTTTTCTCCGACGGTACATTGTTGGGACTGGTTTTTCCTAGAGTTATAATCACAATTCTACTCTATTTCCACTTTTGTGATCCTGTTCCGTGCTTTCAGCTGAGGTTCACCTTGCTATTCCAAGCTCAGACCTTGACCATGCATTTGTGTGTGCGGTTGCCCTGTGCCTTGTAGGATGTTTAGAAACATTTCTGGGCTTCACCCACTAGATGCCAACAGCATCCCTCCTCATCACTCCAGTGGTGACAACCAACAGCGTGTCCAGACATTGCCATGTGTCTTCCCGGGGGCAGAATCGACCCCTGTTGAAAACCTCTGCTCTGGAGCAAAGACACTGGATAGAACATCCTTAGAAGGTGTATTAGGGTCCTGTAAACAAACCTGGCCACAGCAGGGGGGTGGGGAGGAGAGAGAGAAATTTTAATAAATTGGTTCGTGTGATGGCAGAGGCTTGGTAAGCCCCAAATATGCATCTCCATCAGGCCGGAGACCTGGAGAGACTGCCGTTCAAGTCTAAGGGCCAGCTGGAGACAGAACTCCTCTTGCTCAGGGGAGGTCAGTCTTTTGTTCTATTTCAGCTTTCAACTAATTGGGTGAGCCCCACCCACAACTGCTTTACTTGGAGTCCACTGATTTAAATGATAATCTCGTCCAAAAAACACTTTCACAGAAACATCTAGAATAATGTTTAACCAGGGGCGCCTGGGTGGCTCAGTTGGTTAAGCGACTGCCTTCAGCTTAGGTCATGATCCCAGGGTTCTGGGATCGAGCCCTGCATCGGGCTCTCGGCTCAGCCGGAAGGCTGCTTCTTCCTCTCCCACTCCCCCTGCTTGTGTTCCCTCTCACGCTGTCTCTCTCTCTCTCTCCCTGTCAATTAAATTAAAGAAAAAAAAATCTTTAGAATAATGTTTAGCCAAATATCTGGCCACTGTGTGTGGTCCAGCCAACTTGATGCATAAAATTCACCATTACAAAGGGATGCAGGCTACCCATAAAAGGAATTGCTTAGAAAATCTTGCACTTGATTTGGTACTTTTTCCTTCTTCCTTCCTTCCTTCCTTCTTTCCTGCCTTCCTGTCTTCCTTTGGTTTTTATACTGGCAGAATTATTTTGGAACTACTTTACTGTAAACAAAAAAACAACTAAGTATATATGTTCAATGGGTTAGGTGTCAAGATTTTCAGGCAAGAACATAAGAACAATTACAGAATCAAATAATATAAGAATGTTAGAACTACATTAGAAATATTGACACAAACTCATGGTTTCAAATAACTACAGTAGCAAACCCTTAATGATGGTCATGTCCCCACAACCCCATGTGTGGGCCAGGAGCCACCCACCGCACCTGGAACGCTATAGTGAGCCACAGGGCAAGAAAGACTGTTAAGGATTATTGGGGTCATGTCACGAGGACACAAGAGCTTGCTTAAGGAACTCCCATTGGCCAAAGTTCTGACAATTTGAAGATCAAAATAAGAAAACTGACTGTGCTTGATTAAAGCAGACTGACTCTATGAAGAACCATGCCCATCGCGATACGTAAGATAGAAAGTTACCATAATGTCCTAGGAAGGTGACCATACTAGAATGTGCTTATGCTGTCTTATCCCTCATTCCATTATGTATCAATAAAAATACATTTGTTTGGGGGCGCCTGGGTGGCTCAGTCGTTAAGCGTCTGCCTTCGGCTCAGGTCATGATCCCAGGGTCCTGGGATCGAGCCCCGCGTCGGGCTCCCTGCTCAGCAGGAAGCCTGCTTCTCCCTCTCCCACTCCCCCTGCTTGTGTTCCCTCTCTCGCTGTGTCTCTCTCTGTCAAATAAATAAATAAAGTCTTAAAAAAAATAGTAAAAAAAAAAAAAACATTTGTTTGAAGACGTTTTCCTGCTCAAGGCAAGGGTCCTAGAATAATCCAGTATTCTGTAACTTCAATAGCTGTAAATTAGGATTTGTTTCATAATAATCTCAAGGGATGGGCAAATGGACGTGACACAGACAAAATAAGATTGATTAGGAGTCCATAATTGTCAACTCTGGGGGATGGGTACTAGAGATTCATTGTGCCATTGCTCAATTCTCCACGATGAAAAAAATTTTTAAATCAGGAGGACGGATGAAACAAAATTAGCAAAGTGCTTGTCATTGGTGAGGCTGAGTACTAAGTACCTAACCTATTAGCTCTACTTCTTTTTTTTTAATTTATTTAATTTTATTTTATTATGTTATGTTAATCACCATACATTACATCATTAGTTTTTGATGTCGTGTTCCATGACTCATCGTTTATTCGCTCTACTTCTGTGTGTGTTTTAAATTTTCCATAACAAAAATCATTTTTTCTAAGCGTCCACATTTGCTAGAGTCATACGTTAGAATCTAAGGTTTGCCAGCTCAACTCAAAAGCTGAGGAGGAGACCCTTAGCTTGTCACTTCCCGTGGTGCCTCCAGCCATCTAGCCTGGAAGGGACAAAGACCAGGCTCCTTCCATGTGCCCCTCCTGAGCCCTTTTCATCTTTCCACCCTCCCCTGGGCCCCCTGACCCCCGTGGGCTGCACCAACTAGCTCCCTGCCCCCAGGCTTCCCTTGGGTTCGGCCAATAGGGGTCCTGGCTAGAGACTGGAAGGCAGGAGGAGAGTGAGCTCAGAGCTCCCTCCTTTACTAGGTGTGTTTGACTCTTTTGGAGGCCATGGGCAGGAGCTGGGCCTCCTGCCTTCCAGCAGACTCTCTTCTTGCCCCTCGAGGCCTGGGGGGCCACAGGCGGCAGGAGGGGCCACCCCATCCCCTGCCAGTGTGCAGTCCTAAATTTCTCATGCTTATGTGCAATCCTCTCCTGCACGGACTCAGGAGCCTCTGCCTGGCCAGACCTCACCCCTTAGAGCCCAGCTGAGGTGCCACTCCCTCGGGGCACCTCTCCTGCCAGCCTGTAAGGAGTTCCAGCCCCAATTCTAGCCTCTCCCTAGCCTGTTGTGGGTTTTTTTTTTTTTTTTAAATGTGTTTTGTGTGATTATTTGATGAATGTCTCCTTTTCCTAGTATAAAGCATCCTGAGCGCAGGGTCTCTGTTTCCTCCCACAATTGTCGAGATACTGCATTCCCAGCCCACGGTTGCAGGCCCTTGATAAGCACTTGCTGAATGCATAATCATCTGAAGGAAGGACTTAGTGAGGCGCTTTATCCCGCAAGCAGCCATTGTCCCAGGTTCTCCTGTGTCCCGCCTCTTATGCCTGTCCCCGTTCTAACCAATAAATGGAATCCTGGTGTGATGCCCCACGGCCATCCCGGCCTCCAGAATAGCGCTACCAGAAGCTTCTGCAGGGATGGAAATGTTCTAGACCTGCCAGGTCCTGTATGGCAGCCGCCAGCCATGTCCTTGGTTACCAGACACTCGCAATGTGCCAAGTGCACTTGAGGAGCTGACTTTGCTATTTTATTTAATGTGGATGGACTATGAATCGCCACGTGCCCAGCGACTGTAGTGTTGGGCACATGGCTCTGGAGAAAGGGGAGGCTCAATGACATGGATGGATTTGAGGAGCAGTTGCAGACCAGCCCCTCCCTGGAAGACCCCCCCCATCCACCCTGATGTCCTAAATCCCAAGGTGGAGTTATTTGTCTGGAGGAAGACCTTGACAGCCCTTGGCCTTGACTCTGGTGTCTGGAGCCAGGGGGAGAGGTGGGGGCTGCTGGGAGCAACCTGGAGCTGGGGGTGGACCGTGAGCCCCCAAAGCCCGGGGCCTGGGGTGCTTTGCTTGCGTTTCATTTCGTTTAGGGTCAAAGTGACAAAAATCCGCTTCCCTATTTCCTACTTTCCTACGCTTCCCTATTTCCTCCCTATTTCCTAAGACCTTGCTAGACAAGCTTCTGCTTGTGCTCCTCTTGTGGTCCCTTTACTCAACATATACTGTCTCACTGAATCCTCCCAACTGAGTCCTTTGCTGTATACACAAGTTTATTTCATTGTCAGAGCAGACCCATGAGGGAGAGATTATGACCACTTCCAGAGGAGGACACTGTGCAACAAGTACTTTGCTTGCCCAAAGTTGCAGCCTGAGGGGCTGACGATAAGTCCCTTGGGTTTAACCTGGATGTCTCCGGGCCTCCCCAGGGAACTGTGCAGGGAGGCCCGAGGCATTCATAGATCCACAAGAACTCGTTTGTCGGGCCTTTCAGGTGCCCTCATGGGGCTTGAGTTAGGGTGGGGATGGGACATGGAAAAGTCACTTTAGATGTGGGGCTGCAGGCAGGTGTTCAATGTTCAAATGCAGGCTCCAGCACGCAAAGGACAGGGTCAGAAAACACCAAGATGGAACTGTTCTGTATCTGAGCTGAGAGAGGCCCCAGAAAGGGGCCAGCGTCCCCACATGGAATCTCCACGGGGACGCAGGAGCACAAACGGGGTCAAGAACAGGGCCTTCTGAGCCTGCCTCCTGGCACTGTGCTGCGTGGCTGTCCCCAGCTCTTCCCTCCAGGCCTCGGTGGATCTGGATGCACACAGGGGCCCCTTCCTGCTGGCCGGGCAGTGGCTGGGATGGATGGGGTCGGGGAGGGGTTGAGCGGCAGTTAAACCAGACCGAGGCCTGGAGTCCAGGCTCCCAGTGCCCAGCCATCCCCCCTGGGTCTGGGGGTCCGCTTTTCTCCTCTGTAAAGTGGGGGTGGGGACACCAAAGGCCTACCCAAGCTGCTGCAGGGATGAAGAGGAGTGAG
Source organism: Leptonychotes weddellii (assembly GCF_054177405.1). NCBI lineage: Eukaryota > Metazoa > Chordata > Mammalia > Carnivora > Phocidae > Leptonychotes > Leptonychotes weddellii. Next base: position 156,123,985 of record NC_138373.1, read on the forward strand.
GGAGGGGAAGGTGCTTAGGAGCCATAAAGTGCTCCCCCTCATCCCTCCAGGGCCTGGGCTCATCCTCCTAGCTCTGACCCACCCAGGTCGGCTCAGGGTGAGCAGTCAGTGGGGACTGACCCACGTGGCAGAGGGAGAGCAATTCTGAGCCAGCCAAGATCTTTGTGGCCGGACAAGAACGGCTCCCCAGGCCTGCCAGGCTCGAATCCCATAGATAAAGAGAGATTAATGTCTAAGCCAGGCTTCATTCCAGAGATGGACAAACCAGTTTGCCACTGCTCAACCAGAGGAGCCTCGCCTTCCCCCAGGGCAAGGGGGTGGGGGCCTGAGCATCCGGCTGACCCTCCTCTGCTTCAAGGACAGCCCTTGGCCTTGACTCTGGGGCTCCAAGAGCTTCCCCAGGACTCAGCGGGTCCTACTGCCCTCAGTCCCCTGTGCCCTAAGGAACTTGCGGACATTCCGTAAATTCAGGTTGTAGATCAGTCCCCCCACCTCATGCCACCCTCAGGTATTGCGGGGGGGTGTGGGGGGTGGGGGGGAGAAGCTTCTGCTTGTGCTCCTCCAGCTGCCCGAAGCCCTGAACCAGCCTCACGGATGCCAAAGTGGACGCCGTCGGGCGTCGGGAGCAGTAAGAACACTGCAGTTTGACCAGGGCACCTAGTGTCTGGGGGACTCCCCCTAGCCTCCAGGGCCCCCACTGGGAAAAAGGGAATGAAAAGCTCTAAAACTGACGTCTTGATTCCTCTCCCTTCCAGACCCATTCTTCCTGCGGCCTTCCCCATCTCGGTTAAGGGCAACTCCATCCTTCCAGTTCCCCAGGCCAGACTGTAGGCCACCCTCGATTTCCCCTTATCTACTCCCCACGTCCCATCATCAGCAAGTCCTGGTGGCCCATCCTGCAACATGTATCTACAGTGTGAACACTCTTCCTGCCTACGCTGATGGCAGCCGGCTCTGTGCCATGCTCTAGCTCCTGCCTGGAGAGCGTCCGCTATGAACCAAGACGTGCTTGGCACCTCGAAAGACTCTCCTCTCTTCTACTTATGTTCATTTAAAAATTCTTTCGCTCGTTCATTCAACACTGATGGGCATGTGCCCTGAGCAGGGCACAGGAGTCGCTGTGATGAAGAAGACTCTATCACGGCCCCGGGGAGGGTCTCTTCTTCTGGGGCTTGGGGGAGCAAGACACACCAATGGCATGATGACATCAAAGTCCCACAGGTCATGCTCAGGAGAGCCATGGAAGGAAGACTTCCGGAGGAGGACGGATTGGGGCTGGGCCTTGCAGGCTAGGGGACCTCCATGCAGGAACACCGCCCGGGCCCCCCAGGCAGTGGGCCCAGAGTGTGCAGAAAGGGCTTCAGGGCAGCAGTCCAGGGGAGGGGCCTTGAGAAAGCATTAGTCGTGGATACCAAAGTCAGGGAGAACAGAAAGCCCGCGTTTTTGGAAACACAAAGGGCAAGAGAGAGCTTGGGGAGCTTGGGGACACACCAGTGTCCAATGGGGCTGGTGCCAAGCATGAGGGGCAAGAGGGGAGGCAGACAGGTTGGCTGGAGATGAGTGGCCACACAGGGCCTTAGATGCTGGGGCCAGAAGCGTGACTGTGTCCTGAGGACAGTCAGGGCCCCCGAGGGGTTTTGCACAAGGGAGGTGACAGCCAGATTTATACTTTAGAAATGTCTCTGTGGGGGTGCCTGGGTGGCTCGGTTGGTTAAGCGACTGCCTTCGGCTCAGGTCATGATCCTGGAGTCCCAGGATCGAGTCCCGCATCGGGCTCCCTGCTCGGCAGGGAGTCTGCTTCTCCCTCTGACCCTCCTCCCTCTCATGCTCTCTGTCTCTCATTCTCTCTCTCTCAAATAAATAAATTAAAAAAAAAAATCTTAAAAAAAAAAAAAAAGAAATGTCTCTGTGACTTCTGGGTGGAGAGGCCCCGGAGAGGTGACAGGTGAGAGAGCAGACCCAAGAGGAGACAGGGCCGCATGGGGTCCCATGGGGTCCCATTACCTAAGTTTAAAATCCGCTTCCCTATTTCCTACCTGGGGGTCACTGGACACGTCCATCTGTCCAGTCAACTGTGTCCCCCTCCCCCCAAATCCATAGGCTGAAGTCCTCAACCCCAGGACCTCAGAACGGGACTGTATTTGGAGACGGGGGCTTGGAAGAGGTAATTAAGGTAATATATGGTCATTAGGATGAGCCCTAACCCAGTCTGGCTGGGGGCCTTACAAGAAGAGGAGGTCAGGACACAGACCCACACAGAGGGAAGACCACGTGAGGACAGGAAGAGAGGACAGCCGTCTGCACGCCCAGGACCGGGGCTCCGGGGGGAACCAGCCCTGCCCACGCTTTGATCTCAGACTTCCGGCCTCCAGAGCTCTGAGAAGCTAAATCTCTGGGGCTTGGGCCCCCAGACTGTGGCATTTGCGTCTGCAGCCCTAGCAAACTAACACGACGCAGGCAGCGTAGCAGGATCGGGAAGGAAGAGACAGACTTGGGTCACTTGGGGGACGGCTGTGCCCGGCACACAGTAAGCACTCAGACATAGCTGTTGAATCAGGTTGGATTCGGCACGAGGGGGGCCGGAAAGGGGGGCCTGGGACAGCCCGCTGAGGGCAGCACAAGCCCGATCACGCTGGGGTGGTGGCGGCCCCGAGGCGGTGGGAGAGATATCTCTGACCTCCAACCCTGGCCAGCGCCCCGGTCACAGAGCACGTTCACCCCTCGACTGTACTTTACGCCTCTGCTTGGCAAGGGGGCACCTTGATATCCCAGATTTACTGAAAAAGGGACTAAGGCTTTGGAAAGGGGCCACCAAGGTGGGGACGCTCTGCAGGACAGGTGTCTGGAGCCAGGGGGAGAGGTGGGGGCTTCTGGGAGCAACCTGGAGCTGGGGGTGGACCGTGAGCCCCCAAAGCCCGGGGCCTGGGGTGCTTTGCTTGCGTTTCATTTCGTTTAGGGTCAAAGTGACTGAGTCTGAGTGCTTTGGAAAGCTTGGCTTTCAGGACCTCTGGGATGTAGCAAACACTGAAAGCCAGAACCTGCTGGGGTAAACGTCTCTGACCCCCGAAGAAAAGAGGAATGGAAACCATCTCAGGCCTCTCTGGTACTGGAAGAAACATTTCTGGGTCAAGAATTTCCAACCCATAAATTCCGCACGTTTCAAATTCAAAGGAGGCCTGTGCAGGACTGGGGTTTGCATAACCTTTCACATCACAGAACTTCCTGCTTGGTGGCCTCCTGACAAGCTTGTCATCTGGGCCAGGGTTCATAGGGACGGTCTGATGCACTGAGGTATATAACAGGTCTGAAGTCAGACTGAAGCTTGGTGCCTGGAATTTGCTTGATCAAAAAGGGAAATTTTTTTTTTTTTTAAGATTTTATTTATTTATTCGACAGAGAGAGAGAGCAAGAGACAGAACACAAGCAGGGGGAGCGGGAGAGGGAGAAGCAGGCTTCCCGCCGAGCAGCAAGCCCAATGCGGGGCTCGATCCCAGGACCCTGGGATCATGACCTGAGCCGAAGGCAGACGCTTAACGACTGAGCCACCCAGGCGCCCCAAAAAGGAAAAAATTTTTAAAAATATATATATTTTGGGGCAAAAATGTTTTTGGACTGCGCACCCGGGGCGCTGGGCTGCAGCAGGAGGGGATCGGTGTCAGGGGCCCCCTGTCTCCTGTTTCCCTCCGCGCCCACCAGCCTGGGTGTCTCCCAGGTCAATGTGCCACAGTGACTTCCTTCTCCTACACTTTCCCTTCTTCAGAATTGGCCAAACAAAAGTCAGCATCTTTGAAGTGGAGACTTGTTTATAAATCCAAGACTTTTTTTTCCCAGAATGTTTTGGGGCCTTAGCAGATTGTTATTTTAACTCTTTTCCCCAGATGTTCTCGCCATATTTGGGCAAGACAAGAGACCAGAGGACTTTTTTATGTTTTTTTCATGAGAAACTGCAGTGTCTGGGAGAAGACAAACATGCCTGGGGTCTTCTCCCTCTTGTGGGTGATTCTGGGCTGAGCCTTTGTGATCAGCTCGGCCAGTCCCTGTTCAAGTCCAGGTTCACAAACAATCACTGGACGAGAAATGTCAGCCCATAAAAATTCTTGGAGGAACCCCCACTGCTTTGCCCAAGAGATCCCTATCTCTGGGGCAGAGACTTTCTGTTACTTTCTGTCCCCCGGCGATAAGGATCTGACCATCCACTCAGCATGTCAGGGCTCCGGCGATTGGACCCCTCCCATGTCACAGAGGGGAAACTGAGGCTCAGAGAGAAGAGCAGCATGTTTGGTTTTTAAAAACATTTTTACTTGGGCAAAATTCAAACTATAGACACATTTCAAGAACAATACAATGAATATCCATATATTTGGGAGGGGACAGGGGGAGAAGCAGACTCCCCGCTGAGCAGGGAGCCTGACATGGGGCTCCATCCCAGGACCCCAAGATCATGACCTGAGCCAAAACCAAGAGTCGGCCATTCAACCGGCTGAGCCACTCAGGCACCCCATAGGTTGTTTTTATTAAGAATTAATCCGGGGTCGCAAGGGGCAGTGAGTTGTCATGTCTCCTTCAATCTACAACAGTTCTCAGCCTTTTGTACTTGCTTCTGCTTTTGCTGATATGAACATTTTCAAAGCATCCAGGCCAGTTGGCTTGCAGGAAATCCCTCAATTTGGATTTGTCCGATTGTTTCCTCTTGTTTGGATTCAGGTTAGAGTTTTTGGATGGGAGCGCTACAGAGATGGTCCTGAGCCCTTCTCAGAGGCATGACCCAGGAAGCACATGAGGTCAACCCACCCCATTCTTGGTAATGTGAGGTTCAATTACTTCACTAAATTGACATCCCCAGATTCCTGCACCTCTTGTTCCTTAAAAATCGTTCATCTATGGTTTTCACATTGATTGAGAGGATTCTTTCCTGAAACCCGTTATTACCAGGATGTTTGCAGAATGATGATTTTTGTTTTGTCATTCCTTGTACGTTTATTAGTTGGTGTTCTTCTTTGAAGAAAAATGTTCTCTTTTACAACTTCTTTTTTTTAAATTTTTTATTGTTATGTTAATCACCATACATTACATCATTAGTTTTTGATGTAGTGTTCCATGATTCATTGTTTGTGCATAACACCCAGTGCTCCATGCAGAACATGCCCTCTTTAATACCCAT
>NC_138373.1:156129645-156182675 GCF_054177405.1 Leptonychotes weddellii
GCCTTTTTGGTTAGATTTATTCCTAGGTATCTTATGGTTTTGGGTGCAATTGTAAATGGGATCGACTCCTTAATTTCTTTTTCTTCTGTCTTGTTGTTGGTGTATAGGAATGCCACTGATTTCTGTGCACTGATTTTATATACAACTTCTTTTTTAAAAGTACCAGTACTGACTCATGGATTCATGTTTCATCCAATGGGCTAAATATGTTACTTCCACTCTTTATTTTGTGTGCAAACTTTCCATCATCAGGTTGCTGGAGCCCCTTCAAGCCCCTTCTGTGCCAGCACCTTGGACATAACGCCATCATCTTCGAATCCTTTAGTGTCTAGGCTCCTCTTGACACTCCCTGTCCCAGCCCCAGAGTCACCATGTCTCCAAGGGGCCTTGGTGCTTTTTACTGGGGACTGCTGTTTCAGGACCCAGAGTGCTAAGTGGGGGCTCCTGCCACTTGGGAGTCACTAGAGCAGACAGAGCTAAGGAGTTGTTATTTTGTTATAATAATACTACTAATAGAAAACTCCAGAAGTTCTTCTTCTTCCTCCCTTCCAAATCTCCCTCATCCTGTAGTGAGGACCTGGGTCCTGACCCCAGTTATACCCAGTTGCTACAGAACTGCTCTGCCCTCCCCACCACCTGGCTCCTGCGGACCAGGGCTCTGCTAGAGTCCTCTTTGCCCTTAGAGTGCTCTCTACAAGGGAGTGCTGTCCGATCAGCCTTCCGGAGTTTCAGACACGGTATTTTTCTGCACGGAGTTATGTCGTTCACACTATACCTGGATTCCTTACTTTCTGTTGGTTTCCAATTTTAGTTTTCTCCCATCCTCCTTGACTTACGTCTTAAATGAAAAATGTAATATTTAAGGTGCTCTTTGAGAAAAACACGATTCCTGATGCTGGAAGGAACCCTCTAGACCAGGTGAAGCCCACAGCACTGTTCTCAAACGCTCCCCTGGGCAGCAGGCCTTTTGAAACAGCAGGGGCTGGGAGGCAGGACTGGGCTCCTCCCGTCTGGGCGTGTCCGGGAGTCCGTGTGCGGCCCTGGCCTCGCACCTGTGAACCCAAAGGGTCACACCGCGGGGTCTCCGGATCCTCACAGGCCCGGGACTTGAAGGTTTCCACGACGGCACTTTCTCTGATTAACCTGGTCCATCTCCACCAGAGCCCAGCCAGTACCTGGCATTTAGCAGGGTCTCCATCAATAGCTGTACGAATTAGCGCCCCCATTTCCCAGTGTGGAAAGGGCCGCTCACAGAGGGGATGATTAGGCGAGAGACGCTGTGAAAGCGCCGCCCCAGCCTCTGCACACAGTAGGCGCTTCGGTAAAGGGCGGGGAAGGGCCCGCGGGGCAGGTGTGTGCCTCAGGCACGTAGCGGGGCGGGGTAGACGGGGAGGGGCGTATGCAAATAGCCCGCGAGGAGGCCAGGGATTGGCCGGCGCGGGCGGGGGCGGGGCGCGCCGAGGGCTGGACCCGGCCGCCAGGTGCGCTGACACAGAGCCGCTGGGCTCCCCGGCGCCCTGGACCACCCTGACCGCGCTCCCGCGGCTTGTTCAGGGCGATGCCTCCTCTCTGGGCCCTGCTGGCCCTCGGCTGCCTGCGGCTCGGCGTGGGTAAGCGGGGAAGGGGAGAAGCGGGGGGGCTGCCCTGGGAGGGCGGGCAGCTGAGTCCTCGGCCCTGATCCTCCCACCGTCCTGAGAGGAGTCGGATGGAAAGCAGCGTTGGGAAGGGGAACTTCGTGTATTCGCTCCAGGAATAGGCAGAATGCCTGCTTTGTGCCAAGCCCTGTGCAGGCTCTGGGACCTGGGATATTAATAATAAAGACAACCTTGATTAATAAGCTTCCTTGGGTGACGGTTCCAGGGCTCATGGGTCACAGGCCCCTGTTATGGGTGCTGTGAGAGACAGACACGCAGGGGGCTGTGGGAGAGCAGAGAACAGGCTGGACTAGACCCTGCAGATGCCTGGACTGGAGGAGATGGAGGGACATTTCAGGGGAAGAGGCAGCGAGGGCAAGTTCAAGGAGGGAGGCGGCATGGTCCATCCTGGGATTCTCTTGACCGGTCCGTCAGCGTGGCTGGAGCGTAGGATGGGGTGGCGTGAGGTGGGGGGCGTGCTTGGGGTGAGGCTGGAGACCCAAGGAAGCAAAGCCCAGAGCTTTGGGACTTTGGTGCCCCTCCAGAGAGGCTGGACCATGTTGGAGACCCCTCCAACACAGTGGGGAGCCACAGAAGGGGCCCAGCAGAAGAGTGACAGGGTCAGATTTGCATGTTAGAGAGCAAAGGACTGGGGAGGGGGGAGGCTTGTTTCTGGGGTCCAAGTGAAGAGAGTGGGACTCCCAGACTGGGCTGACTGGGTGAAGAGATGCTTAGGAGAGGCAGTGGGGTTCTTGGCAACTGACCATCTGTGGGTGGAGAGAGAGGGCAGCAGTTAGGCTGGACTGCTTGGTTTCTGGGGCGGGGGATGGCTGGTGGGGGCAGGAGTGCTGCCTGGGTCTGAGACAAATTCCTGAGACGGCCCATGGGGAGGGTGAACCCCAGTGCCTCACACACCCTAGGTGCCCAGTAACTGTATGCAGACATGGGGGGGGCACAGAGTGTGCCCATGGGTGTGGACAGTTCTACTGGGGGTCAGCTCCTGTCCTCACTGCCTCTTCTAGGTGTGAACCTCCAGCCCCAACTGGCCAGTGTGACCTTTGCCACCAACAACCCCACCCTCACCACTGTGGCCTTGGAAAAGCCTCTCTGCATGTTTGACAGCTCAGAGGCCCTTGGCAGCAACTATGAGATCTACCTCTATGTCCTCGTCGACCTAGGTAAGGGTTCTGCTTCCCTTGGGCTGAGCTGAAAGGGGCTTTGGCCTGTCTGCAGGGAGGAGGAAAGGAAGCTGGTAGTGGGATGCTCTAACTCTATCATTCAATGCCCCCCCCCAGCCATGTACCTCACTGACAGGCACCTGGGCCAGCCCTGGGCTGCATGGTGCGGCCACACATCTGTCTTTGCCCTGGAGAGATGTGCAGGCTATTGGAGAAATAAAGACAGCACCCAACACTGAGCACATACATCATGCTCGGTGCTTCCCGTACCTTGGTGCTTATGTTTACAATCAGCCTGCAAGACAACTGTCCCATCACAGAGCAAGGAATCAAGGCTCACAGAGGTGGGATAACTCATGGGAGCTCCCAGGCTGGAAAGTGAGCCCAGATCTCTGTGGTGCCTCAAGCCCCAGCCCTTTCCCCGGCTTCCACAGTGGATCACAGCTGGTGTTGGCGAGGGGAACCATGCACTTGGACCCAAGTGCTCTGGGCCAGCCCCGCCCATTCCGCAGAGCAATCCTGGGCTTCTGGGAGAAGGAACCCAGGGACAGCCTCTTATATTTCTGGCAGCCGGTCATTTACAGCAGCTCATTCAGAGCCATCACCTGGGCCCGGAGCCCATTCTGTGCACACTGCGGGCCGCTTCTCTCCCATTCCCCTGGCCGGGGGGCCAGCCTCTCAGGGGGAAAATGACGGAAGTCTGTAGGGGTGGGAGGACCCGTAAGATCTTACTGGCCGGTAGAAAGAGGAGCCTTCCTCTTGCCCAAAGTCGGCGGTGCTCCTGTCTATCTGCCGCCAATGCACAGGGAGCCCCTGAGCAGGGCCTGACCCTGCCTCCGCCTGGGACCCCAGGGCCCAGCACAGCACTAGCTCAGAGAGGATGTTCGGGGGTATTGGGTGACCGGCTGAGCTGGGGTGGCCAGGAACCTCACTGCTGACGCTGTCTCTGCAGCCAGCTCCAGGAACGCCTCCGTGCAGGACCATAGCAGGACCCCGCTGAGCTCCACGTTCCAGCAGACAGAGGGAGGGAGGACGGGCCCCTACAAGGCTGCGGCCTTTGACCTGGCCCCCTGCAGTGACCTGCCCAGCTTGGATGCCCTAGGGGACGTGGCCCGGGCCTCGGAAATCCTGAATGCATACCTCGTCAGAGTGGGTGCCAACGGGACCTGCCTGTCAGACCCCAACTTCCCGGGCCTCTGCAACCCGCCCCTGTCGGCAGCCACGGAATACAGGTGGGTGTGAGTGGCTGCAGGGGCGGGGCAGTTATGCTCCCATCCCCACTCAGGGAGACCCAGGAGGGGTGAGGCGTGCGAGGCCACATTTCTTGTGCCGGGACTGTCCCGGGTCTCCTGAAGGGGCATGCGTTGGGCTGTGCGACCGGGCCAGGGCCCATGCACTCAGAAGGACCGCTGCTTGGCTTAATCCTCTGCTGTTGCCATCTTGAAAGTCTTCATTGTTTTTTAACAGGGGACCTGCATTTTCATTTTGCCCTGGGCTCCACAAATTCTGTGCCTGGTCCCAGCTCATCACCCGCGTGGCAGTCACTTACCCAATCTGCTTCATTTGCCAGGGGAGGAAACTAGCTGGTCCGGAGAGGGAGGGGGGTCACCGCTTGAAAAGCAGCGGCCCCACCCGACCTAGAGCTGCGCTGAAGGCTTTTCCAGCTTCCACCTCATCTTCCGCTTTTTCCTGCCTCCTTCTGGCGTATCCTTTTGTGCCTCCTCCCCTGGCCCCAGCAGGTCCCTGATTTCTTTCCACACTTATTTCTTTTCCGTGCAGAGCTCGGGGCTCAGGCCTGATCCATGGCCATGGGGTCTCGTCTGGTGCCAAAGCCTTGGGTACTCACTCCTGTTACCATGGAAACTCCTAAGGCCCAGTCTCTGCACCTGCTAGGCACACGGGGGGCCCCAGACCATCGCTTGCCTGCCGTCCTGTTAGGCTTGCCTCTCCTTTGGCCTTGGCCACAGGGCAGGATGAAAGCCTTAGTGTCTGGTCCCCACCCTCAACCTCTTACCTCTGACCTTGTTCTCAGTGTGGGAAAACCTCCCCCTATCTCCTCAAACCTCCTACCTGGGGGACACAAAAGCACATATCCCAGCTTCTGGAATTCTCTTCAAACTCGGAGAAATAGGAGATTAGGCAAAATACTGGCGGCTGTAGAGATTTTAAGGGTCTTCATTTTTTTTAAGTGTTAAATGAGAGGCTGTTGGTTTTTGAGTTCTCGGAATAGCCATCATTTTAAACTGACCATATCTGAGGCCCCAAGTGGGCTCTGGGAATCTTGTGCTGATCTTTATGATTAGTGACACTCAACTGGGGCTTTCTACGAAGAGGGGCAGCCCTGTCCCAGGGCAGTTGGGTTGGGAATGAATATTATTACTTTTTTTTTTTTTTAAGTCCCTTTTGTGATACCAAGGAGCAGGCTGGGAATGGTGGAAGGCAAGAATACTATGAGGATAAATGGGTCGCTCTTCAGCAGATATGCTATACTCATCCTGTAGATAATAGTGAAACAGGGGCCCCAGAGGGAGAGCTGAGAGGAGGACCGCTGACCCTGAAGTCTTCATGGAAAGGGTCCAGGGGCAGGAAAGGGGGGGGATGGCACCAAGGCCAAGTCCAGCACTGTCCTGTTGCCCAGAGCCCACCCTGCGGCCATCTAAATTTCCATCTCCTGGAAGGACCCCCTCTGACCCCCCACACCCGCCATCCTAATCCCTCCACCTGCCTGTGGCCAGGCACACAGCTTGGACAGAAGTCCCCCTCTCTCCATCTCCCTACAGGTTCAAGTACGTCCTTGTCAATATGTCCACGGGCTTGGTACAGGACCAGACACTGTGGTCCGACCCCATCCGCACCAAGCGGCGTAAGTGATGGGGCTGGGCTGGGGGGCGACCCTCAGGGGAACGTGGGAAAGCACACTCAGGCTGTCACTCAGAAAAGTCTCCCCAGACACAGGCAGGCTGTCGGGTTGATGAGAATAATGCATCTTAAAATGGTTTGACCTGAAATCCCCCCTCCCCCTCCATTCCCTGAGGGCCAGGTGCTGTGGGAGAGGCAGGTGAAGGATAGGCTGGCATGACTGAAGTCAAGGCATTTGCCTCCAAGGGGCATGGAGTTTACCCTGTCTTTCCATCCTAACCCACCCCTTTGTTGAGACCTCACAGCCGCGTGAGATGGATCCTGATGGTTCTGGCTGGCTCTGGAGGCTAGGACCCAGTGCAGGGGGTGAGCCTGGGAGGGAGCAGGAGTGCTGCCCACCTTTCCACCCCGTTCTCTGGAGACTGGGTGGGTTTCCTAAAGGTAGGGGGCTCAGAGGCCCAGGCGTCTGCCTGTGGTCCTGCCCTGTCCCTCCTCAAGCCTCCATCCGGGTTCTCAACACCATCCAAGGTTTATACCCAGAATCGTGTCTACAGAACCTAAGGGCAACAGAAGAGATTTCAGATGGTAATCTTGACAGCACCCCACCCTAACTTTAGAGACCCCTGCCCCATACCTTGGCTCCCAAGATGAGACTTCATGCTATGATGGGCTCAGCCTAGAGCCGAGAATTTTACCTGTAGAGCCCCCCGCCCCATCCATGGTAAGCTTACAGGGCATGCAGTAGCTCTGACAGGTTGCTTGAGGTCACACAGCTAGTGAAGGGCATAGACAGACAAGCGTGTGGGTGCACGCATGTGGCTGGGGTGGCCCCCTGCCTGCCCTTCCAGGGGCATGCCCATGTGTTGCCATCCCCCTGCAACAGGGCTGCCCTGGGACCGAAAGTGCTGAATTCAAGCCTAGCCTCTGCGCCTCACTGCTCTGTGAACCCCTTAGGACCTCAGTCTCCACATCTGAGAAGTGGGAAGAAAAATCTTTGCTCCGCCTCCCCAGCAGGGTTCCTTGGAGTAACCCAGACAAAAGCACTAGGCCTGGTTCTTTTTGGGCAGGGCCTGAGGTCAGTTTGTGGGGAGAGTATGCCCTTTGGGACCAGACAGGTCTATAGACTTGAGTCTGGAGTCTGAGTGCCCTTGAACAGGAACTCAACCTCCCTCAGCGGCAGTGAGCGATCTACAGAATGAGGGTCTTGTCGGGTCTACATGGGACAGTGGCCAGAAAGCGGCCAGCTCACAGGAGGAGCTATAAATTGTTCACTTAGTTCCAGAAGGGTGACACGGGCCAGAGCAGAGGGGGACCCTTGGTGCATCCAACTCCCTTAGACCCGGGCCCTTTGTCGCATCTTTAATTGTTTATAATCCGTGTCCCATCCATTTCACCAGAGGAGTTGAGTTCATTTAGAATTTAAAATTATGCAGAAAGACAGTTAAAAGAGGAAGAGACGAGACACACGAGGGAGTTGGGAAGTAGGGGTGGGGCAAGCAAGTTAATTGCACCCTGGACCTGGGGGGAGACTGACTCTGACCTGGGTCCCCGCTCCATCCTGAGACCTGAGGCTGCCAGGCTGGGGGGCCCCTGTGCGTCCTGGGAGAAGGCTGAGGGGTGCGGTGTCTGGGGAGTAAGTGGGCCTGTGTCCTGTTAGTCACCCCGTACTCAGCGATCGACACGTGGCCGGGCCGGCGGAGCGGGGGCATGATCGTCATCACGTCCATCCTGGGCTCCCTGCCCTTCTTCCTGCTCGTTGCCTTTGCTGGTGCCATTGTCCTCAGCCTTTTGTGAGTATCCGCCAGCTGGAGGGCAAGACTCGGGGGCACCCTGGGCACGCTCCACCCAGAGGGTCTCCCGAGGCGGGGGTGAGCCCAGAAGGCAAGGGAGCTGCCTTCCACCCTGGGCGGGGTGGGGTCTGGTGAGAGGGGAGCAGCGTCCTGGGGTCGTTCAGCTGGGTAGGGAGGGGCTCAGCAGCGGGGCTTTGTGGGCGGGTCTCAGCTCCGACACCTCTCCTTCTATGCCTCAACTTCCTCATCTGGGAAATGGGGATATTAATAAATCTTATCCTCCCTGTGGAGTCATGACGGTTAAGTGACATAATCCCTACAGAGTTCTTAGGGCAGCACCTGGATACTCAACAGCTATTAGCTTCTGTTGTCATAATTCACCCACTGGCTGGACAGGTGGGGAAACTGAGGCCAGGGGGGTTAAGGGTGGCCCAAGGTCACACAGCCAGTTAAAACAGAGCTGGGGCCAGAGCCCTGGTCTCCTGACGCTACCAATAGCTCTGAGGTTGGGTTAGGTCTCCTGTGGGCGTCTGGAGCGGATGTCTGGAGCAGGTGTGCACACAACCCACTAATCCTGGGAGGCTGGCACAGGGGCTGAATCAAGGCACCAGCAGGTGCTGTGGGAATCCGGAGGAGGGTGGGGAAGATCCTGCCTGGAGCACCAGGGTGGGCTTCCTGGAGGAAGGAACAACAGGAGCAAAGTCTCTTCAGGACAGGGATGAATCATGTGCTTCTCAGCGAGAGGGAGGGAGCCCCCGGGAGGCTTTGAAGATGGTGGGGTGCCTGTCCCAGTGTGGGTGGGGGGAGCAGATGGGAAAGCTTCTTGGAGTAGGTGAGATTAAGTGGACACAGGAATTAGCCATGTGGAAAGAGCCATGTGGGTGGGGGATGGAGTAGAGGGCAGTGAACTTGCAAATCAGGTTGCCCTCTGACATTTAAGTAATAAAAACACAAATAATAGATAAGATTAGCCACCAAGAGTCTGGTCTGTCTGGCCAGACCTGGGAGCTGTCAGGACATGCTTATGTCCCTCCCTCCCTTTGGACAACACGTTCTTCTGGTACCAAAGGTCCTGTTATCCGACTTTGGCCTGGCTCTTCCATTTATCCCCCTCTGTCTCCACCCCAGCTCCAGCTCCACCAAACTTCCCAGTGTTGCCCCAGAACTCTCAGCCCTTCCTATCACATGCCTGGAATGCCTTTCTCAGCCCCCACGCTCCTTCAGGGCATAGTAACTGGTCGCTCCTCCAGGAAGCCTTCCCGTGGCTCCCACCTAGACTTGCCCATTCTGTCCGGTTGTTCTTTGCTGTGCATGCATAAGACAACATCTGTGAAAGCGTGTCTAAGTAGAAAGTTCCTGACCAGCTAGAGGGGTTTAGGCTGGCTCTGTGACCCTCACCCTCACCCTCTCCATCCCCTCGGTCAGGGACACGGGCAGCTCGGACAGGGAAACTACACACGACTCCCAGATCACGCAGGAGGCCGTCCCCAGGTCCCTGGGGACCTCGGAGGCTGCGTACACGTCTGTGAACCGGGGGCCGCCGCTGGACAGGGCTGAGGTGTACACCAGCAAGCTCCAGGATTGAACCTGGGCACCGCCCATGGGGCTGCCGCATTCTCCCCGCCTGGCCTCGGGGGCCTGCGTGCAGCAGGTGCTCATGCCCTGACCCCACCCGCGGAGGAACAGGGCATGTTGGTCCAACTTGCAGGAACAACTTTAATAAAATCTTCCCAAGATTCTGAGTTCAATAGAGATGTACCGAATGAACAAGTGAGATGGTGGATGAATGAGTGAATGAGTTGATGTCACATGGAGGGGTTGGAATGTTTCTCTAGAGGGTGGGTCAGGGGGCTACTTTTCAGTCAGAGTGGAAGTGGTGAGGGTTAGGAAAACTGGGGCTGTCAGAACATCTGGAAGATGGGGGAACCAGTCCCACCCTGATTGCCTCTCATGAGCTGGGGGGGTCCTGAGAGAAGGGCTGTGCATGCAGTCATTAGATGGTATTTGGAGTTCGCTGGCTATGAGGTACTGGAAGCCAACTGGGCCCCCCGGGGGCAGCTTCTGGCGGCTCCTGTCACCCCCCGCAGCCAGCTCCTTCCCTCTGGGGCTCAGCTTTCTCATCTGTAAAATGGGCTGATGTAAATGGCTGATTTCAAGGCTCCTTCTCAGCTTTCCCTGAAGGCCCCACGGTGGGTGGGCAGAAGAGGCTTCGGGACACAGAAGAGGGGCACCAAGTCCACTTGGGGGGTGAAGGGACTCTCCCAGTCCTGCTTCTTGGCTCAGATGACTCACTTCTGTCTTCTGAGCCAGGTAGCAAGACCACCTCCCTTTGGGGAATGTGCAAAACGAGTCACAGTCCCGCTTCCCATCACCAAAAGGAGAAATTTGTCAGAGCAGGACTGGGTTATAAAGCAGGAATGCTACCTGCCAGCTGTGAGGAAGGCTGCATTCCTGAGTGGCAGCATGCTCCCCACTGGGCTTCATCAGCAGTGGTCGGATGGGGTGCTCTGAGGGCCCCAGATCATCCTCTGGGGGCACGGATGCTGAGACAGCCACAGATCTGCTAGAGGGTTCCAAAGCTGAGGAGGCTGGAGGGCAGAAGCTGTGGGAAGAAACCTAAAGGCAGGGAGGGGTCAGGAGAAGCCAGAGCAGCTGAGGGTCCCAGGAGCTGAGAGGAGCCCAGTCCCTGGGCAGTGGGGATGGGAGGGAGTGATGGTGCTGCTCTCAAGAGGGCACCCAGCCCGGGTGTGCCTTGGACCAGCTCCCAATCCCTCAAGACTGTCTTGCAGGACACAGGAAGCTGGCCTGGGCAGCCACTGGAATTCCCGCTTCCCCCGTCTTGTGCATCCTCCCCAGCCCTGCCTCAGTTAGGACAGTCCTTCCAGAGCTTCTCTCAGAGAATCCCCAGCAGCAGCAGAGGGGAGGCAAAGCTCCCTGGAAGTCTGCTGTTGTTGGAAATCCATGCAAGTTTGCATTCTGCTTTATAACATGCCTGTATTTATTTTATTTTTAATTGAGATGAGATTCACATAACATAAAAGAAACTATTTCAAAGCAAACCAGTGTCATTCAGTACATTCTCAACGTTATGCAACCATCACCTCTACCTAGTTCCAGAATGTTTTCATCACCCCAAAAGGAAACTCTGTACCTATGAAGCAGTGACTCCCCATTTCCTCCTCCCCCATCCCGTGTCCCTGACAGCCACGGATCTGCTTTCTGCCTCTATGGATTCACCTGCTCAGGACATTTCATATCAATGGAGTCATACAATGTGTGACCTTTTGTGCCTGGCTGCTTTCACTTAGCATCCTGTTTTTGAGGTTCACCCACATTGTAGCGGGTGTCAGAGCTTTGTTCCTTTTTATGGCTGAGTAGTAAGTAGTCCATTGTATGGATCTCTCGTTCATCCATTGGTGGACATTTGGATTATTTCCCCCACTTGGTTATCGTGCTACTGTTTGGCTATTTAGAACAGTGCTGCTCTGAGCATGCATTTTCATGTACTTGTGTGAACACCTGTTTTCAGATGTCTTGGGTATGTACCTAGGAGTGGAATTGCTGTGTTACACGGCCATTCTATGTTTAACATTCTGGGAACCACCAAATTGTTTTCCAAGTGGCCATACCATTATGCATTCCCACCAGCGATGTCACCTGTATTTATTTATTTATTAAAAGATTTTTATCTATTTATTTGACAGAGAGACACAGCGAGAGAGGGAACACAAACAGAGGCAGAGGGAGAGGGAGAAGCAGACTTCCCACTGAATAGGGAGCCTGACGCGGGGCTCGATCCTAGGACCCTGGGATCATGACCTGAGCCGAAGGCAGACGCTTAATGACTGAACCTCCCAGGCGCCCCACCTGTATTTATTTTAGTATCAAAACAGCTGGAGTGCATCGGTCACTGTGGAGAGGGCCCCAGAATTATTCTACGGATTTGGGTCTGGATCCATTCCCTCTGCTCCCCCATTTGAAAAGCAAGACCCCCAGGTAACCTGAGCCCCTCTCTGTTAGCAGCAACTCCCCCCTCCCTGGACCAGCTGGTCAGTGACTGTCTCTTGATGCCAAGTCCTCTTTCCACTGTCCTGGCTGATTGAGGCTCCGGGGAACATGAACTTCCAGCTATGGAGACACTTTAGCACCAGCTCATGACACAAAAGCTGAAGGGACCACGCTGCTGGAATGCAGATGGGCAGACACGTGCTGGGGCCGTGAGTAAGCGAGCAAATGAATGGTCGCTCGTCCATTGCTCAGGCAGGACCCAGCTCCCTTGGTGATGAGTCTCCTCTCCCCAGGGACCATTAATGAGGCCCTGCTTCTGGCCGAGGAGACTCCGTTGGGAGAGGCTGCTGGTCTCGTGAGTAAGGCATGGCCTCTCTGGAATCAGACAGATCTGACTCACCCTGTCAGCCCAGAGAACTTAGGTGACCCGTTGTGCCTCGTGCAGGCTCTGTGCCCTCATTTGTAAACAAGGTGCCATGAGTGGGATGCAGAATACACCCACCGTGCATTCGTGAGAATGAAATGGAACTGTCGTTACTGTGCCTCCCTCCACCACGGCCCCCCTGCTCGCAGTTGTCATCGTCTATAGGGGTGTCTAGACTGAGCTGGAGGGCAGGATTCATGTCCGTGACCCCCTGTCCCCCAGCTCAGCATGTGGCAAGGGCAGGAAGGGCCAAAGGGAGTCAGTGTGACTTCTGGGTCTGGGGCTGGGACGGCTGAGTACCTGGTGGTGCCCTCAACCAAAATGGGGGACAAGCAGGTTGGGTTGGAGGGAATCAGGATTTGGGGGTCATTTGTAAGTTGCCCTGATGTAGCAGGTGGAGCTGAGCCGGAGACAGTGGTGTGCTCAGGTCTGGAACTTCTGGGGGGAGCTCAGCATCAGTCCCACATCAGGACTGGAGGTATCAGAGGAGTCAGATTACATTGTTGGCTCGATTACCCACTGCCGACCCCCCACACTTTGGAAAGGTTATATTTGCCTTCTCCACTAGTGTCAGGCCCCACGTGGAATCTGCTGCAGCCACTTCTGAGCGGCGGCTCGAGAGCCATCCGGTGGTTCCCCTCTAGCGAGGGAGCCTAGCGCCCGGGGGCTGCCCTGCCTGCCGGGGGCAGGAGGGAAGGCCCGTGTGTGGAGCACAGCCTCAGCCCATGGGTGCCGCACCCAGGAACGAGACCTTGTGCTGCAGACCCTTGAGACTTAGAGTTGGCTGTCGCTGGAGGGGAACAGCTCCCAGCCTGTGCCCAGAGGCCCCTGCTCATAGTCACATGGGCCTTGGAGGCAGGGCTTCCCCACGGCTGCTCTGGGTCTTGGCCAAACGCCCTGTGATCTCCCCAGCACAGGCGAGCATCAGAGGTGTGGGAGTTGCCACCACAGGCTGCGTGGCTCCCATCCCCGGGTTCTGATGAGGTTTGAGGCTTCCTGCCTCACCTTCCTCCCCTCCTGGGGGTGCGGCTGTAGCAGGAAAGCTCGGCCCGGGGTGTCCCACTACTCCTGCAACAGTCGACAGTCGCCTACCCCTTCTGTTTCAGGGTCAGCCTGTGGGACATGGAATGCAGGGACCCGGGGTCTGGCTTGGCTCTCCTTTGCTATCTGCATCTCACAAGGAGTTCCGAATCCAGCCCCCTGGCCGTGACAGTCATATTACAGCACAAGGCCCCGCAGGCTTTCTGACGCTGAGCCAACATGATGTGTGGAGCCCTGGGACTGGCTGGGGTCACTAACGGGGGACACAGAGAAGGCAAAGGACAGAGCCCGTGCAGCATGGGGACCGGGAAGGAGGGATGCCCAAGGGGCAGGAAGAGAACTCACTGGAAAGCTGAACCTTGCCTACCCTCTGTGACCCCACTCTGTGTCTGGCCTCTAATCTGCTCAGCCCCAGAACCTGCCAGTCACGGAGACAGCAACACTGTTGCTCACCGTGTCCCCCCAACACACACTTCTCTGGACAAAACAGCCTGTCTGGAGTCCTTCGATTGGTCCCTGTGGGATATGGCTCCCACTCCCCTCCCGTGCAGCACCGGGGGTGGGGGGGTGGGGAGGTGAACCAGCATCATTCAGAGGGTGAGTTTAAGGCGGAGGCCAAGGCTTTGCTAACTTCCAGCCAGCTCTACCCAATCTGAGCAGAACAACCCAAGCAGAGGTGGGCAGAGGTGGGTGGACTATGCTGAGTATGGCTCATGAGTTCTAGTCGGGACTAAGGCCTCCCAGAAACTTCTAATCATACAGACCCACAGGAGCAATTTTCCTAGCTCACTTCTCGGATTCTGAGGCGGCCCCTGTCCCGTCTGTCCCATGGCTGAGATGGCAGGGCCTTTAGAGCAGAGCTTTCTGCCTCTGCATAGATACCGCTTCACCTTCCTTTCCACCCCAGTCACAGCTCATCGATTAGCTAAAAGCACAGGCATGCTGTGTGACCTGGAGCAAGGAAGTAACCTCTCTGGGCGCCCTTGACCTCATGTGTGCAAAGAGGGTCAGAATGCTAGGGAAGCCTGCTCTAAAGTAGGTGAATTTTTTTCCTGAGGTCTGATCAATCACAAAGTGATGCCATTCAATTCAACCCAATAGAACCCTGAACCCTGGGCTTAGGAAAGCTTGGAGCCACCCATCTGGGCAGAAGAACAGAAACGCACAGAGGAATTGTCAGAGCAGAGCCTCGGACAGAGCACAGTCTGGCCTTCAACACACAGGTCAGGCTAGAAGCACAGTAGGAATCAGGGCTGGAATAGTCAGGAAGGCTTCCTGGAGGAGGTGGTACTTTTCTCAGATCCCTACCATTTCTAGACCCAGAGCTCCTGAGGCCCCAGGTCATAATCCATGGCCCTGTCACTGGTGGATAGATGCTGAGTAAACAGTGACGAGTTCCTGGGATGTCGTATTTCTTGTTCCTCCAATTTTAATTAATAATTCTAAATTTTACAAGCAACACAGCATACAGGCTGCTTGAGAAAAGAGAAGAGGAGGCCAGGGTGTCCTTGAGCGAGGCCTCAGTCTCATGTCCCATGCTTTCCTCTGGGGTACTGAGGTTACTGATTCATTTTGTCTCCTTCCAGCCCCCTCCTCAGAGCCCTCTACTTGGCTGCAGAGGTGCCTACCATCACTCTTGCCCCTCCTTTGTGGCTCATGTGACCACCTGAGGATGGACATGGAAATGCCCAGAGGCAAGTGCTGGTGTTCTGGGCAGCGTGGGTGCCTCGCTCATCTAGTTCGTCCCTTATGCCAGCTATGGGGCATACCTGGGGACATGGCTGCCCCGGGAGCTCAGGAACATCCACTGGGGCCCCCGGGGCAACAGTTCCCTGTGGCTCCTCACCTGCCCAGGGAGCCCCCACCTCGTCCTCCAAAGCTCGCCCTCTCCTCCCACCCCCAGTGAGCTCCGGTGCCCTGTAAGACAATCCCAGGCCTCGGAACACGAAGAGGCAGTGGAGGAGGCTTGGCTCAAGTCAGACATGCTGTCATAACACAGAGAATGGCCCAGGGGTGGAAAACTATCCAGACACAGGTACATCTGTCCCTGTCTACCAACTTGTCTCCCTGCTCCCTCCCTCCCTCTTCATTCGGTTCTCTGGTCGCCGGTCAGGGATGCTGCTAAAATGTCACGTGCTCCCGCAGCCGCTCTGTTCCAGGTTTCACCAAGTGTAGGCTGTGAGAGAGGTCCTACCCTGCATGCTGCTGGCTGCTGTCACTTCCCCGGCCGTGGCAGTTCCCCACTGAGGGACACTCGGCTGTTTCCAGCCAGGGGTTACTAGGGTTACAGCTGCTGGGAACACGTGTGTGAGCTTTGACGTGAACAGTTTTCATTTTCTTCCAGGATGAATACCCAAGGGTGCAATCGTTGGGTTGCAGGGCAAGTGCCTGGTCACTTTTTATTTTTTTATTTTATTTTATTTTTTTTAAAGATTTTATTTATTTATTTGACAGAGAGAGAGATAGCGAGAGCAGGAACACAAGCAGGGGGAGTGGGAGGGGGAGAAGCAGGCTTCCCGCGGAGCAGGGAGCCCGATGCGGGACTCGATCCCGGGACCCTGGGATCATGACCCGAGCCGAAGGCAGACGCTTAACGACTGAGCCACCCGGGCGCCCCCTGGTCACTTTTTAAAAGAAACTGCCGAACTACTTTTCAGGGTGGCTGGAAACCATTTACGTTTCTGTAGCAGTGGGTGGATGATCCAGTTTTTCTGCATCCTTCCCAGCATTTGGTGTTACTGCTGTTTTTTTCTTAAGATTTCATTTGTTTATTTGAGAGAGACAGAGAGAGCATTAGAGGGGGGAGGATCAGAGGGAGAAACAGACTCCCTGCTGAGCTGGGAGCCCGACGCGGGGCTCAATCCTGGGACTCCGGGATCATGACCTGAGCCGAAGGCAGACGCTTAACCGAACAGGGGGTCACGGACATGAATCCTTCCACACGGGCGCCCCACCACTACCTTTTATTTTAGCCTTTCTATAGGTGTGCACTGGTTGTAACACTTCACGCTCCCAACGGCAGCGCGTGAGAGTTCCGGTTTCTCCACACCCTCAACAACACTTGGTATGGTCGGTCTTTTCCATTTTGGCCATTTGAGTGGTGTGCAGTGCTATCTCATTGTGGTTTTGATTTGCATTTCCCCAATGATTAAAAAGGCTGAGCATCTTTTCAGGTTCTTATTTGCCATCCATAGAGCTACATCGATGAAGCATGTGTTCAAGTTCTAGAAAATTGGGTTGTTTGTCTTCTTATTATAAGTTATAAGAGTTCTTTCTATGTTCTAGTTGGGTCCTTAGTTAGATACACGTCTTGCAAATTTCTCCCTGGTCTGCCTATTGCCCTTTTATTTTCATTGTGGGGTCTGTCCCTCACCCAAACTTCCTTTTTCTTTATAGCCTCGTCCCACTCTGACAGGTGTGTTTACTGCCTGCTTCCCCTCCTACAGTGTCAGCCCCGTGAGTTCAGGGGATGGTTCTCGGGCTGTGTCCTCAGCTCCTAGCAGAGTGTGCACTCAGTACAGATTTGTTCAGTGGCCATGCTGGTCCCCCTGGCCATATCACAGCTGCCAGGGGCTGGGGGACATGGATTGGTGAGTGGAGACCCTAGAGCAGGCTGTTGGAAACTTCCAGGTCAGCACTGGGGAGGCCTGAGCTGGGGCCTGTGCGTGAGTGGGGATGGGGCAGAAAAAGGGCCGGAGAGACTTTCCAAGGTGCATTGGCGAAGCTCCCTTCCTCCCTTCTCCTGCCAGCAGAGCCATCCCACTAGCCACACACACCCCACCTCTGCCCAGCGCTGACATGGCAGCCCTACCTGCTGGCCTGCCGACAACACAAGTTCCTGCAGGAAACTGATGGGGGAGGGGGTGTCCGAAAGGCACAATTAGCTCCTTTTCCGTTGGAGCATCTATAGCATGCATGTGTAATGCGGGGACTTAAACGCACAGGGTGAGGTTGTGTGTGTGCGGTGTATGTGA
Organism: Leptonychotes weddellii; assembly: GCF_054177405.1. Lineage (NCBI taxonomy): Eukaryota > Metazoa > Chordata > Mammalia > Carnivora > Phocidae > Leptonychotes > Leptonychotes weddellii. Next base: position 156,146,554 of record NC_138373.1, read on the forward strand.
TCCATGGCAGCTGTGGTCCAGGGCATATGATGCATGGATGTCTGGCTTCTTACACCAGTGCGGCCCATCTGTGTTATGATGTGGGTCTTCCCACACAATAAAGCAACAACTTCTTCTCCAGGATGGAAGGACTGTTGGCTGCTCTCTGCTGTCTTTTCTGTCCCCCCTCCTGGGGACCCTGTCGGTGACTCTGGGCCTTCTCTCCTCTCTGACAGTGCCAAGCTCCCTCTGTAGCCAGATAGCCCCTGGCAGCCGTACCAAGCAGATACCCGCTTTGCACCTTGGCCTGGGTACTCTCAGTCCTCTGTTTTTCAGTCTGTTAAAGGGGAATAATACCTACTGCGTACGGTGACTGTGAATATGAAGATGTGTAGGAAGCGTTTAGAATGTGGCACGTAGTAAGGGCTCAGTAAACAATCATGAACACAGGCACACAAAAGCAGGTCTGTTCCTAGCACTCCAGTGTTTCACCTGCAGCCCCTGTCGTGTGCCCACGAGACCACCATAGTACGGAAATGAATGGAGTTGGTCCCTGGGCTCGGGATGCTGAGCCTCGTTGTTTCACGCACACACATATTTACTCCTTTGTTCAACACACACTAGGGCATGCTCATGGCAGCTGGGAGGAGGCGAGGACACCAATGACTGCACCACGTGACACGCACGCCAGGACGCCAGCACCGTGCCAGCCCCTTATCTACCCCGAGAATGCTCAAGGCAGCCAGGTGGCACCACCTCTCAGTAATTTTCCACAACTTGAGAGAAGCTGCGTCTCTCTTGCAATAATCACGATGGCGCTTTCCACACGGGGATGCTCCGAGGGCTGAATGAAGGCGCACGGACGGACCAAGTGCTCAGGTGAGTGCCCCGCACCACACAGGGAGCCCACCTCTGCCTTGTTTACTCCCAAGCCACCGTCCCCCACAGTGTCTTGGGCCCCCGAAAGTTCACAGGCTGAACCGCAGACGCTTCCCGGGTGGGTTGGGGGATGTTAACAATCACCTTTAAAGCTTTAAAAATAATGCTGAGGAGCGAAGAAATAATCGTTAACTCCGGCTGGCTCGGGCGGGGCAGGGAGGGCGGATCTGGGAAGGCTGCGCAGAGGAAGTGTTTTTTGATCCAATCGGGTCTTATTCAGGGAAGCTGACTTCCAAGGGGCAGACAAAAGGAGGAGGGGGCCGCCCGAGTAATAGGGCTGCGTGCTCCTGTGCCAAGTCCACGCACGCGTGACCTTGAGTTCGCCCCAGCACCCCAGTCTCACGGACGCAGACCCTGGGGCACAGAGGGGACAGGCCACAGGGCCTCGGGGACCGAACCCCAGCCGGTGCCACTCTCAGCCTGTGCGGAAGCGCGTTTCTGGATGGATGAGGGGAGCGCACGGGGAGGGCCCCCATGCATTCACCAACACCTGGGCTCCGACCGCCCGGCTCCGTGCGAGCTTCTGGGGACCCAGGGACGCCCGTGGAGGGCAGGGAGAGAGACGATAACAAGCGTGCGTAGGTTCTGAGTTCGAAGGGCTCTGAAAGAGCAGAGCGCGGGGCTGGGGAGAGGACCGGCCACTTCAGGTGGACAGGACTCTGGCCGGCAGCCCGTGTTCGGGGCGCGGAGCGCAGCCCGGGGCCGGGGCGCCGAAGCCACGCACAAACGCGGCCCAGGGCGCGGCAGCCGAGCGGCGCTTCCGGCCTCACGGAAACGCTCGCCACGTCCCTACAAAGTGCGCCTGCGCCCATTTTGCAGACGCGAGAAGCGAGGACGCGCAACCCGGCGGGTTCGAAGGCGCGAGCTCTCCGCGCGCCCTCCACCGCGTCTGCGCCGGAGAGCCCGAGGGGGCGGGACTCCTGGGGCGGGGCTGGCGGGCGGGGGGCGGGGCCTTGGCCTCCGCGGGGCCGTTGGTTTCGGGGCGGAACCTCCGCGCGGCGACGGCGGGCGTGCGGGGGAAGACTTTGCGGCGGTGCCGCGGTCGGCCACCGGGAGCGCGGCGGCTGAGGGCGACGCGGCGTCCGCTCCCGCTCCGGTTCCGACCCCGGCTCCCGCCCCGGCTGCGCGCGCAGCCTTCCGCCCGCTGGCCGCCCTCCGCCCGCCCCGCCCAGCGCGGGGAGCGCGCGGCCACCCCGAGACCCCGAGGCGAGGTGGACCGCTGAGCGGGAAGGCGGCGGCGGGAGCTGGCCCCGCAGGTGAGGGGGGTTGGGCGGGGAGGCCCGGGGGTCCGGGCCCAGAGCCCTTTCGGTCCCGGTGACCCCTCCCCGCCTTCCCCGGGGTCCCCCAGCCGCCGAGACGCCCCTCAGGACCGCTGGTCCCCGAGACCCTGTCGCAGTCCCTGGCCACCTCTGCCCCTGCCACTTCCAGGACTCCGGAAGCCCGAAATCATTCAGGATTTCCCCTAGACGCCCGGACCCCCTGAGGGCCTCCTGAGATTGCCCGAGGACCCCCGAGCCCGCCCCGGGTCAGCCGTCCAGGTGCGCAGGCCCCCGATGCCCTCGCTCCCCAGCCCCCTCCCAGAGCCCGGGGCCACCGCCCCCACCCCGGGGTTCCCCCCTGCCTCTCTCTACCGCCTGCTCTGAGCGTCCAGTCCCCGTTCGGCTCATCTCCAGGCAGGGTTTCTCAAACCTGAGGTCCAGGACCCTCGAGGGGCATCTGTGACGGTCTTCCCCGGGGTGTGAAAATTCCTGATGATAAGATAAATGAAGTAGGGGCATCTAATAGGTCACCTGATGACCCTTTGTAACCGGGCAGGGGGTGTGATCTCGGCCCCCACGTTTTCATTTGTGTTTACTGTTGTGTTGAGGCTGGAGCAGGGACGGTGTTTAACTTTTAATGCTCTTTGGTGAGACTCCAGAGGCCCCGCAGAAGAGTCTAGAGAACCTATCTGACCTCGTGGAGGGAGGCAGAACTGCGCAGGTGAGGGAGTTAGGGCAAATCAGACTTTGAGCTTGTCTCCTTGGCTTAATTTTTTCATTCGTGGAGTTTTGTTTTGTTTTGTTTTGTTTTGTTTTTTTGAATGCCCGGTAGTTTCCAGGAATTGGCACGAGCTGGAGATGACAGAGTCCTTGCTCTCAGGGCCCCATGTGGGCTGGATGGACCGGGGAGGCTTAACAAGTAGGTAATTGTCACAGGGTGAGAATAGCTGAGTAGTGGCCTGCAGCCCAGCTGGGGTGGGAGCCCAGTTCCCAGGAAGCGGTGTTCTGGAGGGCTTTTTGAAGGGGAGGAAAGCTGACAGGTAACAGGTGCGCTGATCTTGAAGGTTGAGGTTGAAAAGTTTGCCACAGTCATTCCAGGGTGTGTGTGTGTGTAGGTGTTGCCGCAAAGCATAGCGGATTTTGGAAACAAGTGTGGCTGGAGCAGAAAACCATCCTGGGGGACGGGTGGAGATGGATTGCTTCGTTAATGAAAAGGTCCTCAGGGTAGTATTAGAGGGAATCTTAAGTGGGGTGAATCCATTGTTCCCTGAGGCTCGTGCCCTTGGTCCTTTCTTGAATTACTGCTTCTGTCTCCTGAGGAAATGGTGATGCAGCTCAGGGCTGAAGCAAGGTAGGAGTTGGTCTGTGGGGAGGACTGAGGGAGATTCCAGGGAGACCAGAATGGGGAAATCGGGAAGTTTGGCAGAGTGCAGGGTTTGGGACGCGGCATGGCAAAGAAGGGGGTGGGTGAGGGGGGTCGGGATGCAGGCACTGAGTCGGGCCTGCGGAGGGGAGGGAGATGGGTTTTGTGTTGATGAACAATCACTGGTTGTGGCGGCTGTTGTCTGGAAGCTGGCTGAGAGATAGAGGGTCCCGGACCGGCGTGGTCACGGTGCCGACTGTGGCTTCCTCAAGCACAGTTGTTCTCGAGTCTAGACCCCAGAGACCGCTGTTCAGCCCTTTCCTGGCGGAGCCTACACTCTGCTGCCTGGAGATTGACTTTGGAAATTATTAGTCCCTGTGGGAGAGGTTGTGTCCTTTTGCCCAAAGGGTGGGTGGTCCCGAGGGCTTCATCAGGGTAACTGCTTGTCTGTGTGTCACCGCGAGCCCCACGCCCACGCGGGAGATGCGCACGTGGCACGGGGGGCAGCGTGGAGGGGCAGGTTCGCAGAGATGAAACAGGATGGAGGGTTTGGAGGTTGGACTCAGGGGCCCTGAAGGAAATGGGAAGTCCCTGAAGGAGAGGCAAGTTCAGATGCGCGTTGTCAGAAATGTCCCTCCGGGGACCGTGTGGGACTGGCAGCAGGGTGGCTTTCCGTAGCCCACACAAGTCGTGAGAATGTAGGCAGTGGCCGAGGGCATGGAATTTTGTGTGGTGGTGAAAACATTCTGGATCTGTGTTCTCCGGGGCACTCGTCCCATGTGGCTGTCAGGCACTTAAAGTAAGGCTGGTGGGACTGAAGAACTGAATTGGTAGATTTATTTAATTTTAACTAATTAAATCCAGGAAGGACAGCCAGTCACATCAGGGTGTAGTGGGAAGCATCCTGTTTTAGGCTGTGTTCTTTTAAATGTTACCCTTTTAATGTTTCCAGCAACCTTAGGAGACGTGAGATAGGATTCCTTTTTTACAGATGAAGGAAAGAGAGACCCAGAGTAAGTTACCTACCCCTGTGTTAAGTAGTACAGCCAGCCCTGGTTGTTTGAACTCGGAAGTCTGGGCTCTTTCCTAGAGACCCTGCTAGAGCCTGGAGCCTCTCCTTGCTGGGAGAGTGAGGTCCTTTTGAGAGGTGGCGTTGGTTCCTGCCCAGCCCTGTGCGTCTGGTCTGTCCCCGCTGAAGTCAGCATGGACCGTGGGGTGTTGAGCCGGCCTAGATCAAACAGAAAACTGTTGGGAGCTGGTGGTTTTGCCTGCAGCCTCTTAGACTTCCTCATGGCAGCTGCTGTTCTTAGCATTTCTGGAAAATGAGCCGCGTAAGGGAGCCGGCGAAACTGCTAAACGCCATGGTCATTTGTGAAGATTTGGTGGTAAAAAGAGGTGCCTTAGTTGCAATGAGTGCTTTAGAGGAAGTTTTGGACTCACAGGGGAGCAGGTAGTGCCCAGGATAGTGCAAGGTTAGGGGCATGAGCCCGGAGCGAGTTTCTAGCTTGTCTCTAACTCCTCTGGGGGCCGGGACTAGGTCACTACCTCCCAGAATCTCTGATGTCACTGCTCTGAAATTAGGGCATCTGGCACCCCGTAACCATTTGCATCCCTCCAGCTCTAGGATTCTGTAATGTTACATCTCATTAGAGGTTTGCTTTCTAGAACACCTCTTATTTTTCTTGGGATGGCTAAACGCTGGCGGGTCAGCCTGCCTTTGGCCTTTGTGGTGGTGTATCTCACCATTATTGTCTTCTCATTAAGTAACGTGTCTATCTGAGTTAATTCGACGTGTCTCATCTGCTGGACACGCTGCAAAACAGAACGCTAGTGGTTGGCGAGGTTGCTGGTAAAATGTCAGGTATATTTGTTTGCCGTTCTGAGCTGCACTCAGGTCAGGAGGAAGCGCACAGGACTCTATTTACCATTGGTGACTGGCCTCTGGAAGGGTTTGCTGTCGGCCTCGCCAGATGAGGGCAATAGGAATGACCACTTTGCGGGGTTCTTGACAGGATTAAGTGAGATAATGCATGTAAAGAGCCAAGTACTTCCCCCTGAAGCTAGTAAGGGTACAGGAAATGTCAGTAACTCATGTTGCCATTGTAACCAAACTGCGACTTGGACATTTCCTGTGAGTGGTGGGTTTTATTGTTTTCTTCCTTTGGGATATATGCCCAAGCAACTCTGGAGGCACTGGTTTCAAGAAACAAATGAATACATTATAACTGTTACAAAGAAGCTTTTTTTTTTTTTCTGTTGTAACTTATTTTGACTGCATTTAAAAAGTGATTGGTCAATTGTCATGTGTTCAAATTGAGGTTTTGTGTTTTCTGTGAATTGAAGGAAAACCAATCCTGCCAAAGATGCCTTGTTAGTAACGGCTGGTAGGAAGTCTAAGCAGAACTGTGGCTACGTGAGTATGTGGTCGAGCTGGAAGCCCCCAGATGTTGAGGGTGGTCCGCCGCTGCGTCGGTATTTTGTATATAGCGGTAAACATTTTACAGCTGATTAAGAATCTCTGGGATAGTGGACTCACCTGAAGTTTTCACAGACAGCTGACACGTTTGGAAACCGGTTCAGAGAGGTGTCCCTGCTGGGGAAGGGGTGGTGGTTGCCGCGTGGTGGCCCCAGTGCTGCCTCTGTTGTGGTCTCTGGGCTAAACCTCTCTTTTGCAGTTCTGGAAGCTTGATTGTTGTCCATTTGCACCTTGTTTCCAGATCAGGCGAACCTAGTCATGCTAATCAAACTCGCCAGAAATACCTTTATCACTCCCAGATGATTCATTTGGGGTTGGAAGTATGGCTGTCAGATGTCCTCGGAAGCCTACTCTGCTTACCCAGTGATTTCTGCTTCTATGCCCCCCACCCCTGAGTCCACATGGGGGGCCAGGTTGCTATGAAAAAGGCAGTTTGGGGGCGCCCGGGTGGCTCAGTCCTTAAGCGTCTGCCTTCGGCTCAGGTCATGGATCCCAGGGTCCTGGGATCGAGCCCCGCATCGGGCTCCCTGCTCCGCGGGAGGCCCGCCTCTCCCTCTCCCACTCCCCCTGCTTATGTTCCCTCTTTCACTGTGTCTCTCTCTGTCAAATAAATAAATAAAATCTTAAAAAAAAAAAAAAAGGCAGTTTGTGGGAATCCCATCAGAGTAAAAGGAGAGGACGGTGTTAACCAGCAGTGTTGGTGTCAGGAGCTTTGGGAGTCGCCGGAGTGTGCTGTAGGGGGACCTGCACCGGGAAAAGACTTCTTTATGCTTCCCAGGGCTCCAGGCCTGCCTTGGTGGAGCGAGAGTACAATGGCTAGGTTTTGGCCTCCTTGTAGGACATCCCAGTCCTTAGGAACCACACTGGTTCCATGGATTACACTTAATACTAATAACAGTCAACCCTTGAACAACATGGATTTGAACTGTGTGGGTCCACTTACACACAGATTGTTTTCAGTAGATCTGTTGGACGTTATTTTGAGATTTGCGACAATTTGAAAAAAAAAACAGACAAGCTGCATAACCTTGAACTAAAACATTCAGAAAAAGGTATATCATGAATGCGTAAGGTATTTGTAGATACTAGTCTGTTTTATCATTTACTACTATAAAGTCTACACAAATCTTATAAAAAAGTTAAAATTCATCAAAATTTATAGACTGTACATGACTTCGTTCTCAGCGGAGAGAAAATGTAAACAAACGTAGAGATGAAGTATTAAAACGTAACTGCATAAAATTGACTGCAGTAACCCTGTCCGGCTGTCCTTATTTTGTAGCTAATGCCTGTTGCACGTGTGGGGAGGTCGAGGACTGCCCGATCTGCCTGAAATGTCGTGCCCTAATCTCCCCGTGAACGGTTCATCTCTCTGTAAATTTTGTGTCTCAGTAAAAAGTGATCCCTTGTGGCTCTTGCTATTAGTAGTTCAGTTTTTTGGGGAGTCAAAAGTGAGACGCAGATTTTCAAGCATGCAGGGTGCCTCTAACCCGTCCCCCCACCGCTCCCCCAGTCTTCTGTCTTCTGTGAGCAGCACATCGATACATCGCTTCTCAGCGTGGGTTACTGTGTAACTGTAGCAGGTGGTATTCTTGCTAGTATGTTCTACAAGGGCGTGCCCTGCTGCCAGTCACTTACGGTGACCAGTGTCAGACTTCTTCCACATGTTCTGGGAGCATCTCATTCCATCACTCTAGGGATCGACTACAGGTGAAGTAAAAGCTAACATCTGGAAACTTCAGCAGATATTTGCAGCATCCCCTCCCCTGCTGTGTGAGAGGAGTGTATTTTGTGTATACATCTTAAGTTCAGCCCTCTTCCCCGTAACCAGGTGCTACACAACTCAAGAGCTCTCATCTCCCTTCATAAAACCCATTTATAGAAAAAAATGAAGAGGTTTTTCTAAGGATACTTTTGAGGACCCGACAGATTCTGATTCATGGTTTGTGCTTGTAAAGTGAAAGTGTAATTTGTAATAGAAACTAATTCGTTTTAATTTAACTTTTTTTGTTATGCTAATTTAATAAAGACTATTCTGGACAAACGTTTTCTCCTTCCCCCTCAAAACTGTGGATTGGAACCCTCATTGAGCCATTCATTCCTTTTTTCTTCTCTTGACACTTCTGTCCTCTTCCTTTCCCATCCCTGTGCTCTTGTTGGCAGCGGAGAACAGTGGGGTAGTGAGCGCTTCAAAGGTCACTTCTGCGGATCAGCGTCTGGGCCTGGTTCCGCGGGTCTTCGGCTGGCCTCCCTGGGATCTCCTGCAGTTGTGATCTGGCTGCTGGACTGGCACTGAATAGCCCCAGGCAGCCCCTGACGTGTTGGGTGGACGGGTGCTGGGGTGTCCTGACCGTGTGTCTCAGCTCTCGCCTGGAGGCCATTCACCCTCCCGGGAGGCGAGACCATGCTTTCCGGGGCCCGAGTTCCAAGACGGCTGGCTCCAGAGTCAAAGCACTCACCAGACGCTTGCTTGCCCATCTCTTGTTGGCCAAAGAAGTCACACGATGAGGTCCGGAGTTAGGAGTGCGGGGACTGTGCACGGTGTGGTTAGCAGGAGGCAGGATGGTAGGGGAAGCTCATGAGCGGTCTGATACAGTGGGGTTAGGGAGTTGGGAGGGGGGGCTCTGTGTTGCTAGCTGTAAATAACAAGGGCCGTGTTCATAGTTGATTCTCTTTTGCGTTGGACTCAGTGTGATGAACATTTCTTTCGTGCTGGATGCTGGGGGTTCAAAGAGTAAGGCAGTCTCTGGCTACTCTGAAGCTAGTTCATAATATACTTGTGATCTCAGATTTGAAGCAGAAAACATCCTGTGAGGACTTTTATTCATGGCTTTAGATGAAAAGGACAGGAACTGCTTCTACAGATCTGTGTTGGGGCCTGAGTTTGCTTTCAGAAAATGCTGATAAGTCCTTGAAAAAAAAAATGGGTTGCTATGAAAACTTGGCTTTGGGCCTGCAAACTGTGGTGACGGCACGGTCACCAAGGAAACCGAAAGATGCAGCTTCTAAAAGGTCTCTGAAGGCTTTTGTTGCTGTCGTAGCGAAGCTGATTGGCCTAACAGAGTGGTGTTGAGTATGGGAGCCGACTGGCAGAGGCTCGCTGTCCGTCCTGCATCTGGTACGAGTTGCTTTGGAAATCTCCTTGGCCCTTGGTTTCAGAAGAAGGAGCGATTTGGGGGTACTTTCTGGGTTCTGGTGAGATTTGGCTCTGATGTGAACTCTGCTGAAAGAACAGGAAGTGAGGTCGTGTCTCTAGCATGCAGTGTTAGAATGAGCTGTGGATGTCTAAATATGGGCAGCCGTGAGGCTCATCCCAGCACGTGTGTGGAGACTTCCTATCACTGGGGACTTCCCTGTTGGCGACTTTGATTCTTAAAGGTGCACAGCGGTGTGGAAGTCTAGAGGTGCATCTGCCTGTTGAGGTAGGAGCCTGGGATTCTGTTTGAAGTGCCGTCTGAGGAGCCAGCTCCTGACCTTCATCGAGCTCAGGCAGACAAAGAGGTTTGAGCATTTAAACCAGCAGCAGACTGCACGGGAGGGCAAGCTGGGATCTGTTCTCTAAATGTTCAGTGCTTACAGGGATAAGTTCTTTTGGAAAACCGTGGGATCACATAATTTTGGAGTTAAGTCTAGCCCACAGAAGTTGGAATTGTTCATACCCTTTTGCAGATGTGCAAATGCAGTGTTTAGGTTTCCAGTTTGTACGATAGTCCTGCATAGGACTCCACGAGCACAAAGTTGCACAAGAATTGAAAGAACTACAGGTAGGTTTTTAAAGGTCTTTACCACAGAAGCCGTTTGGGGCATTTCTTAAGTCTCTGGTTGACCAGTGACTGTGAAAAATACAATGTGTGTAGAGGAGGCTGAGATAAAAGGCCCCTTCCCAGGAGTAACTATTCAAAGGGATGTGCATGATTTTGGGGGGCAGGGGTGGGAGGCAGTTCGATTAGTCAGCTGATAAGCATCTCATACTCCAATAGGATTGAGTAGGAATGAGTTTCAAGTTCTGTCCTGAAGTGGGAGGTTAAGAAAGCTGCGTTGTTGGCACGTCAGAGCCTGAGCTGTTTGACTCAGCGAATTGAGCTTCCAGAGCACCTTTCATGGGAGAGATTTTCGAGCTTTCAAAACTTGGTCAGTTAGCAAGAATTCGTATTTTATGGTTGTTAAAACCGAGGATTGGTGAATAGTTAGGTCAGCCATTGAAATCTCAGGGCTGGCATCCAGGGTTTCTTAATGTAGTGGAAAGCCCCTATGTTTGTTTTTTTCCTTAGAAGATATCTAGTAGGTTAAAAAAAAAGATTTGACCCTCATGGCTCTTGTAGTAACTTTGTATCGGGAAGGAGGATGGAGTGAAGGTAGAGAACCAGCCCTAACTTTGCCTTGCTTTCCCTTTGGACAGGCATCTGGGAGCAGCATTTTTCTTGCCTGTGGACTGAGATTTCTTAGCATTTGGGGAAAGGTCACAGACACCATTGGGAGTTTGATGGAAGCTCTGAACCCTTTCCACGGGCAGGGGTGGGGCGGGACTGGACCGGATGGGACTGGATGGGGCGGGGCAGGGCGGGGCACAACAGGGTGGGAAGAGGCATCCAGGCGTCTACACAGTTGTGTGTACATTGTCAGGGGATACTCTTAGGAACCCATTTAGCTCTAAAATTTAATGATGCCATAAGGTGATTGAGCCTTGTTCGCCTACCCTGGGAAATTATTTTTGGTGACCTGATTCTGAGATTAAAAAAAAAAAAGACTGCACATGTAGAAAGGTGGTTTTCAGGCAGGGCACCCCCATATTCTGCTGACCACTTTTCTGAAAGGTAGTTTGCCAGTATGTGCTGAAATTTTGTACAATATTCTTTAACTCAGCAATTCTCAGAAATCTCTCCTAAAAAAAAAAAAAAAAGATTCCAAAATAGAGAAAAATTTTTGTGCACAAAGTTGGTTGTCAGGAAAATGCTTTTATTATAATGCATGGAAAAAAGTGGGCTATGACCTTTGGACTCAAATGATGGGAAAAATGTAAACCATCTAGAGGCCATATGCAAATGTTCGTAACAGTTCTTGCTCATTGGTAGTAGGGTTATGGGCTTTTTCAGCTTGATTTTTCTGATTTTTCCTTGTCTACAGTAGGAAATTGGAGGAAAGTGATTGTGCAAAATTTGTAGAATATGGAGATAGTTTGGCAATAGAGACCTAGCTGGTTGAAGATTCTTGTTTTACATAACCTAAGAATTGACCTTTTACTTATACTCTTTCTTTGGACTGGATTTCAGCGTGGCCAAGGGGCTTGTGCCCGGGAAGACTTGCTGGGTGGGGCCGGGCTCCATCTGCGCTAGGATACCGCACCCCACGGGACACATAGACACCCCTGAGAAACCGCTTCCTGGCTCCGCTCCATTGGGCCACCTTTCGTACTTCCTTCTGTGATAAGTCATTTGTGTTTGTGTCCACTGGAAACCCTTCTGGAGTCCTAAAGGGGGCGGCAAGGGACACCCACCACTGCGCCCCCTGCACCGTCCGGGTGGGATGCGAGTTCCCTCCTATTCCTTTTCTGTCCAGTGCAGAGCTGCGGAGAATCTGCATCTGAGGCTTTGCCTGGCTGGTTGGAGGGACCTGTGGCTTACGAAGTATGTGTTTTGTCTATGACGTTTTGTAGGTATTCTAATTTAAATAAAGATCCAGGACCTTTGATTTTAATTGCAGCTTGAATTCTCTTCATATAATATATATAATATATATAATAAAAGAACTTTTATTTGGGAAGTGGAAGTCACTTCTGACTACTTTTTCTCTTTAGGATTTACAGATGGATCCAGTGGAAAAGACAACAAACAGAAGTGAACAAAAATCCAGGTAAATAAGGTCAGCTACACCTTCACACAGGTAGATGGCCTCTGTCATACGTCCCCTTCGGTGTTACTTATATTTATTTAGCACCTGCAGAGGTGAGCATGGAATGAGAACCTTGTGTCAGGAGGGAAGCTTGGTGGTTGTGCAGCTACCCTTCGCTTCAGCGTAAGAAATGTTCCAGAAGGCAGTTTTCTCTTTGCCCAAAGAAGTGACAGTAACCTGGTCTCCAAGCAACACGTGGTCCCAGGGTCACGTCTGAGACGAGGCATGCCAGGAGTCACTGGCGAGCACTCTCTGACCCTCCGTGGACCACGGGTGGTTCTTGTTAAAAGTGTTGCTAGATCAGGAGGTGTTAGCTCGGGAGGGGCTCGGGTGCGTAAGAGGCAGAAAACCAGCTTTGGCCAGGAATTTTCTTACTTGTCACTGCAAGCAGGGATCATTTTGTCATCATGCTTGGTATTTACAGGCTCTTGACAGCTTCAAAGGAGTTAAAATTGATAGCTTTTTGTTCCCATATATATCACTTAAATGGGTGCTTAACACCACGGGGGCCTCAAGATGCATAAGACACAACTGTCCCCAGGTCCTTTATGGAACGAGGATAGAACATGTAAAATAATACACAGAAGAGAATAATGCACAGGCTTTATCATCGGGTGGTGTGAGGTAGGGAAGGGTGTGTGGCCTTGTTTGACCTCACGCTTCACAGATATTCCTAGACACTGTTTTCCCTTGTGGCTGCGATACTTTCCGTGTTGACTTCTGTTCTCTCCTTCCGTTGTGTTAAGTAGAAAGTTTCTGAAAAGCCTCATCCGGAAGCAGCCGCAGGAGTTGCTGCTGGTCATCGGGACGGGCGTGAGCGCCGCCGTGGCCCCGGGGATCCCCGCCCTCTGCTCGTGGAGGGGCTGCATCGAGGCGGTCATCGAGGCCGCCGAGCAGCTGGAGGTCCTTCACCCAGGGGACGTGGCCGAGTTCCGCCGGAAGGTGACAAAGGACCGGGACCTGCTGGTGGTCGCACATGATCTGATCCGGAAGATGTCCCCTGTAAGTCTTTCCCAGACAGGCGCTTCCGGGTTCCCTGGGTTAACGTGGTTCTGGACCGGGTCGAGGAACCTGGGGCTCTAACACGTGCGCTTCTACGAGCCTCTGTCGTGCTCAGCTCTCGGCAGAGGGGGGGCTGATGAGCCGGAAGTTTCAGGTCCATTAGAACAGCACCTGTCTCAGTAGCAGTGATGCCAGGCATGCCGGGGGGCCGGTGGGGGGGGGGCGCGGTTCCTGAAGCGGCCCCTGCTAGCCTAGCTGGGGCCTGAATCCGGGCGGGGGCATCTGCGATGTCGCCTTGCTGCGGGGTTTCATACTCCATTAGCAGAGGGATGTCCTCGAGGTGTGTTTTGGGTGTAAGCAGGCCATCCACGGATCTTCAGATGACAGGTGGTTCCTGCAAACTGCTGAGGATGGGAGAAGTTAGAGCCGCTTTGTCTGCAGGTGGAAGTGATCTAGTAGGGAGGGAGGACGTACAGGAGACCGTCACCAAGGGATGCCCTCAAGTCGGGCGCTGGTGCAGGCGTGGGGGTCTGCCTCGGGCAGCTGCTCGGCCAGGTCAGCTGCCAGGAAGCCACATGACGTGGTAGAGGCTCGTGGCGGGCTTCTGCTCGCTACTTCTAGCTTGTTAAAGCACAGCCATGCTCTGAGAGTTTGGGTGGGGCAGGTGTTGGAGACGCTGCACAGAAAGCATGGAAAGGAGTCTGCGCAGTCATCAGGGAGCCTGGGAGAGTTTAGCTGCTGTAAAGACACCCCCACTATTGGCTTCCACGTGATCACGTTTCTGTTTCCCACGTAAGCATCTGGCTGGCAGCCTCGGGAGAGCAGGTGGGTGGCCACTGTTGGGGGCCTGGGTCCTGTCTTGCTGCTCTGCTGTCTTCATGGCGCGGCCTCTGCCTCGTGTTGTGGGGTAGCCTCCCCACCGACCCTGGCTCCTGCCATGACGGTGTGCCTGTCCAGCGAGGGGGACACGGGGGAGCTCCTGCCGCCTCCCCTCCAGGGCCTGATGAGGGAGCCACATCGACCACGTGGCCGTGCCCGGCTTCCCAGAGCCTGGGAAGGGTTTTCAGCTGGGCAGCTCTCCCACGTGGGGGTCTTCTATTAATATGGGGCAACTGGGATCTAGGGCAGGGCTGGCCAGTTACAGCCCCGGCCAAACCTGGCCCGCTGCCCATTTTGTAAATCCAGTTACTGGTACACGACCGCACGGGTCATTTGCATGTTGTCTGTGGCTGCTTTCATGCTGGGGTGCGGGGTCGAGTAGTTGTGACAGAGCCTGAGGCCCACAGAGCCTCAAACAGTGGCTCTCTGATCCTTTAAGGACGGGGTTGCTGAGCCCTGTCCTGGGAGGAGGGGCCGGGTCCGTGGACAGAAGTGTGGGGGTGCTGGGCAGCGCCGGGGGCAGGTGGGGGGCACGTTCAGGTGAGGTGCTTCATTCGGAGAGAGGCCAGCGAGGCTGGCGCTTGTTTAACCCAGTTAGAGCTCCCACCCATGTAAAACTTGCTAAACGGGAGTTAAAGCGAGGCCAGTCAGGACGGCGGGGTCCCCCCACCACGCTGAGCAGGCTGAGCATGGGGTGGGCTGGGGGGCGCTGTATCCGAGTTGCCGGGAAATCCAGCAAAGCGCGGGAAGGGCGGCGAGGTGGGAAGCTTGTCCGGGGGACAGTTGCGGTGACAGATTATGGGGTGTCAGCTGCTGAGTGGGAGAAGTGAGGCCGGCGGGGCTGGAGACCCAGGGGCCGGGGCCCTCGAGCCAGTGGTGTGCTGGCCTTGATGGGGTTGGGGCGGCCCTGGGAGCCGAGGTGCTGCAGGGTCAGACGGCGGGAGCCTGGGCCAGAAGTTCTGGAAGGGCCCCACTCTTGGGAGTGATAGGCGTGGGATGTGACCGGAGGCTGGGTGGCCAAGGTGGGACAAGGTCTGTGGGGGAGGCCACGATGCACAACGGTCATCTCAGTGGACGAAGAAACCAGCAGGGGCTGTGACAGAAGTACAGCCGGAGAGACTGGGCGGCAAGCCCCATCCACCCCTGTCCTCCCAGGCCCATGGGCGTGAGGGCCTCGGGGATGGCGAGGGCCTCGGGGATGGCGAGGGCCGGTTTCCAGTGGTGGGAGGAGGGAACGCTCGCAAAAGAAGAGGGAGATGTGGGGGTTTCCTGCTGATGGACCCACTGGGAACAAGGGAAGGGTTTCCGGGATTGGAGAGGGACATGAGAGTGTCAGAAAGGGAGGGCGGGGAGCCAGGAGCGCTCACACGAGGGTCTTGTGACCTGCGACATCCACGGGGACGGAGTGACCTCCGACGGACAGTCCTGAGGGCGGGCCGAGGTATTTGGTGTCAGTGCATGGTCCCGGCTCCGTCGACCGCTTCGCTGGCGCTGGCGGGGTGGCTGGGGAGGCTCGGTCTTCCTGGAGCGCAGGAAACCTCCTGACCCCGCGAGCCAGCCTCCACCCCACTGCTCTGCTCCCCTCACAGCAGGGCCCCCCAGACTGGGGTGTGTGCATTTGCTGCTGCCACATGCTCCCCTGTCCTCGTGAGCCCGGCCCAGCCAGGCTTTGGTCCCCGCCGCTCGCCCGAGGCGGCTCTGCTGCTCCACCCAGAGGCCGGCTCGCGTTCTCACCCCGCCAGATCTCCCAGCAGCAGAGACCACACTGGTTTTCCCCTAACTGAGGATTTCCTCTACAGCAGGACCTCTGCAGCGCGCAGGGCGATCTGAAGCCTCTCCCGTGGTCTTCAGAGCCTCCCATGATCTGGTTCCGGTCGCCTCGCCTGCTGACCTTACCCCTGCTCCTCTCCTGCGACCAGGGCCCCTTGCTCACCGTCGGACCCACCATGCTGTTGCTACCTCGGTGCCTTGCACTTGCTCTTTCCTCTGCTTGGGACGCGCTCTCAGAGGCCCCTTATTTCCTCAGTTCTCTGCTCAAACGCCCCTTATCAGAGGCCCTCCCTGGTGCCCTTCGGCCCATCCAGCCTGTGCCCCCAGCAGCACCCGGCTTTGTTTCCCGTAGCATTGGCCGCTACCGACGTATCACTATTTGTCCACGGTCTGTCTCCCCCCACCAGGGTTTCAGTAAACTCGACGAGTCAGGGTTTCCTTCCTTCTAAACTAGCACCAGAACATTGCTGCTTAGGTGCTCGGTACTTGCGGAGAGAGGGTGTTTTTAGTAACTTCTGTTCCACTTCTTTGTAGCGTACGGGTGACACCAAGCCCAACTTCTTCCAGGACTGCCTGATGGAGATTTTCGACAACCTGGAGCAGCACATCCAGAACCCGCTGGTGCTGCAGTCCATCCTCAGCCTGATGGAGAGGGGCACCATGGTGCTGACCACCAACTACGACAACCTGCTGGAGCTCTTCGGGCAGCAGCAGAGCAAGCCCATGGAGTCTCTGGACCTGAAGGACAAGACGAAGGTGCGGGCTGCGGGCTGGAGCGGGGCGGGCAGCCGGGAGGGAGAAGGCAAGGGGCTGGCGGGGGGTGGGTGGTGTCTGCGCTGCTTGGGAGGCGGACGGAGCTTTCATTTTCCAGCACGTTAGTGACCCTGAGCCCTTCCCGACTCTGGACTTTGCTCACCACCCACCCTTGTCTTCATTGTGCATTTTGTCCCGCAGGCTTCTCATGTGCGTGGATTCCTTACAGGCCTGGGGTGTGTGTGCGGGGGCGGGGGGTGCAGCTAGGGGCAAGAAGAGTCACAATAAGCAAAATCGCCCCTGGTCCTAGTGCCGCGAAGCTTGGGTAGTGCCATCCCCTTGTTCACAAATCGGGATTATGCCATATGCCATATGTAGCGTTTTTATCTTGATTTTCTTCCTTAATATTATACATTGAGCATTTCGCTGTCGTTAAGCTGCGTTTAAAAGCATGTTTGTAGGGCGCCTGGGTGGCTCAGTCGGTTAAGCGACTGCCTTCGGCTCAGGTCATGATCCTGGAGTCCCGGGATCGAGTCCCGCATCGGGCTCCCTGCTCAGCGGGGAGTCTGCTTCTCCCTCTGACCCTCCTCCCTCTCGTGCTCTCTGTCTCTCATTCTCTCTATCGCAAATAAAAAAAAAAAAAAAAGCATGTTTGTAAATGGCAATGTCATTGTCAAACCAAAAAGTAACTATTAGTCTTTCTCTATTATCGTTAGCATATTTCCACGATAATAAGTAACGCTACGGTGAAAATACTTATGCTTCCGTGTCTTTCTGTTTATTTCTTTAGGGAAAACTCCTAGAAGAGTTGTGGGGTCCAAGGGCCCGAGTGTTTTAGACAGATGATATGTTACCAAATTGCTTTCCAGAAAGATAGCCAGTTTAAAACTTCCATGAGCCACATGGGAGAGTGTCCCCTTCCCATGGCTTGCGAACGCATGGTGTCACCAGAAAACAAAACACATTTCTCCCATTGAGGTGAAAATTGGTGAACATTCTACATTTTTGTTTCTCTCCTTGTTAAGGTTGATCATGGTTTCATGTTATTGACTACATTTCTTTTGTGACCTGTTTGTGTCCGTTGCTATTTGCTTCAAGATTTTATGTCCTTACTAATACTGGGCACCCCCCACCCCGCAGCCCCCGCTCTGCCCTGAGGGTGGTCTCCCACCCTCCTCGCAGGAACCCAAGGCCTAGAGATGGCGCCCCCTTGAGGCCCCGAGTAAGAGAGTGACTGTGGCCGGCTCAGACCCTGAGTTTCTCTTCTGCGGCTCTTTTCCCGTCGCAGAGCTTGGCAGGTGGCCACGTGCTTGTGGGATAGCCCACGGGGACGGTGCCGGTGCGGCCATGGGTCACACCCTCTCCTGAGCTGTTAGTGACACGTGAGGGGACACCTGCTCTCTACCCCCAAGACCGGTCCCCTCTTTGAGGCCTGCTTGCTGTTGGGAAGAGCATCTCTGGAAATAGGCTGCCAAGGGCTTATGGCGGAGGTGCCGGCCGGCCCATCTGTCCGGGTCGTACCAGCCGAGCTGCCGGAGTTTGTCCAGGTATCCGGCGCTGTGGGGACCGCCCGCCTCCCTGGCATGAGGACAAACTGCAGCATGTGGGATGTGCTTTTTTTTTTTTAATTTTATTTATTTATTTGACAGACAGTGAGAGAGGGAACACAGGCAGGGGGAGTGGGAGAGGGAGAAGCAGGCTTCGCGCCGAGCAGGGAGCCCGACGTGGGGCTCGATCCCAGGACCCTGGGATCATGACCTGAGCCGAAGGCAGACGCTTAACGACTGAGCCACCCAGGCGCCCCAGGATGTGCCTCTTTTTAAGGACTTTTGTTCTAGAGCTTGAAATCGGTATAGAGCTATTTGATAAGTTACTTTTTTTTTTTGTATCTCTTTTTTCTGGGTGTAAACACAACATATACACAGCAGGAATTAAAGCACAATGTGTCCCTTAGAAGGTATCCTCTCAGTCCCCTAAAGTCACCAGTCCCGAGAGTGTGTTGCAGCCCCGGGGGTAGGGGTGGTTTCCGCCCGGCTGTCTGTCTCTGCCGCCGTCCTCTCCGGCCTGACGGGAGCGCCCGCCCCAGCAGCCCGCTTGCGCTTGGGCCCTGCGGGTAGCATTGTGAAGCGAAGCAGCTCCCTGTTCTCTCCGAGGTAGGTCGGAAAGACCACGTATCCAGTTTAGAGAGTTTTCTCTTCTGTTTTAAGTAACACGTGGTTTTCCCCATTGTCTTGGCTTGATTTTGACAGGTCCTTCAGTGGGCGAGAGGGCACATCAAATACGGCGTTCTTCATATTCACGGCTTGTACACGGACCCCTGCGGGATGGTCCTGGACCCGTCGGGGTATAAAGATGTCACGCAGGACCCAGAAGTAATGGTATGGCCCGCCTTCGTTAGGCATTGGTTGTGTCCCTTGGGACGTGGTGGCCACTAGGTACTTGGTGGCCGTCCAGGCGGTCTCCTGGCCTCTAGGCCCGCCCGCCCCGCAGTGCACACAGCTGGCCCTGTTCGCAGCTGTGTCTCCAAGCGCTGGTGCCTCGGCCAGATGCCCCGGGCGGCCTGCGGGGCCCTACACCAACCGTGCACACTCGCTCGGGCCGCTCCTGCCGCCTCCTTTGCGTGCATGTGTGTGCGTGTGCGTGTGTGTGCGCGCATGGCTTCAGGCACCTCCTTTCTCTGCGTGGCAATCTCTCTCACTTTCAAAACCTCATTTTACAGCTTCATTCTCTGGGAAGCTTTTTTGATATCCTGGAGAAGATGAAGAGTGGAAAAGCTGCTTTTCAGCTTTTTATAGTCTTTTATTAGCGCATTTAGAAACCCTGGTATCTTCACTGAGTCCCTGGTCATCTAGGGTCCGGCACTCTGGTCCTTGTGCTGATCCCGGCCTGGGGCCCGGGCACGGCACAGGCGTGGCCTGGCGGGTGACTGGATGCCGTTGGGCGCTGAGAGAGGCCTGGGTGGACACAGGCCCTCTTGCTAAGGTGTTGGATGTCTGAAGCGGTGACTCTCTGCTGCGTGCCTGAGTGGCCCCCTGAATCTTTGCCATCCCCTTTGCCCTGCTCCCTTGGGTCACTGTCACGGGTCCCCTCCTCCCTCAGCTCTTCTGCCCTCACTCCCGAAAACCTGGTTCTCCTGACAGCAGCCCCCTGGCTCCCACCTGTGATCCGTGGAGACACATCAGTTCCCGAGCGTTGCATGTGCACAATTCTGAACAGAAACATGGAAGGTCCTTATTTCGTGTTTTAAGAATTTAAAATTATGCACAGTCCCAGAAGATCTGAGTTGAGGGGCTGTACCACAGGATGGGTGGCCGGCTGGCTGGGTGGGGTGGGCATTAGGCTCTCCTCACTTGGAAGCACATCTACACCGGACCTGACTGGGATCTACACCTGTTTTCCCACCTGGGAGAGGAAGGGGCTCCCATGAGCGCCGAGCAGGGACGTCCGCTCAGCGTGGGCCTCTGTTTGCTCGCCTGCGGCGCTGGGCTGACGTGAACAGCACGTCTGGAGTGCGCGCTGCCTCTCTCACTCTGTCCCCGGCATGGCTGGTGGGAAGGGCCTGTTGCTGAGCCACCTTCTAAAGGTGTAACCCGTAGCTGGCGGTCGGGCTGAGGATCTCACTGTCTTTCGGATGAGCATTCCAGGCTCTTCATTGGTTTTGCCACAGGAAGTCCTCCAGAACTTGTACCGCACCAAGTCCTTCCTGTTTGTGGGCTGCGGAGAGACCCTCCGTGACCAGATCTTCCAGGCCCTCTTCCTGTACTCGGTGCCCAACAGGGTGGAGCTGGAGCACTACATGGTCGTGCTCAAGGAGAGTGAAGACCATTTCTTCAAGCACCAAGCAGACATGCTTTTGCATGGGATTAAAGTCGTGTCCTATGGAGACTGTTTTGACTACTTTCCTGGCTACGTGCAGGACCTTGCCACTCAGATCTGCAGGCAGCGCAGTCCAGGTAGGGGGTTTTCTTTCTCGACTTCTCCAGGTACGAGACTGATTGAGTTCTTTCCGGTTTTTCCTTTTTGTTTTGAGATCCAATTTGCACGCTATAAAATAAAACGGAGATGTAACTTCTGTACCACTAAGTTCCCGAGCCCTCTGGTGATCTTAAAAAGGTGTGTGTGCCAAATAGAAGGCCGGGTAGTCGGTGTGACGGTGACCTCTGTGCACAGGACGTGAGCGCTTAAGGCTGTGCCGACAGCAGTCCGAGTTTATTCCTGTTTCAGACGGCTCACCATGCATCCAGTTACCTTAGCCAGGAGACCGCGCCCGCCAGTGTCTGCAGCGGAGACACCGAAGCTGGGAAAGCACAGAGCCCTCAGGTGCCCTTAGGTCCTCGCTGCGTTTTACAAGTTAAAACTGCAGAGGCACAAAATGATCTCATGAAGACTTTTACATCTTTTTGCACATAACATCTTTACCCTGTTCTGCTGCGTGCAACACACCTTTTTAAGTAATTCTCCTGGGCCCAGCTTTTGGGGAACTGCCAGGAATGACCAAGATAATGGAGGAGGTTTTAAATTGGTCATCCTGACATAGGGCAGTTAATGGCTTTAAGTTTGGGGTCCTAAAACATGGATGATGGTAGACTTGGAAAGGTCTGGACTGGCTGGATTTAATGACAAGAACCGAGCCCTGCTGCCCTGGGCAGGGGAACTGGGTCAGCACACAGCCACTGCACGTGCCCACTGTGACCTCAAAGACTAGAGGATGCCAAGATCACGGGTAACTGGATGCACACAGGGTCCAGTAGCGTCATCTGTCCCCACTAGTCCTGGTCGGAACCGCCAGTGGCTAGCCTGTGGACCGGCGTAAGTTGCTTCTCCACGGAGGAGAGTAGAGGCAGGGCACTAGTCCGTTTCTGAGGCAGAGAAGGAGCCGGGCCGGACGCTCACTGGGTCACACTCTGCTCTGAGTTTCACCTCCTTGAGACCTTCATTTTCAGTCCCAGTATCCGCGGCCACTTAAGTAGGTGATTTGACAGGTGGTGAGACCAGCTCAGAGAGGTCAATCACTTGCCCAGGTAGTTCCCAGAGATTTTGGAGCTGGGACTGGAATCCATTGTGTCCCAAACAGGCCCACGGGCCTGGCTCTGGAGCGGGGCGGAGGCGCTCCCCATCCTGCCCCTACCCACGGCCTCTCCTGCCTCTGCACACACGGCTCCCCGGAGGACCAGGACCTCATGGACCACCCGTGTGGGCGCGGGCCCCTGGGTGCCTTCCTGGCCCCACGGAGGCCGCATTCCCAGACCCTGGCAGCTGAGTGGATCTGGCAAGCTGTCGGGGCCGAAAGATCTTCTGGACTTATAATCTGTGACTGGGTCCTTAAGGACATTGTCCTTACGTTCGTGAAGGACCTCTCCTGATTGGAGAGGTGGTGTCCTGGCGTTGACAGCTATGACCGCGACAGCAGGTGCCCTTTCTCCCTGTGTGCCAGGCGGGCCCAGCTGTGCCGCGCTCCACGCGCTGACCCCCGCCCCCCGGTCCTCACGCTGACACTGGTTGGAGGAGAGGGGGGCGCTCACCGGCCTTTGGCCCCTCCCCTGTGCCCCCCCCCCCGGCACACCCGAACTGGCATCCAGGTTCTCGGTCACTGTCGCTCTGCCTCTTTGAGCAGGCCTGGCCGCTGTCCCCACCGCCAGCTTGAGGACAAAGAGCCTGTGAAGTCTTGGTTCTGCTGACTGTTTTCCTTTCTTCTCCAGATGCTGACCGAGTGGACAGCACCACACTGTTGGGTAAAGCAGATCTTGATTTTTACCAGCCTGGTTTTTGCCTACACGTTCCATTATCTTCCCGCCACTGTAGAATTGTGAAAGTGTTTCTCACAGTAAATACCTAACCTGTCATAATCCGGCCCCACCAGAGATGGGGACCAGCGGGGCCTCGTGATGGTCCCTGCGACAGTGGAGGGATTAAAAATGTGTCCCTCCAGCGGGGAGGCGCAGCGTGAACATGGCTTGTGTGCTGGCACCTGAAAATGATTTCCCATCCCACAAGCAAGAGTTGCAGGGCAATCGCAACAAGATTCGAGTCGTATTTTACCACGGGGTCTGCGGTGTAGTAGCTTCGTCCCGTCCCCTTCCGAAATGTTCATTGCAAAGGTTCTGAGCTTTCATATAAAATTTTTCTGCGTGCTGCTGGTTGGCAAGGTGAAGGTTCTTGTTGCTAGGCTCAGCTCTGGCTGTCAATGAATCACGAGCTAGGACTGCGCTCGGTCGCGGCACCGTCCTCCTGTCAGTGGCCCTGGGGCCTCGGCGCCAGGCCGCCTGCTTCGGTCAGGCAGGGGGCGGGGGGAGAGGAGCGTCTGGGCACCGCCTGGTGCTCGGCCTTCAATGTAGGGACCCCGCAAGCATCGCGCTCCGCTTTCCATCTCTGCCTCCTTGCCCTGTGGAGGGACACCTTTATCATGTCACGCTGTCACTTGCACGTGCCTCCCACGTCCATCTTCTCTTTGGGACAAAGCGTCCCCTGTGGCGTCTGGCAGGGATCGGGGGCTGGCGCCTCAGTACAGTCAGATTTATAAATGGGTCCTTGAAGGGTGGATTCTGGAAGAGATCAGCTTGTAAGTAAAGGGTTTCCTCTTTCAGGGAATGCGTGTCAGGACTGCGCCAAGAGGAAGCTGGAGGAGAACGGAATGGAAGTCTCCAAACGGCCCCGCCGGTCGGATGCGGGTACGGTGCTTTCTGTGCGGCAGGGCCCCCGTGTGGTCGGGGGGCTGGCAGGGTGGCTGGCGCGGCCTCGGCCGGAGCGCGTCTCGGTGCTGGGGGTCGTGCGCCAGGCCAGCAGCACGCCCGCCGGGTCACCCGGTTTCACAGAGCGCATCCGCCACGCGATCACGGCCAGTTCCCCGAGCAGCGCCGGTGGCCACTCGGCACTGCCCGCTGTCCCGACTTACGTCCCCTCAGTCTCCAGAAAATACCACTTCAAATCCTGTTTCTTGTTCCCTCCGTCACGGACTGAGATGTTCGGAAACCGATTATCTAAGTGGATCAGGCCCGTGGCCTCCGGGAGGGGATCTGGTGCCGCTCGCCCAGCCCGGCCTCCCTCCAGGGCCCAGGGCGCCTCATCTCTAGCTGCCCAGTCGCGGGTGGGACTCCCGAGTCTGCACCGGCCCCTCCCCCAGCCAGGCCACTTCTCTGTGGGCAGTGCTGGGTGCGTGGTCACGGGCCGGAGCGAGCCCCCCGGTCTGCTTGTCGGTTGTCTCAAAGTTGGAAACAAAAGCACTTACTTTATTAAAATAGTGCAGGTATTTTTTTCCTGGTTCACCGACTTGGGTGCTGCGTTAACGGGACCGGAGTCATTTGCAGGATGTTCTCAAGGTCAAGGGCAAATGCATTTTTTGTTTGTTGCATGTTGGAGTTGCTGGTGTTGCTTTTTATTTTTTGAGGAGTTTCTAGATTTCTGTTTGCCTTGTCCAAAAAATCAACGTTTCGCAGTGTTTTTAACGTATCACTCTCTCGGTCATACCGCCCGCCCCCCTTTCCCGAGACCCTGACCTTCTGCTCCGCTCCAGGCCCGAGCTGCCCTCCCTGGCCTCCTGGGCTGCTGCTGGCTCTTCTTCTGCCCGGGCCCCTCGGGGGCTGTGACAGCCCTGTGTGCAGCGGACCAGCTCCCCAAGGCCCGGGGTGTCTGCAGGTGTCTTCTCGTGGTCCTTACTCTCCATGCATGGTCGGAGTGTGGGGTTCTGCTTCCTACTTTCCCGAGGGACTCCGCTGTCTTACGGGTCTCGGTTTCCTGTTGGGAGAGAGTCTGTTGCCAGCCCAGGTCTCTGTCACCTGTAGGTGACCTGTTGCTTCCCTTTCTGGAAGCTTTTAGGATCTTTTTTTTTCCTCACATTCAGGAATTTGATGAAGGTATATTTAGGTGGAAATCTTTTTTATATACCTGGCTCAGTTTTCAGTGTTCTCTGTCTTCATCAGCGATCTCTGTATCTACAACAGACTGTTTCAACAGTACATGTTCCTCATGATGTAGAAGAAAAATGCAGTGTCCCAGCACTGCTCAAACATTACCCCCCACCCCGGGGCGTCATTTAAATGTTGAATAACAGGTACCTGACATGTGACATGCTTCATAGCCCTAGAAATTCTTAGTGGGTTGTCAGAGAGGTGTTTAAGGGCATTTTGCTTATGTTTTCTTATTTAAAGTAATAAAAAGTTAACTCTTATCTGAAAATCCTCAATCCCAGTGTTTTCAGGAATGGAGTAGAGTCAGATACCCAGGGAAGCCCCTGGTGTCTCTAGAAATTTGAAAAGAGATCACAATCATGGCCAGGGGGGTGGGGGGGAGATGCTATGAAAGAGAATAAGTCAGAAAAGAAGAGCTCCCAGAAATTAACGGTAACGCTCTCAAAATAAAAATTTAACCCAAAGGCTACAACATAATTCTGAGAACCTCCCAGAAAGTTTTTGAAAAGTTAAGGACTGAAAATGAACATGAAGGCATGAGAAAAACAGCAGAAATCAATCCAGGAGGTCCAACCAGGATGAAATCAAGGAGGAGGGAACAGAGTCAAAAGAAACAATCGAGGAAACCATAGTTTTCTCAGGACCGGAGAAGCAAGGAAAAAACTGAGCATTGTGGGCAGAGTGTCGCCGCTGGGTAGGCCTGGCAGCAGGAGGAGATGGGAGGGAGCCTTCTGGAGGACGCTGAGCCACCCCTGCAGCAGATCCTTCGACACACACACACCTGTAGGCAGAGAATGCCGTTTCGGGGGCATTTCGAATATAGTTCTTTCCAGTCTTTGGCAAATATTTGGAGTGTAATTCAGCTAGTAAGGACATCTGTAAGCAAATGAAAATGAAAAAAATGAAATGAGCGCTTTGATTGTTTTCCTCCAGGACGGGTGGTTTTTCCCACTGGTCTCTTTCCTGCCCCGTGTTGTCGCCCTGTCTGGGGCCGCTCGGTCACTTGTGCGAGTGAAGAAGGCAGAGCCCGTGGTGTTGCTGTGGCTGCGTATGCGCGGCTCCCCCTCCAGGGCCGCCCCTGGGCGGTGGGGCACTGTGGCCAGGGAGCCAGTGGGGCCCCAGGGGATCCCCGGGTGCCAGCGCCCCAGGCAGGCACGTGTCCTCAGGGAAGCCCTCCGGGTCCCCGGGGGCCAGAGAGCGCAGAGGAGTGTGGCCGGCTGCCGTCCTCCCTGCCCTGTGGTGGGCTCCTGCCATCCGCATGGTGATATGGCCCCCCCGTCGGGTGACCGCTCCCTGCTCCCGGTCCTCTAGGAAGGGAAAGGGCTACATCCGGGCGTCGAGATTCCCTGACGGTTGTACGGGTCCCAGAGCCATGTCTAGAGGTGGCAGTGGCTGCTTCCGGATGGAGTCACTTTGAGAGTGTTTAGCGTGGGAGAAAAGCCGTAGACAGTTCCTGAGCTAGAGATCCTCCGCAAACACTCCTTTAAGCTGAGTTTTAACATTTTCGTATTCCTTCTTTTTGTTGTTGGAACAGATGATGCTGGAGGGTCTTGAAATCTTTAAAACCAATAAAACCTGCAACTTGAAAACCAGCCTTCTGTAACCGCAGTGCCATAACCCAAACGATGAGGAATGTTCGGAGAACTCCGCGGGGGATCTCTCCCTCTGACCCGTCCCACACCCTGAAGAGCCGTGGGGCTGTGCGGCCTCGAGGGCTGCGTGCAGGTCCCGCTGTGGGGGGTGACTGCTTGGGAGGGGACGCGCACCCGGCAGGTGGCCGCTGTGCGGCCGGCGGCCAGCTACCTCAGGGACCACGGGCGGCGGGAAGGGGTCCCGGGCTCCGGGCTCCCGCGCCACACACCCCCTTTGTCAGGGTGGTTTTTCTAATAAGGGGAGGGTGAGGACTGTCCAAGCAACAGTAGTTGCCAAAGAGGAAAAAAAAACACTAGACACTTAAATTTTATAATTTTTATGTGGAAACGTCTGTTACCGTGGAGAAAAGCTTAGCGTTGTTGCGTTGTTGAGTAGTAAAGCGGGAGCCGGTGCTGGTTGGAGGCGCTGCATCTGCTGCTGAGAATGGGATGTTTTGAAAAAGAAAGACCAGCTCAGCGGGCTTCTTTGGAATTACCTGATTTTAGTGACTTCAGCTCCCGGAACGGCAGGCCTGACCTCGGCGGAGGGGCCCCGGATGGCAGCTCAGTGCTGGCCGGGTCCGCACACTGGTGGACAGCTGAGAAACGACAAGTGGAGCACAAGACCAAGACTGCAGCTTTTAGTTAGAGTGTAAATTCCAAGTTTTCTGAGTTTTTATTCTGTGGGGTAAGGTCCAGCCTTTCTGTTCGTCTCTTAAAAGTCTCTTCCTCCGGCCCCCTTGGGGTTCGCATGCAGCGAGGCAGACAGAGCCTCTAGAGGGCCCGCGGCCGTGGGAGCGGTCAGGGTCAGCCAGGGGCAGAAAGCCGCACGCCGGGAGCCGCTCCGACTGTGACCCTGGCGGGGACCCTGCTCACTTTCCTTTTCAGAGGCTGCTATTTTTGATGTGGTTTCTTGCCCAATCCCATGACACTCCCCATCGAAGGCGCTGGAGCTCCCCCAGGTAGAGAGAAAGTTAAGAACAGAAACCACAAGGTTGGGATGTGTTGTGAATGAGAGAGAAGCCAGAGACCCGCTTAAGACTTTTTTTTTCTTTTTGAAGCATGAAAAATCTTATGTTACTCTGGTCATAAATAAAATTTTAACTTCAACTTTGTGTGCTCAACTTTAGTTATGACAAGGCTTGATGTGATATAGTTAATGAGAACGTTTACCCTGAGTTATCAGTTGTGAAGTCAAGTGACTACTTGAATGTGTTTAAGTTTTTTAAAAAGCAAATATTTAAGTTGTTGGTTTTTTAAAGACACGTTTACAAAGTGCAACCAGGGATGAATGAATCTGAAAGTTGGTTAGACACAGGGTAGACAAGCATGGAAAATGATGCGGAAGAGGATATGAGACTGGAAAAGTGGAACCAGCTCAGGATGAGCGTCGAGTGCCTTCTTGCTGTCATGAACGGGGAGATCTGTGGTTAGTTCTGCTAATGCTTGTATTAAAGTGCAAATGTCTTTCAACAGGATTGATCTGTCAAACAATTTGAGCATCACTCATTTGCTTGGGTGTGATTTTGTTGGTGAGAAACACTGGCTCCGGGGGGGTGGGGGTGGTGATGACAAGAAGGCCCTATTGTAACAGCGCCCCATCTGCATCCCTCCATCATCCCGTGGTTGGCAGGAATGGGGGTGCGTGGTCTCACAAAACAGACCGTACTTTGTGGGATCACTGGGAGTGAGAACAGCCCAGGCAGCGATAAGGGACTGCTCTGAGCTCATGGGGCCCTACAGGGACATTTCAACGTGAAGTTGGATGTTTTCCAAGGCAGAGGAAGTCTGTGATTTAGAGGGTATTGCCGATGGTGTCTTAAAAAAGATGCGGAGGACAGATCGAGTGGCTTCTGCTTGCTCTGTGCGGCTGCTAGAGCTTGGTGGGGTGAGGGCAGGAAGTGTCTGTGTGGCTGCGGTCTACTTGCTGGGCACGGGGTGCCCTGAGTCTGCATGAAGCGGTGAGTGGTAAGCGGCGCTCACAAGTGATGGTTATTTCTTCAGGCCTCCCCCCCTCCCCACCGTCCGCAGGTGGGCCCAGTCTTCAGTGAAGACCACCAGCACCTCAGAATTCTGTTTTATTCCATGTTGTGTTGCTTTATTTTTATGTTTACGTGTTTACAAACCCTTGTGTGGAGGGGTGACTTTCAGTAGATCACAGTGAGGGAGCTACTCTGCTAGGTACAAAATTTTAGTCCATCTTGAAATGGAAATGAAGTATTACTGCAAATGTGGCAACTTCCTTTCCTCCCCATAACAATGTGTGTAAGTAGAGAAGTCAGTTGTTAGTTACTTGGGAAAGCGTGTGTTCCTCAATATTTTGTTAACAGAAATTATACTTAGAGAAATTTAGATTTCACTGAGGCGGACATAATTCAGTTTCACCTTAAAATATTTTGTTGTTGTTGTTTCTATAATTGTAGTTTGGAGACATCTGAAATTAGAATATTCTTTATTGATATTTTCAATATTGATAACATCCTCTGAAATAACTTCCTATAAAATCCAGGTTCTATGCCCTGTAACTAGTACGTTTGAGAACCAAGAGTTTCTCTTAAAGATTACTTAAGCATACAAGGCAAGACCTGAGTGAAAATAATGCAGAATTCAACATTTTTCTGACTGGCTTTCAAAATGGCAGTTGAAATTAACCCATGCAACGCTAAGGGGCCTGAACGTGGACGGAAGCGAGCTCCAGCATCTGGGAGGTCGCAGTGGCACTGGCCGCTCAACTGCTCCCGCACTTGGTTGTTCAGGAGCAAGGACTAAGCACTGGTGACCCTGACCTGCCCGACTGTCCTGTTGGCTCGGGGTCACTCACGGTCCTAACGCAACTCTCAGTTTCTTTTGCTGCTTTCTTGGTCTTCGGTGTCTGGATACTGAGAAAGATCCAGGGTCAAAACTCGGCTGAACATGCAGTCATCTTGCTGAAATGAGAGAGGACAGCAGAGGGTCAGCTCTCTGCTTAGGGACGAAGTGTCATCAAACGTCAAGGAAGGGCCACTAGGGAACCTGGATTCGCACTTAAAAAGGGGCCTCCTCATAGCCACTGGTCCCTGGTTAGGTCAGCTTCCCGCTGGTGTGTTCTCTGGTGAAGGTGCACGTACATGCCAGCCCAGATGACCGCGCTGAGGGGCTGCTGACAGTAGGCACGAGCGTCCCACGGGCAGAGGTCACGCGCTGCTGCAGGAGGACGCTCGCTCTGCGCTCGCCACACTCCTCACCTTCCCCTCACCTGCCTCCCTGACCCGGAAGCCCCAAACCCTTTCTCCTCAGTTTAGCCTGGAACGGTGTAGAAGCCCAAGTCCCAGACAGCCAGCCCTGGGATTACTCTTCACCAGGTGTGTCCGCCGTGCGCGTGTGCGGTGCACGCGGTATGAGCGGTTTTTCTCGTTCACCTGCCTTTGCCAGTCTGATTTACAGAGAACCTGAGATGGGTAGAGGAAAAAGATCTTTTTGGCTCCCCTACGCTGGGATGAGAATTTCCAGGGGTCCCCTCACATCTTGGAGGCACAGGAAGGGAAGTTAATTTTTATCTTAGTTGAAATGAAAACTCAGGAAGTAAAGCCTAACTGTCCCCAAACTGAATGATCTGAATGAGCTGCTCTACTCCGTTAGCTCAGGTCAGTATTTTGAACAGCTTGAGAAAGGTGTGTGTGAATTCTAAGTTACTATACAACTTGGAATGTCTGATCAACTGGTTTTTTCCTCTGCTCCTTTAGTGCTACCCACAATGCATTTGTTTTGCCTAAAACATTCAAACATTAGAAAAATATGAAATAGGATATTAATAGTTTGCTGTGTACGTTAGCATGTATCTTTAACTGTTCTGCAAGTTTGATTTGCTTTTTCACTTAAAGCATATCTTTAAAATTTCTGTGTACTGCCATAGAAAAATAATGAGTTTTTAAAATCTTACTTGGTTTAAAAAATCATTTAAGCCTATATTTATCAACTCCAGAAATCAAACCGTATCTCCAGACTCCACCGGTACTTGTGATGAGGTGTCAGGAAAGAACTGAGGGACACTTCTCCTCTCCCCGTTGGTGGTCTTTACCTCTGGATAGACGCCTATCAGTGCATCGGCTTTGGAATAGAACTCCTCTTTTAGGGAAATGATTATCATCTGAAACTGCTCTCGCGTCTGCTCTTTGATGTAACTTGAGACCTGCGGGGAACGCAAAGCCCACATTTCACCAGCAGGGAAAGGCCTCGTTGCTGGGCCCCTGGACGGTGACTGGGCCTGTCTCCGGCTTTGCCCATGGGAGGTGATAAGGCACTTACTTGCCTTTCTGGTAACTCAGTAAATCCACTGTAACTGCAGAAATGGAAATAATTCAGATTCTAAAGAGGTTAGTAAAAAAGTTGTAAATCTTACTAAATCTAGCATCTAAAACTTTAAGAATGTTTTTAAGAACAGAGCTCTAACTTAAGATACCGTCAGGTGAAAATGCAATCAGCTTTCATAACAAGATAAAAACTGCCACTCAGACACTATGTGGGAAAGGACAGACTGGTATTTAAACTTCCAATTTCCTGTTTTGCTAACTTAAAGCCAGAAGTGGGAAAAATGGCAATTATATATGTATTCATAACCATAATCTAATTATTTGGTTAAAGTTGAACTCAGTGGCTCCTTCAGGAAGCTCGAATCCAAGGCATGAGAATATAAGAACAAAATGGACTCTGGAGAGAAATGAGTCTTATTGAACAAACTCTGCTCGGAACCCAGAGAAACATAGGGAAGAACTTGGCCACAGTTTCACAAAACGTCTGCCAACTCCCAGCTGGGGTGAGGGGCCAGAAGGGCTCTTCTCTGTCTGCATCGGTCCCGACTGCACCAGGGTGGTAAGGACGCAGCTCTGGAAGCAGGTACGGCAGCCCTGGGTGGGGAGCAAGTCACTAGCTCGGGTGAGTGATGAAGAGGGGAAAGTGCCCTTGGCCAAGAGGCTTGGATCCACAGGCAGAAGGAACTCCATCTGGCGTTCGAGGCCATGGTGGCCACTAGGATGCAGGACTGTGAAGTCCTGGGATGCTGTCAAGAATGGAAGGTGAGGCAGAAGGGACGCATTTGGCTTGGAGCGTTACCTGTGGTAAGGTAAACGGGGCACCCTGAGCACGGGACAGAGTGGGAGCTACTTTGGGTTTGGTCCTCCTCTATTCGCTCATGCTCAGTAGGGCAGTGGAGTGGCCAGGAGGGTAAATTTCAAGGGAAGACTGGAAGTTAAAAGGATTTTCATACATAGGATGGGTGCCAACAGAAGAGTCTTAAGTAAGAGTCTCTGGAGATGGTGGTAATACAAACATCTAAATTTTGCTAGAAGACAGATACCTTAAAAAACACAGTCCACAAAAATAGAGCCCCACCCCAACATACAGAACATGGGTACAAAGTACCTAAAGTCACCTCTTCAAGGGAGATTTCTCCCAAATGAGTCAGGCCATCGAGTCCCATTAGCCAATGCACCTCGGCTGGCATTCAAAGACAACAGATTTTCTGTTGCTCCCATGTCTTCCTTCCCTGGTTACTCTGAAATCTGGCAGATCTCAGAAGGTGGCTCTTGCTGTCCTCCACAAGGTTCAAGGGACTGGGGATCAGCTTTCTACATTTTGGGACTCTGGAAGCTGACAGGCTGTCCTTAGGCACTCGGTGCCCTGTGCAGGAAGGGTCAGAGGAGGACAGCTCGGGATGCGCTGAAAGAAGACAGGCCCCTCAGCTACAGCTCCGGCCCCTCCCGGCAGACTCAGCCGACTGAGAAAGCAGGTGGGCCAGCTTTGGAGACTCAGCCTGCCAGGGTGGCACTGAGAACTGAAGACACCGCTCCGAGAAGGACTCCTTAGCCAAGCTCACAAGACTAAGTGTATAGCAGGATGCCAGCTTCCACTGTGCCTGGAATTGGAACCAGGAGTCTGATTCATTCATCTCCAAAATGACGGCTCTGGCAGTAGGACCATGACACCAGAGTCCGTGGGCTGCAGCTGTCCCGTCCCTCGGCAGCCACGGGCCAGGTACTGCCAGTGATGGACTCCGCGGCCTTTGGTCAGGCTTCCATGGCCGACTCCGTTCTCATGTCAGAAAGTCACAGTGGCGATATGTGGCTTCAGTGTCCTCTTTCAGGGGGCTTTTTAGATCTATGCTCTCATCTTGAAGGCTGACCTTAACTTGAACTCCCAAGAGTTAAACTGTTTCCTTAGTTCCCTCGTCTCAAATACTGAGAAATAGGATCATGAAGTGCAACAATTGGATTAATTTTAATAAATGCGGGGGGGGGGCAGAAGTTTGAACTTTAATTTCTTTGGAATTTTATTTAGAAGTGTTATTTTTAGACTTTATTAAACAACTGATTTGGTCCTATTTGCCACCGGGCCTCTTGGTGACCCTCTAGGTCCCAAAATCTAGATCTGGGGACAAGTTACCCACTAGCAATGCTGTGGATTCAGTAAAACGATCCTCACCTGACTCCTATCCTGATTCCCTAATAATTCATTGAGGGTCCCCTAAACCTCGAATGAAAACTGCCCCAAATTTTCAGATATTTAACTTAGATTTGACTTTTTAATCAGCAATTATCCAACAAACTGTGTGTGTTCAGGGTAAACTGTCTTTCTGACCAGAACGTGATCCTCGAGTTGTAAGTGATCTACTAGAAATTAAAAGCAGAAAGAAACTGACCTTGCCAATGTTCGTGTTGTCCAGAGCTGCATCCACTTCATCTAACACAAAGAATGGAGCAGGCCGAAAACTAGAAAAAAAGTTACACTCCAGTAAGTCACAGCTTTCTATTAGGATTAACAGTGTTCGGAGTAAATAAGATACATCATCTTGAATGCTTTAGCCTCAGTCACCAATGACCCCAATGTGCAATGTTCAGTCCGTGTCCCCCGTGAGCACTGCAGGTGGCATTTGGGGCTGCCCCCGGCCTGTGGCTCTGACATCAAGGATGACCGTCTGCTCCCCTCACCTGACCCACCACTCCTTCCATCTCTTCCACCAACTCCTCTCAGTGCAGTGCCCTTGGGGTGCAGTGCTTACACACTAATTAGTTCCCCTGGTGATTTCATCTCTTCTCAGGGTTTCAATATCATCCATGTCTTGATGGCTCCCACACTTGCCTCCCTTGTCCAGCAGCTTACTCGACAGCTCCATGTGGGTGTCTAATAAACAGCTCAAGGTCATCCAAGATCCTGCTCCTCACCTTCCGCTCCAGAACTACTCCCTCCAGGGGTCTTCCCACTCTAGTTGATTAGGGGTCATCCTGCTGCCTCCTTCACACCCCACACCTTGTCTGCTCAACCTCTGCTCTCACCCTGGTCCAGCCCACCCTCATCTTCCACCTTGATTGCTACAATAGTTTCCCAGCCCTGTGCCTGCCACTGTTTTATACAGTCTGTTCACTACAGATGCCAGGCTCTCTCTGGCCTCAGGACCTTTGCACTTGCTGTTCTCCATGTCTAGAACATTCTTCTCTTAGCTATCTGCAAGACTTACTCCCTTCATTCCTTCAAATCTTTGCTCAAATGTTGCCTTCTCAAGTAGGCCTTCCCAGGTGAGTCTTTAATACTGCAAACCCTACCCTGCTACTGCTACTGCTACTTATGATCTCCATTCCCTACTTTTTTTCTCTGTAGCATCTGTCATTTCCTGATAGTCTATATGTTAGAGAATTAGTTTACTAATATACCTTCTCATTTGTCTTCCCCGATAAAAATGAAGTCTCTGAGGCAAAGATTTTGTTTTGTTCACTGCTGTCTCTCCAAAGCCTACACCGGCAGCCCCGGACACACAGTAGATATGTAATATCTGCTGAATAAATGGATGGCAGTGACACCTGGTACTAGTCCTGTTCTGCTGAGACTTGCTCAGCACAGGCTCGTGGTTCGATTCCTGCGGCCTGCTCTCCCCAGAGTCTGCTGGCGTTAATGCTATTTCCTGTTCCTCTCCTGTAATGGCCTCTTCTTTATCCTTGGGAGCAGTAAAAAGCAGCTGGAGAACCTAGGCTGATCTTCCTGGTCACGAAAGCAGAGAGGCTGCATCATGTGCACCTAGATCTTCATCTAAGGATTTGCATGTTGAAAGTCAGTTGCCCTAATTTTAGCTAATGTTTTCTTGATTTACTTCAACTGCCACCACTGGAAATGAGGTCAAACATTTTTTCAGAAGAAATACTTCACTTAACATTCTTTACATAAACACAGGTCTGTGAATAGGCACTAGGAAAATAATACAAAGGTCGGGAGTTTTTGTTCTGTTTGGGTTTGTTGTTAACTGTTGGCAACCCTGATGTCATATGTGGCCATTCCAGTATTTCTTTTTTTTCCTTTCTTTTCTGTAAAGCTGGAATATTAGTAGCTACTGGTAATTATAGAAAATTAATGAAAATCTATCTAAGACTGAATTGTGTGTTAGATTTGCAGTCTAAATTATTATAGAACCCGAATATTGTCTGGCTAAAGAAAACAGTTCTGTATCACATATGCTAAAACGGGTCTTTTGTAGGAGGGTCCGTTTGGTTTCTGCCCTGATGCAAAATCAGATAGCTCGCCATGGTCTTACCTGTGCACGGCGAACAGGAGGGCTAATGCAGCCACACACCTTTCTCCCCCTGACAGATTGTCCATTGGCATGAACCGTTTGCCTGGAGCCACACAGTTATAGCTAATTCCCTCTAGGTAAGGCTCTTCTGGGTTCTCTGGGCTAAGAAACGCCTGAAACACAGGTTATTTACTCAGCAAAATCAGAAAAGCAATTAGTAAATTTCAACTTTGGAAACTGCAATAGAGTTTAACTGCAAGATATTCTGTTGGTTAGGTTTTCCTCCATTGTGATGGCAAAATACAGATGCCTGCAGATAATGTACATAGCTGGCTCTACAGTGTGGTCACAGGAAACGGGGCTGTCTGGGTGGGGAGCAGAGGGGAAACACCCTAACACAAAGGATCAGGCCTCCCCACAGGCCTGCCAGGCAGACGTAGGCAGCACGTACCACCGTCTGACAAAAACAGTCTTCAGGCAGCCCACTCGGTGGCCCATTCACCAGCCACTTACTGAATACCTGCTGTGGGCCAGGTACTGTGGCTACAGAGATGAATCCTGCCTTTAAGGAGTTACTGGGTTTATTTCAGTCTTTACTGAAAATAACTATTTTTGGCTAAAATTCTCAATATCTGATCCAGGATCAACTTTCAGCCATAAAAGAACACCACGAGAAAGGTAAAAGCAGATGTGGAAGACCTGATCGACATCTTGAGTCCACATTCAGCACCACAGGATCTGCCATGGGGACTGACTGAGGATCGGGCAAGGGTTCTAGCAAAGAGACTATCAACACAATCCTGCCTTTGGTTCTTTCCTTCTCCTGACCCCAGGTCAGCCATTTCCCAAGACCCTCTACATTACAGGTACCTTCACTACAGAGACCACTGACCGTTCCATAAAATCAAATTAGCACCAGAGAGCAGAACTCCAGAACTGAAGAGAATCTGGAAACTAAATGACCAATCCCCTCATTTTTCAGATGAAGAGACAGGCCCAGAGAGGTTCTGCCTTGTCCAGGCTGGCCAGTGGTAGAGTGAGTGGGATCTAGAACACACCCAGTTACGATGGTAACCAATCTTCTGGAACTGACTTTGCTCCAGAAGTGGGTCACTCAGATAATGTGACACATTTATTTCCCACCAGAAAACAACTACCACCAACACAAAGTTCCCAGTAACATCTGGGGGTGAAAAATACATACTTGGGCACTGACGTTTCTGCAGAGCTTCTTGTAGATTTGATCAATTGAGATCGAGACGTGCTCAAAACACTGGCTGAAAAGGTCGTATCTCCTTTTTTTCACCTGTTCAAACTCTTGCCTACACATTCTGGCTTCCTTTCTGCTGGCCTCAAAAGCTAAGAGAAAATCAGTGTTCTTTATTTTGCAGACCACTTAGGGGCTGGCTCCTCTTATTTCAACTTTAAAGCATAGAATATTACTAATTTTTTGTTAAGATTTTGTTTGAGGGAGAGAGAGCACAAGCAGGGGGAGCGGCAGGCAGAGGGAGAAGCTGAGCAGGGAGCCCGATGTGGGACTCGGTCCCAGGACCCTTGGGATCATAACCTGAGCCGAAGGCAGGTGCTTAACAGACTGAGCCACCTAGGCATCCCAAAAGCGTAGAGTATTTTAAAAACTGGATTTTGAATTTGGTTGTCTTGAGTACAGTCTACCTTTAAAATACAGCAATTGTTATTAATTCCAAGAACATGGCTCTTAAAATTGATGAGCCATTTTTCTAGTA
>NC_138373.1:156182775-156210863 GCF_054177405.1 Leptonychotes weddellii
TAACCAATACACCTGGAGCACCTGGGTGGCTCGGTTGAGCGTCTGACTCTTGGGTTTCTGCTCAGGTTGTGATTTCAGGGTCATGAGATTGAGCCCTGCATGGGGGGGGGGGGGCGCGCGCTCTCTCTCTCTCTCTCAAATTTAAAAAAATAATAATAAACCGGTTTTTGAGTTAAAGCAGAACACTTTCAAAAAGGAAGCAATTAGTATTAAAAATGCACATTAATATAAAACAACAGAGGAAAATATATGATACAAATAAATAAAAAGCTAAATAAAAATAAAGCTACAATCCAGGGGGGATTGCTGGTGTTACAGAAATCCAAGCCCGCCACACCCAGGAATATGGGCCTTGCTGACAACTATAGCCCAGGCTCACCATCTGTGGACTCCTGAAACCTGTCTCTGACCGTCTTTAGGTTCTCCAGGGCTCTCAGGTTTGGGGCCGCAGTCTTCAAGAGGATGTCTTCCTGGGATGCCACCTGTTGCAGCAGGAGTCTCAGGTGGGCCTCCACTTCCTTATCAGTTTGTAGAGCCTATTATTGGGTAAAGAACAGCAATGATTAGCTTGCCTTTCCAAACTGTTGAGTAATTAGGCACAGGGCCCTTCAGGATCGGGCCGCTGCTCCCTCCCTCCCTCCACAAACATGCCTTCCCTCCCTCGAACCCCTCTGAGTCTGAAATGCCAGCAGGCTGCGCTATCCCTAGCTTCTGGAGCCAGCTGTGCTCATCCACGGCTCTAGTGTTAGAGACCCTGCTCTCCTGGAACCCGCATCCCTTCCGTACTTCCTCATCTGGCTAAAAAGAATTCCTCAATTCACATATTACCTTCACTTATTCATTACAAAATACTGATTGTTTACTATGTATTAGGCATTCAGTGATGAAAACTGTTCTGGCCTGGGACGCCTGGGTGGCTCAGTCGGTTAAGCGTCTGCCTTCGGCTCAGGAGTCCGGCATCGGGCTCCCTGCTCTGCGGGGAGCCTGCTTCTCCCTCTGCCTCTGCTTCTCTCTCTCTCTGTCTCTCATGAATAAATAAATAAAACCTTAGAAAAAAAAAACAAAAAACTGTTCTGGCCTTGCCCTTAAAGAGCTCACAGGGAAGTCAGACCCACATACTGGCATTGACAACAGTGCGAATATGCTCTGAACACCAACCACAGGTGCTGCGAGGCAGAGAAGGGACCCAATTTCGGGGGCGGGAGGGGGGGGCAGCACTGAAGCTGAAACCAGAACAGTGGATAGAGCTTGAATGAGGAGGGAAGGGAAACCTTCCAGGAAAGCGTTCTTGTCCTCCCAGGATCTTTAATTTATATATGATAAAGGTGACGTTTTAAGTCCCTGAGAAGAGAATTACTTGACACATGTTGCGTAAATGGGCTAACTTAGGTCACTTTTTAAAAA
The DNA here is from genome assembly GCF_054177405.1 of Leptonychotes weddellii. NCBI lineage: Eukaryota > Metazoa > Chordata > Mammalia > Carnivora > Phocidae > Leptonychotes > Leptonychotes weddellii. Next base: position 156,184,180 of record NC_138373.1, read on the forward strand.
CAGATTCTTACCTTATACCATATGCCAAAATAAATTTCAGATGAATTAAATAGGTAATGAAAGCAAAACCATGAACAGGAAGAATATTTATAAATATTTACTCAGTAATAAGGTGGGGAAGGATTTTCTAAAATGAAAGCATTAAATAGACTATAGAAGAGACAAAAGCTTTTTTCTCATTGCCTCAAAATAGCATAAATACAATCCAAGAGCCCAATGAATCTCACAACATATATTAAGAACGTGTGAAATTAAAAGATGTGGGTATTGCTACTTGGCGTCTGCTCTCTACTCCCTCCTTTCTCACAGAGCCCATGTTTAACCATTTCTCCCTCAAGCGTCCCCTGTAGCTGGGGGTGGGGTGGGGTGGGGGTCCCTGCTTGATGGAAGGCTAGTCAGGATGGAGTCAAAACAGAAAAGAAACATAGCATTGTAGTATGGCTTATAGGGGTGCCTGTGACGCAGAGCTAGAGCTGCTCAATTAAAGAGCCCTTGAAACTGCATCCCAGGTGTGTACCCTGCAGCTGTGAATGCAGGGGCCACAGCGGAACCCTGACGGGCAGAAGCCAGGACGCTGGAGTATGGTGGCTACTTCTGTCTCTTGCAGGATTTCTCAGAGACTAATAATCATTGTGCATCTTCAAGGAGACAGCCCTTCAAAAAACTGGCTGACCACAGAAGCTTTTCTTCTTTGGGAAGAAATTTCACGATACTCATGTTCTGCTGAACACACAGTGAGAAATGCTGATCTAAACATTTTTAAAAAGCCACCTACTTAAACCATTTCTTCAAAAACCATTAGGCAATCTACTTTTTTCCCCAAACGTAGGCTCTATGGTCTAAAAAGTATTCTGTAGTATATTTAAATATTCACTATCACAGTGAGTTAGTCCTAACAGAAATCTTTGGATTACCTTCAGATCGTCTCTTAGAGAGCTGTAGTCTATCTCGATGGCTGCTTCCCTCTCATAGATGTCAACTGTCACCTGGGTACCTTCTGCTTCAGTTCCCAACTGAAACACAGACGAAGCCCTTTCTTTGTTATATGAAATGGTGATCTCATCCAGCTGCCCAAGCCTTCCAGTTGATTCCCACCTCACTCCTTACTGGGGCGTCCAAGGCCATGATCTGGCAACAAGATCCCGAGGTACTTCCATGAGCACAGTATGAGTTCAGAACTAGTAATTTAGTATAGTCTCTCCCACAACAGAAGAATCTTCTACAAGAAGACCTGGCAGGTCTAGGTAACATACCTTTTTTTTTTTTTTTAAAGATTTTATTTATTTGAGGGGTGCCTGGGTGGCTCAGATGGTTAAGCATCTGCCCTCGGCTCAGGTCATGATCTCTAGGTCCTGGGATCGAGCCCCATGTCGAGCTCCCGGCTTGGCAGGGAGCCCCTGCTTCTCTCTCTCCCTCTCCCCCTGCTTGTGCTCTCTCTCTCTCTATCTCTCAAATGAATAAATAAAATCTTAAAAAAAAATAAAAAGATTTTGAGAGAGCACACACTTTCCTTCCAGTGGAAGGAAAATCTCAGGTCCCACCTACCAATTATGGTAAGACAAGTACTCCTATAATGATTATTGTAATTATTTCTACCCAGTAATCCTTGTTCAGCCCTCTGGAGAGAGAGAATTTAGACCTCATGCCTTTTCTGTTTCAGGCTTTATGGAGAACATCTTGTATAGCATCCCCATTACATAGCCACTTCTAGATGTGCTTACAAAATTCCAATCAGGGAACTCACCACTAAAGGCCCTCCATCTTTCTGGTAGCAAGTGTTCCCTAGGAGCAGAAATCTGTCTCTGTGGCCTCTACTCCCTAACCCTGTATCCCCCTTGGGACCAGAAAGAACAAATGTGATCCTCCTCCTGTGATAGATTGTCTTCTAATGGAGGAGAATGATTGTATTCCCTGAGTCTTCTCTTCCCAGCACAACACGGTCTGGGCCTTTTTGCTATGCTGAATGCTTTACTCTTAAGAAGCATCAAGCTTTAAAAAGTGAACATAATAGGGGCGCCTGGGTGGCTCAGTTGGTTAAGCCACTGCCTTCGGCTCGGGTCATGATCCTGGAGTCCCGGGATCGAGTCCCGCATCGGGCTCCCTGCTCGACAGGGAGTCTGCTTCTCCCTCTGACCCTCCTCCCTCTCATGCTCTCTGTCTCTCATTCTCTCTGTCTCAAATGGATAAATAAAATCTTTAAAAAAAAAAAAAAAAAAAGTGAACATAATATTCCATTTGGCCTGACCAGCACAAAGTAGAGCAGAACTATCATTTTTTCTTTTTAGATAATGATTCAGTATTAGTCCAGCTTAAAGCCTTTGATACCTGCTCTGAAATACCCCACCACGAGTATGAAATTCTTTCAAGCCAGTGAAGTCATTTGACATTCATATGGGCATGCTGGAGGACAATTCTGAAGGTTCACTAACTGAAAGCAATAGGAACAAAGCAGCAGCATGAATACTTGACCAGTAACACTCACTTCAATGTCAGCCATTAAAATTGCTTCCTCCTCTCTGTAACCTCTTCTAAAATTACATTGCCTTTTATAAACAGACATTCTATTTCGATAGTATAATAACTATTGTTTCTTTGCTCCCATCTATTTCTGCTGTTCACAGACCCCTCCCTTCTCTCTCTGACCCAGAATTCCCTAACAGAGAGCGCAGGGGAGAGTTCTCTTTCCTCTCTGGTCAAAGCTAGTGGTTGTAGCTGCAGCCTTGTGGGGAAAGCCGATTTGGGAGAATAAAGCCAATATATACTGAGCCAGAAAGAGTTCTTGACGGTGTTCGAATTCCTGGACTGAGTCCAGCATGAGACCGCCCCCTCTCCCTATCCCACCCCCCTACAGCCCTATTCCTTTACTCCCTTTAAAGCCATCTGAGTTGGGTTTAGTCTCTTGTGGCCAGGAAAGGGTTTTCTCCCTTCCTTACCTCTGTCTGCAATGTGACCTCTGCTACAATTGAGAAAAAAGACAAAGACTTTTTGAGTGTAAAGTTATGAGATCTGGTCAACGTTGGCAAGAGAAGTATTTTATATTTTATAGATGCTTCACTCTGAAGAATCCAAAGGACTCAGGGCACTTCTGGGGTGGGGGATAGATGGAACAGAGTAGCTGTCTGTCTGCTGGGGCAGAGCAGAGAGGGGAGGAGGGATGTGGAAGGGAGACCCCGGCGAAGAGCTCAGAGATGACCTGAGAGGCAGGACAAACCCTTCTGTCACTGGCTGTGGATGGGCTAATGGGAAGATGCTCTTTCCGAAGTGCACAGCAGCTGCTTCCCTAACACCAGCCCCAAAGGTCACTGACGCCAACAGCTCGAATTCTCTGATTCCTCTTGGGATCTAATGTGTAGGAAAGAAACTCCAGCCCATCCTGTGGGGCTAAAAGGACATGGATCAGCAAGAGACAGAACTGCACGAAATGCCCAGTCCTCTGCAATGACGATCGTGGTAGGAGGAGATGCCTTCTCCACTCCTAACGGAGCTTTAGGCCCAGGGGAAGCGTCTGCAGACCTGGGACTTCACTAAGCAGCCAAAGGGCATCACATAAAGTTCCCCACGACCGCACTTATTTTGAAATCCTGATGTAGAATACCTCCACTTCAATGATGTCATCCAGTGATCCCAACAAAAGGATTATTTCAATGTCTTGAACTTTGCAATCAAGCAGCAGATTATGCTTCTCTAGCCGTTTCTGTTCCAAAGAAGTTTGAATGATTACAACTTCTTTTTGCCATTTTCCCGCTTCCCTGTAAATACAGATATGAAAAGTGGTACTTTACTCATGTAAAGTTGCACCAAAGAAGAAAAATGAATGTGTTATAAACTCACATGGAAAAAAGATTTTTTCCTATGAGTGCTATAAGTTCTAGAGTTACCTCACTGATGCTTATAATATAAACTTTAACTTTCTTGAGAAAGGCCATGAATGTAATTAGTTAATCCTAGGGAGCATTTTTTAAATAAACAATTACTTTAATCAGGCTAGCTTTGTGTCCTACGTTGTTTTAAAATCTATATAATTTTTCAAGCTGCATTTCTTCCTCAATATGAGCTCTACACTTTAGAACCTCAAAATAAGAGAAACAACCTTTTAATAAGAGAAATGTCTTATCAGTTAAGTCATTATGTATCTAATGGTCTGAACTTTTCTTTTTACTACAGCCACTATTAATATAATGCCCTCTATCTTAAATGAATGAGGGCTTGGGGGTTTTACCAGTTAAAACAATGTGGGATTTTAAAGAGGACCTAGAAATAGGACCAAAAATAAATTAAGAAGTATATGGTTTTCAAAAATACAATGATGAACAGAGATGTAGTTCTGTTTATACTAAATACAAGAGTGAAAAAAAACTCAGGAGTAAATGAACTTTAATTCCACTCGAAAATCTTAGACAAAGAACTTTCTGACTCTGTCCTGAAGTGCTGAAAGTCTTTAACCAGTGAGGAAAACCATGAAATGCCAAGAGTTGACCAAACCAGAGCACATTTCATGTGATCGCTTACGGTCATGTCCAATCATACAGGAAAGCAGAGGTCACTGTGGTACAGCAGGCTGCCTGATTCCAAGTGTCTTTGTCCCCATTATGACAGAAACACAGGCTTATCACGTGCCAGGTACCATTCTAAGTGTCATATGAACAGTCCCTCATTTAATCCTTACACCTCTCCTGGGAAGAAGGCACTAGGAGTATCCCCATGTTACTATTTACTAGAGGAGGAAATGAAGGCATAGTATGTAAGTAGTAGAACTGGGGTATGCAACCACACAGACTGGCTCCAGATCTCACCCCCACCCCGCCCCGCCAGGCTTTGTCCCACAGGCGGACTAGAGAGGGGCCTGGTACAGCAGTGTCCGAGGGATTTAGGGTAAGGGACTCTTCATACACGTCCATGTTTTCTTCTGCCAAAGAGCACTATTCACTCTAAAGAACTAATCGCCTCTTTTGGTTTTCCCCCAAACGAGAACACTTGAAAGGTGTGATGTGGGACTAAAAGCACCAAGGGTACATACTCAAATAACAAAACTTCCTACAATAAATTTCAAATTGGTAATAAACGTCTTTAAAATTCTGGTTATGGTCCTTCAAACTGATATACCGAATTACCTATCAATAGCCAAAAATTTCTTCCGTTCTTCTTCCAACTGAGCTTGGACCTTCTCAGCGTTGGCATTCTGAGTGACAAATACGTCCTTAAGTTGCTGCCGCTTTGCCATGAGTTCATCCACAATTTGCAGACAATTTTCTTCAGCCTGAATGAAGATGATTTGCACTGTAGACTCACCACTGTTTACATTAATAAGGTCAACAGATCATCTTATTGTCAAGAAACCAACCCAGTGATTCTGGGATAAACCCTTATTCTGTGTGCTGCCTGAACCTCTATCCCAGCATGTGACCCACTCTGGTTCTACACTTCTTGGAAATTACTGCCTGCCTTTGTCCTTCACTTTGGATTCGTTCCTCAGCTTGCTGCCATCTGACTTCTGTTCCCATTGTCCAGTGAAAATGTTCTTGCTGCTATGACCTCTTAATTGGTAATCTGACCCCCCCCCCCCCCCCCGCCCAGAGCGGTGGGGTTTCTGGCTCTATCTTCGTAACCCATGTGACCACTCCTTCCAGAATTCCACCCTTGCCTCACTGCTCTTCATGGTCCTCTGCTCTGCCTGGGAGTCTCAACCACTCATACATGGTTTCAGTTCACTCCCATAAAGTAGCCCGGGCTCTTCCCACCATCTGCGTGCTCTTCACCTGCCAGAGATCACTGCCTAGGTGTCACACAGGCAATTCAAGCTCCATGGGTCCAGAATGTTCTCCCTTTAACTTGCTCCTCTGTCCACCAGTCAATCACCCAAACCAGAACTCAGGAGTCATCAGTGGCATCCCCCCTTGCCTCCCACGCCCACTTCAACATCTAGTAATTCATGAAATTGCTGATTTGACTTCCAGTATTTCCCAGATCTGCCCACCACCTTTTGGGTCACCAGGAGGACACTTCAGGAGCTCGACCCGTGTTTACTCAATGGAGGAAGTCATCATCTCAGTGATGGGGCACCTCAGCCACCTGTTCTTGGTTACCTGCTTTAGGTCATCAATGTCCTCTCTGCCTTTCTGGATGGTTTCTTTTAAAGTGTTGATCTTACTCAGTTTCTTCTTCAGCTGATTGCGACTATATTCGAGTTGAACGTTAAGACGAGTTTTTTGTTTCTCAAATTCTAATCTAGTATAACAGAGTCAAGTGTTATAAGTGGTAAAGAGTCTTCTAATTCTTTACTTTTTAGTTGTTATTATGGAAAATGTCAAGAAAATACAGAAGTAGAAGGAATACTATAAGGAGTTCAGTTCACGGTCAGTCCTGTTCCATCGATAGCTGTACTCGTGACTGCTCCACCACTGGGGTATCTGAAGCACATTTCAGACATCATATAATGTCATCTGTAAATATTTAAGTCTGTGTCTCTGCAAGTGAAGTGACCATTAACACAAAACCACAAGCTACTATAGATAAAAATGATGACAATTCCTTAATATTAGATTGCTCTCATTGCCAGATTTCCTGAGTCTCATTAAAAACAAAACTGGTTTGTTTGAATCAGAATCCATACATTGCATATAAATATATGTTTCTTCAGTCTTTTGTTATCTGTGGGCTCCCCCCCCTCCTCTTTAAGTTACAACTGATGTACTTATTCTCATTTATTTGTCTGTCTTTCCAAATGGCTAGTCATCCACAAACTCCTAACTTGGGAATTGAAGAGCGTATCTTTCCTGAAGCTCCTTCCTCCTTTGCCAGCCTCACAGACTCCTCATAAAGAACTCCAAGACCAACTGTAGCTCCTCCTTCTCATCCTCTCTCCCTCACATACCCTGCTAAAGGATCATTCAATCCAGACAGATTTTCAAGCACTAACTGTTACCAGAGACTAACTGTGCTAGATACTGCTGATACAAAGACCACCACAACAGTAATGATTAAAAATAGAGTGATATTCAGTGAGACGTCACTGTGTGCCAGACTGTCACTCATGCTTTTGCAAGAATTAACTCACTTCAGTTGTAGGACTCTCTGAGTGGCTAATACTACCATCCCTATTTATGAGGAAGCTGAGCAGACAAAGCACAGAGTCAAGTTTCTTGCCGAAGGCTACCCCATGAGGAAGGGATGGAGCGGGCGTGACACAGAGTCCCTGCTCTTAACAACTTTGGTTAAGTGCCTGCAGGAGGGGTTAAGAACAAACCCTTGAAGGATTTATTCCTGCTGCAGGAGGCAGACATGCAGACTATGTACGACGGAAACACTTCTTCACTTGGCTCTGGAACACCATACCACTCTGGCTTTCCTGTCCCCTCACTGGCTGCTCCTTTGATGGTTCCTGGTGATCTTACCCAGGCACATGGCTTTAAGTACAATCTGCATACAAACAATCCCAGAATTTATACCTCCAGCCAGGACCTCTCCCATGAACTCCTAACTTACACATTTAACTGCCTACTCCACATCTCCAATCGGATGTCAAAGGCATCCCAGGACACATAATGGATAAGCCACTAGAAGCAGTAAGAGGTTTTAGCAAACTTATGTTACACCAATCTAAAATTTGATAGCGTTTTTCTACACCAGTAGAAGCCAATTAGAAAAATATAAAAATAAATACTCGTAAGAAAAAAAAACCTATAAAATACCTATGAAATAACTTAAGATCACATAAGATCTCTATGGAAAAAAACTTTAAAATTCTAGTAAAGGATATAGATGATCAGAATAAATGAAGAGACATACCAGGTTCTTAGGTTAGAGGACTCGATATTTTGGAGATGTTCTCCCCAAATAAATCTATAAATCTGATGCAATCTCAATCAGAATTCCAGTTGGATTTTTATGAGAAACTCAATAAACAGTAATAGGCATAATTCTTTACAAAGAAAATCTATCAAAGTTCAAGTAGACTTCAGAAAAAAGAATATGACAGGAGGATAAAGAAGGGGCATTTCACAGTGATAAAGGGATAAATTCATCAAAAAGACATAATGTTCCCAAATTATGTATGGACCTAATCACAAGGCTGTAAAATAAATGAAGTAAAAACTGACAGAACTGGAAGAAGAAACTGACAGATCCAAAAGTATACTTGGAAATTTCAACACTCCTCTCAGTGTTTGCTGAACAACTAGGCAAAGGACCAGTAAGTACAGAGAGGACTTGAATGATACTAACCAACTGGATTTAACTGACACCCAAAGAACACTCCATCCAACAGCGGGTACCTAGTAAACAACACACTTCTAAACACCCCATGGGTCATTGAAAGAAATCACAAAATATTTGAAAATATTTTGAATGGAATGAAAATGAAAAAACAACATACCAGAAGTAGTGGGATGCAGCTTAAGTGGTAATTACAAGGAAATATATAGTTTAAAATGCTTATATTAGAAAATAATTAACCCAAAAGAAGTAGAAGAAAATAATAAAAGAGCAGAGATCAATAACACAGAAACAGACAAACCACAGAGAAAATCAATGAAGCCAAGAGCTGCTCTTAGAAAGGATCAATAATAAATTAATAAAATGAATACACCTCTAGCTAGGCATCAATAAGAAAAGAAAGAAGATAAATCACCAATATCAGAAACGAAAGAAAGGACATCAATATAGATCCTACAGACATTAGAAAGGATAAAAAGCAAATATTATGAATAACTTTGACAACATGGATGAAATACATAAATTCCTTGGAAGACACAAACTACCAAAACTAACTCAAGAACAAAGATATCCTGGATAGTCCTATATTTATTAAGAGAACTGAATCAATGTCCTCTCTGCCTTTCTGGATGGCAGAAAACCTTCCCACAAAGAAAGGTGGGTGGCCCCAGTGGCTTCACTGGCAAATTTTACCAAACTTTTTTGAGAGACGTAATATAATTCTACAAAAACCCTTCCAGAAAACATAAAAGGAGACAATTCTTGAATCATTTTGTGGGTCTGGCATTACCCTGATACAAAAATGTGATAAAGGTATTGCAAGAAAAGAAAACTATGTATCAGTACACTCATGAATGTAGATGCAAAAATCCTTAATGAAATTTTAGCAAATGAAATCCAAAAATATTTGAAAAGGATAATACAATATTACTGAGTGGGGTTTATCCTGGGTATATAAAGTTGGTTTAACATCAATCAATATAATTTATCATATTAATAAACAACAAAAAACCCCAACCATGCAATCACTCAAAAAAAAAATGGCAGAAAAAGTATTTGACAGAATTCAATATTCATTTATAAAAAATTTCAGCAAACTAGAAATAAAAAGGAACTATCTCAACCTGCTAAAGGGCACCCTAAAGTTAAAACCATACTTAACTGTGAAAGACTGAGTGCTGTGCCCCTAAGACTGGGAATAAGGCAGGATGTCTGCTCTTACTACGTTTATTTATTCAACATTGTACTGGAGGTCCTAGTTGTGCAATAAGACAAGAAAAGAAATAAAAGGTGCACTAATTGGAAAAGAAGAAATAAACTTTTTTTCACTGAAATACAATCATCTATGTAAAAAATCCTAAGGAATCTAAAAAAAAAGAGCTCCTAGAACTAATAACTGCAGCATAATTGAAGGATACAAGGTCAGTTTATAAAAACCAATCTTGGGTGCCTTGGTGGCTCAGTTGGTTAAGCATCTGCCTTTGCTCAGGTCATGATCTCAGGGTCCTGGGATGGAGTCCCGCATCAGGCTCCCTGCTCAGCGGGAGCCTGCTTCTCCCTCTCCCTCTGCCTGCTGCTCCCCCTGCTTGTGCTCTCTCTCTCTCTACCAAATAAATAAATAAAATCTTAAAAAAATAAAAATAAAAACCAATTATTTAGGGGCTCCTGGGTGGCTCAGTTGGTTGAGCATCCAACTCTTGATTTCAGTTCAGATCATAATCTCAGGGTTGTGAGATTGAGCCCTGTGTCATGCTCTACACTCAGTGTGGAGTCTGCTTGAGATTCTCTCCCTCTGCCTCTCACCCCATTCTCTCTAAATAAATAAATAAATAAATAAATCTTAAAAAAAACCAGACCAATCTTATTTCAATATACTACCAACAATCTATTTGAAATTGATAATTAAAAACAATTCTATTTATAATAGCATAAAGATATAAGGTACTTAGAATAAACCAAACAAAATATAAGACCTGTACACTGAACACTAAGAAATACTAATGAGAGAAATTAAGGAAGATCTACATAAGGAAGATCTACATAAGACAGACAGACACCATGTTCGTGCATTAGTATTGTTAAAATGTCAATTCTTCCCAAATTGATTTATATATTCAACACAATCCCAATCAAAATCCCAGCAGACTTTTAAGCAATTGAAAAGCTGATCCTAAAATGTACATGGAAATGCAAAGGACATAGAATAGGCAGGGGCGGGGCGCCTGGGTGGCTCAGTCATTAAGCGTCTGCCTTGGGCTCAGGTCACGATCCCAGGATCCTGGGATCGAGCCCCGCATAGGGCTCCCTGCTCCGCGGGAAGCCTGCTTCTCCCTCTCCCACTTCCCCTGCTTGTGTTCCCTCTCTTGCTGTGTTTCTGTCAAATAAATAAATAAAATCTTAAAAAAAAAAAAAAAAAAAGAATAGACGGGCTTGACCTTCCTTGTCCACTGTTGTAGTCTCAGTGCCTAGAAGGGTGCCTGGCTCATGGGAGGCTTACAGTAAATAGGTGCTGAATGAATGAATGGACCATGAGAGAATTAGAATAAAATTAAAGGAAATGGGCCAAAATAGTGATAGTTTTTATTTCTGGGCAATGGGATAATGACTGATTTTTTAAAAAAGTTTTCTCTATGTTCTCCAAGAGGCACATACTACCTTTTGTATTTAAAAATTATACTTGATTATAAATCCACAGCTGGGGCTCCTAAGTGGCTCAGTCAGATAAGCATCCAACTCTTGATTTTAGCTCAGGTCATGATCTCAGGATCGTGAAATCAAGCCCCACATCAGGGTCCATGCTGGGCATGAAGCCTGCTTGAGATTCTGTCTCCCTCTCCCTCTGCTCCTGCACGCCTGCCCCCTTCTCTAAATAAATAAAAAGAAAAACCCACAGCTAAGATTATATTCAATGGAGGAAAACTGAGAGCTTTTCCTCTAAGGTCAGGAATAAATAAGCATGTCTACTCTCACCACTTTTATTCAACGTGGTACTGGAAGTCCTAGCTACAGCAATCAGACAAGAAAAAGACATTAAAAAAAAAGAAAAAGACATAAAATGCATCTAAATTGGTAATGAAGAAGTAAAACTTTCACTATTTGCAGACGACATGATACTATATGTCAGAAACCCTGAAGACTCCACCAAAAAACTACTAAAACTGATAAATGAATTCAGTAAAGGTCTCAGGATACAAAATCAATCTACAGAAATCCACTGCATTTCTATACACTAATAATGAAGCAGCAGAAAGAGAAATTAAGAAAACAATCCCATTTATAATTACACCAAAAAATATAAAATACTTAGGAATAAGCTTAACCAAAAAGGTGATGGACCTGTACTCTGGAAATTATAAAACACTGATGAAAGAAATTGAAGACAGCACAAAGAAATGGAAAGACAGGGGCGCCTGGGTGGCTCAGTTGGTTAAGCGACTGCCTTCGGCTCAGGTCATGATCCTGGAGTCCCTGGATCGAGTCCCGCATCGGGCTCCCTGCTCGGCAAGGAGCCTGCTTCTCCCTCTGACCCTCCCCCCTCTCATGTGCTCTCTCTCAAATAAATAAATAAATCTTAAAAAAAAAAAAAAGAAATGGAAAGACATTCCATGCTCATGGATTGGAAGAATAAATACTGTCAAGTCTATACTACCCAAAGCAATCTACAGATTTAATGCAATCCTATCAAAATTCCAATAGCATCTTCCACAGAACTAGAACAAATAATCCTAAAATTTGTATGGAACCACAAAAGACCCCTAAAAGGCAAAGCAACCTTGAAAAAGCAAAAGAAAACTGGAGGTATCGCAATTCCAGATTTCAAGTTATACTACAGAGCTGTAGTAATTAAAACAGTATGGCACTGGCACAAAATAGACAAACAGATCAAAAGAACAGGACAGAAAGCCCAGAAATAAACCCACAATTATATGGTCAATTAATCTTTAACAAAGAATATGCAATGGTATTGGGAAAACTGGACCACTTCGTTTATACTCTATACAAAGAAGAAACTCAAAATGAATTAAGGACCTAAATGTGAGACCTGAAACCATAAAAATCCTAGAATAGAGCTCAGGCAGTAATGTCTCTGACACTGGTCATATCAACTTTTTTCTAGATAGGTCCCCTGAGGCAAGGGAAACAAGAGCAAAAATAAAGTATTAGGACTGCATCAAAATAAAAACCTTCTGCACAGCAAAGGAAACAATCAACAAAACTAAAAGACAACCTACTAGATGGGAGAAGATATTTGTAAATAACATATCCAGTATAGAGTAGGATCTAAAATATATAAAGAACTTATACAACTCAACATCCCAAAATAAAATAATCCAATTAAAAATGGGCAGGGGCAGCTGGGTGGCTCAGTCAGTCAAGCATCAGCTCAGGTCATGATCTCAGGGTCCTGGGACTGAGCCCTGCGTCAGGCTCTGTGCTCAGCAGGGAGTCTGCTTCTCCCTTTCCCTCTGCCCTGCCCCTCCTCCCCCCGCTCATGCTCTCTCTCTCAGATAAATATATAAAAAATCTTAAAAAAATAAAATAAAAATTGGGCAGAAGACATGAACAGACATTTCTCCAAAGAAGACATACAGATGGCTAACAGACACATGAAAAAATGCTCAGCATCACTCATCATCAGGAAAATACAAATCACAGTGAGATATTACCTCACACCTGTCAGAATGGCTAAAATCAAAACACAAGAAACAAGAGGTGTTGGCGAGGATGTGGAGAAGGGGGAGCCCTCATGCACTTTGGGTGGGAATGCAAACTGGTGCAGCCACTGTGGAAAACAGTATGGAGCTTCCTCAAAAAGTTAAAAATAGAACTACCCTATAATCCAGTAATCACACTACTGGGTATTTACCCAAAGAATATGAAAACATTAATTCAAAGGGATAGATGCACCCCTATGTTTACAGCAGCATTATCAACAATAGCCAAATTATGGAAGCAGCCCACATGTCCATCGATTGATGAATGGATAAAGAAGATGTGGTATATATATATAATGGAATATTATTCAGCAACAAAAAAGAATGAAATCTTGCCATTTGCATGGATAGAGCTAGAGAGTATTATGCTAAGTGAAGTCAGTCAGAGAAAGACAAATACCATATGATTTCACTCCTCTGTGGAATTTAAGAAACAAAACAAATGAACAAAGGAAAAAAAAAAGAGAGACAAACCAAAAAACAGACTCTTAACTATAGAGAACAAATAGTTATGAGAGGGGAGGTGGGTGGGGAGATGCGTGAAATAGGTAAAGGGGATTAAGACTATAGTTATCTCGATGAGCACTGTGTAACATATGGAACTACTGAATCACTATATTGTACACCTGAAATTAATATAACACTGTATGTTAACTATATTGGAAATAAAAAGTAAAAACATAAGTAAGAATAAAAATTATATTTGATTTTTGTATCTAAATGAAAGATGTTAACTAAACTTATGCAGTAATCATTTTACAATACACATAATTCAAATCATTATGCTGTACACCTTCACAGTGATGTATGTCAATTATACCTCAATAAAACTGAAAAAAAGAGAAGTGCCTAATACAAAATAAACCAATCATCTAGATAAGTAAAGTCTAGATCTTAAATAATCTGCAGTCATAAATGCTTTGTTTCCTATTTCTGCATGACTTTTACTCCTTTTAAATATAAAATGACTATACCTTGGGCAAAGGGACTGTCCTTTGACCTACAATACAACCTTGTCATCATCACTATTGTACCCTTCAATTCAGAATTTATAGTCATAATTCCAATGCAATTATATTCAAATAAATAATACATGGATATGGTACAAAGTTAAAAAGATGTAAGAATACACAAAAAGTAAAATATCTCTATCCCTCCCTCTCAGTCTCCTCAGAGGCAACCACTCTTAACGATCTCTAAACACATACATGTACAATATTTTTCCCCAGAATGTCATTTGTCTTGATTTTCTTCATGGTGCTGTTGCCATGCAAAACACGTTATTTGATACATTTGCATTTTTTCTTTTCTTTTGTGGCTTCCAGGATTTATGTCATACTGAAAGACCTTCTCTGATCTGAGATTATTTTTAAAAATTCTCTTATGACTTATTCTAGTATTCTTATGCCTTCATTTTATTTATTGAAATCTTCGATTCAGCTGGCATTAATCTAAGGAATGAGACAGGGATCCAAGTAGGTTTGTTTCCAGGTTGCAAACACATGTATTCCCAACATGATTTACTGAAGAGTATATTTTTTTTCCACTGATATGAAATGCCAGCTTTATATTAAATCAAATTTCCCTTATAGGTCTGAGTATATTTCTGTACTCCACTTGTGAGCAAGCACCTCAAGATTTTAATTAATCCAACTTTATACATGTTTTAAAATCTGGGACTTCTAGTCCTTTCTCATTACCTTTTCCAGATTTTTCTTTTTTTTTTTTTTTTTTAAAGATTTTATTTATTTATTTGAGAGAGAGAGAATGAGAGACAGAGAGCCTGAGAGGGAGGAGGGTCAGAGGGAGAAGCAGACTCCCTGCCGAGCAGGGAGCCTGATGCGGGACTCGATCCCGGGACTCCAGGATCATGACCTGAGCCAAAGGCAGTCGCTTAACCAACTGAGCCACCCAGGCACCCTCCAGATTTTTCTTAGCTAGTTCTGAATGTGAACTTTAGAATCAGCTTATCTAGTTAAAAAAATCCTTGTCCATACATGTACTGAGATGATATGTAAATTAGAGATTAAATTAGGGAGAACCAACTTCTTTATAATGTTCAATCTTCCTATGAAAAAACTAGTATGCCTTTTCTTTTTATTCAAGATTATTCTCTGTCTTGTTTAAAATATTATAAAAAAATTTTTTTTATTATGTAAACTCTATCCCCAATGTGGGGCTCGAACTCACAACCCCAAGATCAAGCATCACATGCTTCACCAACTGAGCGAGCCGGGCGCCCCTGAAAGTTTCTTTATATACTTTCACATTTAGTAAGTTTATTCCTAAATACTAAGTATTTTACCTTTTTCATCTCTTAATAATTGAGATATTTTCTTCCTACAAATTATCTTCCTGGTAGTTTCTATATAGAAAGTCTAAAAATTTTTAAATTAACTTTTATATTAATTTTTAATTTAAAGTTTTCATATTAATGTTTATATCCAGCCATATTACTGAAGTCTTTTGTTTCTAACAGTTTTCTAAGAATTTCAGTTTCTAATTTGTTTTCTAGGAATTTCTAGATATATACCATATAACCCACAAATAGTGGAAGTTTTATTCCCTCCTTTGCAAATGTTTATACCTTATTTATATTTATTGTCTAACTCAATGGACTAGGATTTCCAGAAGAGCGTTAGGTAATGGTGGTGATACCAAATATTCTTCTCATTTCTAACTTTACTAGGAACACTTCTAGTGCTACTCCATGAAAACATGATGCTGACTTAGAATAAGGTGTATTTTATCTGAAACTAATGATGTACTATATGTTGGCTAAATGAATTTAAATAAAAAAATTTAAAAAAAGAATAGGGTGTCTTTTCTCATGTAACAGATAGTTACTCACATTTTAGGATTTTTAAATCAAGAATGGATGCTGAATTCTGTCAAGTGCCTTCTTCGTCTTCTTATTTTTCTTCTTTGATCATTAATATGGCAAATTACAGCAATAATTCCTGATACTGAACCACCCTTTTATTTCTTGAATGAAGTCTACACTAGATAATGGTGTATTCTTTTGCTGTGTTGTTTTACTGCTTGTTTCTAGGGAACCTTATTTTATTTGGTTATTTATAGGTAAGAATGATTTAGAGTTTTTTATGGTATCTGTACATACCTTTTTTTAAAATTTTTGCATCAATATTATTAAATACTGTGTTCATTTCACAAAAAGATGTTTCTTCCTCTTCTACACTATGAAGCAGTTTAAATATTGAACATTTGTTTAAATGTTAAATGTTGAAGTTACTTGTGCCTTTAAAGTTTACTGGGATGATTCATTTGTGAAACCACATGTGCCTGGTGAATCTGGGGAAGAGAATGCTGGGTAGTTTTTTTCCTATGGCAGCTGGCCTCCTTACATTTTTCTATCTTGGGAGCATGTTATTTCTTGAAGATTATCAATTTTATCCACATACATGGATATTTACAGAGAAATAATTAAATTATTGTCTTACTATTTTTTAAGAACTGCTATGTGTGTAGTTATGTCCCCATTCTCTTATTTTGTATATTTATGCTTTTTCTCTTTAAAAATTATGGAATAAAAGAATTGTATCTCTTTATAATGTATAATGAATATTTACTAGCTATTTCTTGATGAAATGAAATAAAGACTCACTCAGGCACAATTCCCTTAAATTAAGAAATAATAGTTACAGGGGAGCCTGAATGGCTCAGTTGGTTAACCATCCAACTCTTCTTGGTTTTGGCTCAGGTCATGATCTCGTATCATGAGATCAAGCACCGCATTGGGCTCTGCACTCAGCAGGGAGTCTGCTTGAAGATTCTCTCCCTCTGCCCCTCCCTCCCCACTCTCTCTCTAAAATGGATAAATAAATCTCTAAAAAAATGAAATAACAGTTACATTTATGTATGTGTAAGTTGCTTACTAACATCTTCTAATAAAAATACCTTTTCTGATCAATTTCTTGTTGCTGTTTAACATGTTTCTTCTCAAATTCACGAATATTTTCCACACCAATTTCTTCACAGAAGTGTTGGAAAATCTCATCTTCTACCTTTTAAATTATTTCAAAACAACTGGTTTAATAATTAATTTTAAGAAAGTATACAGACAATACTTAAACCTCAATTTTTCCCACCAAGAATTTCCTATATTAGGCCAAAAACTAATCGAAAAGCATTATCATACTCTGAGGAACCAGTGTTTTTTTTTTTTTTCTTTAACTCCTCAAACTATATCCTCTGTTTTCAAATTTCTTACTCTAAAAAATAAATAAGAAAGCTCATAATTGGCCTTATTAACACTTTTGGTTTATGAAGTGTTAGAAACAAAGTTAGAACTATTTCCTTTACATTAGCCACACCATAATACAACATTCTACATAAATAAATAAAATATTCTTTAGATTTGAGTGATACTATATAGACTCTCAGGCAGTAGAAGCCAAAAGGACTGGGCATAGAATTAAGACTCAGACAGATTTGGAAGAACCAGAATGAGCCAAATCCAACAAAACAACATTTAACCTCAATAGTTTTAAGGCCCTGCATTTATATACAATTTTAGGAAAAGAGAGACCTATTTTAAACAGCAGGACATGTTAAAAACTTCCAGATTTTAGTTGAATATAAATTAAATATGAATGGGATATGACTGATGCAGTGATAAGTTACAATTTACATAACTAGATAATAAAAACTATGGCAAGTTATAGTTCTATGTGTTGAGTCCCACGGTACTCTGTACAGGTCAGACAGTATTTTGACATTAAACTTTGTTCTGGGCATTGACAAACAACAGAGCACCCAGAGGATGGTTGTCAGAGCTGATCTTAAATCCATGATTAAAGCATCAGGGGTACTTAACCTGGAAAAGAGTTAATTAAGGAGCAACGGAGGTGTGGTTTCAAATCCTGTGATACAAGGCAGAACTAAAGCAATGGGTGGAAGTTATTAAGTGATGGTGGGACAGACAACTTTCTAAGGATTAGAGAGGATCAACAGCAGAATGAATTAAGCCAGAAAGTTCCTGTCATTTTATAAGCAGAGGCTAGATGACCAAATCTTTGTTGCCTCAGAGCCAAGCACTGTGCCTGGTATATATAATAAATGTTCAAGAAATAATTACTGAGGGAATGAGTAACTTTTTAAAAAGATAATCTGAAAGAAAGGTTCTTTCTGGTGTTAAGGTCAGTGGGAGAAGAAAGAAGCTGTAATTTTTACAATGGGCAAGGAGATGCTGGAGAGCAGAAGAGAGTAACTATGCACTGGTCATTATCTCCTGAGAGGGCCAACAGTAGTTCTCCAAAGACACAAACAAACTCATTTGGCAAACCAATAAAACTAAGCACTTATCAAACTGCTTTAGCATATATTCCAGAAGCCCTATATCGGGTATCTGGTCTAGAACTATATTTTACATGTCAATCAGTAACAAATACATCATTCATGACCTTATCTATCTTTTCTTGAAATTCTTCAATTCTTTGTTGCCGTTCTTTGATTCCTTCACTCAACACAGTACACTGAGACTCAATATTTAGTAGTTCACTTTGTAGCTGAGATTGTTCCTAATTACAAAAGAGAAAGATTTCTTTTTAACATAGCTATTTTACCTTTATACAGTGAAGCAAACATATGTGAAGGTATCTTTTAGAATAAAAAGGGAATCCCACGGGCACCTGGGTGGTTCAGATGGTTAAGCGTCTGCCTTCGGCTCAGGTCATGATCTCAGGGTCCTGGGACTGAGCCCCACATGGGGCTCCCTGCTCAGCGGGGAGTCTGCTTCTCCCTCTCCCTCTGCTGCTCCCTTCTGTCTCCCCTCCACTTGTGCTCTCTCTCTCTCAAATGAATAAATAAAATATTTTTTTTAAAAAAGGGGGCATCCCTGAGATAAGGTAAATGGAAGCACGGCTGTATGTCAAGATTAACAACCATAAAAATAAACTAAAATATAATCTCAATCATGGGGTAAAGTGTAAAAATTATATGATGCTACATAAATGTAATTCCTGAAATTCTCTGTCCTGGTTCTCGTCTCCACCAAGTTTTCTGTAAGCCCATATTACCCGGTAAAAAGCAGCAAGGTGCTTCTTTTTAATCATCTCTAGTTCACTTTGCGAATATTTGAGTCGTGTATGAGTTCCTTGTATTAGAGTCTGTATTTGTTTCAAATCTGCTTCCTTGCGAAGTATCTTCATTAAATCCTAAAAAGGGAGAGAAATAGAACATTTTACAACAGAAAGGCACTTTCACGTGTCATAAGTCACCCACACCCCGTCTTCCCCCTTCTGATAAGAGACTGGCAATTAAGTGCACAAGCCATCTGGAGGGACCACAATGCCCTATAACACCCTCAAAGACTAACACACTTCCTAGGAAGAAACAGGAGTGAAAAATGAGGAATGCGAAGTGTGTGTTCCACCCAAGGCACACAAGTGACTTAAATGGGATCAGCCTTGCTTTTAGTACATTCTCTTCCCTCCTTCACCCACCCCATTACTCAACCAAATTAACTCCCTAGTGTAGGTATGTTGTTCTGTATTTTTACTCCTAGTCTTTACATGAATACATGTGTACCCAGTTACTTATACTGTTTTCCATAGCTGCTATTTTATGTTCCTGATGTGTTTTTTCAATGGTGGGTCACTCAACTAACAGAAGCTTTAAAACAAATGTGGGTTTATGATTCTCACACAAAAGCTGTCTAGGGTAATGCAGTTCCTCAACAATGGCATATAACTTTTAGCTTCTTAGAACAGTGGCCTCATCCTCATGCTTGCTGTCTCTTTACAAGATGGCTGCTGCATCTCCAGGCCTCCTGACTGCATTCCAGTAAGGAAGAGGAAAATGCAGGAGATGAAACCAACACTTTCATTTATAGCTCTAAAACTGTCACATGGCCACTGGTAGCTACAATGAAACTTGGGAAATCTAGTTGTTTTGTTTTTTTATGATTCTTTAATAGAGCCCAGAAAGAAAGGAAGACGTTGTGGATAGGGACTGGGCCAGCAGACTACACCACTGCCTGCCATTGCCTAACTTTTCAAATATCCCACTTCTTTTTGGTCAATCTTTATTTATATATTTATTTTTATATATTTATTTTTAATTATATATTTTTGAAGATCTTCCATTTCTTTCAGGTTTTCAATTTTTTTATTATATAGTTATTTGCTCATAAGATTCTCTTTAAATTATTTTAATCTTTTCGTTCCCAGTCTATTTTTGCTTCTAATTTTTCCTCCCTTTATTAGAGTTGCAAAGAATTTATTATTATTAGTCTTTCAAAAGAACAGCTTTTAGATTCACTGGTCCCTTTTCTCTTTTGTTCTCTAAATTCAGCTTTAAAAATTCCATTAGGGCGCCTGGGTGGCTCAGTTGGTTAAGCGACTGGGTCCTGGGATTAAGTCCCACATCAGGCTTCACCTGCTCGGCGGGGAGCCTGCTTCTCCCTCTGCCTGCTGTTCCCCCTGCTTGTGTGCTCTCTGTCAAATAAATAAAATCTTTAAAAAAAATTCCATTACGAGTTCTTGTTTATTTTGTGGTTGTTGTTCTAGTTTCTTAAAGTAATAAATGTCCCTATATCTCATCTTTCTTCTTTAAAAATGGAGGTATTTCCTCTTGATGTAGCTTATATGTGTCTCAAAGACTTCCCATTTACCACTTTCGAGACATTTTGTAATTTGCCTTTTGATTACTTCTTTGATCCCCAAACTACCTAAAAGTGCATTTCTTAATTTCTATGCAAACAAAAATTTTTTAGTCACTACTTCTAACTTCATTAAATTATAATCAAGATGACCTTTTAAAAAGCTACTGAGATTTGCATTATGGACAAGCATGTAATTAGTTTTTTAAAGTGTTTCATGGATATTCTAAATAATATCTCACATTTACTGAGCACTTACCAGTGTTCTATCAAGTTTACATTTTTTAACCTACTTAACCCTTTCAACAGTGCTGTGAAAGATGTGCTATTGTTATCCCCACTCTCAGTTCAGGGTCCAGGAAGGAGGCTGACTACAAAGAAACCAGGGTATGATGGAAATATTCTGTGATTGTGGGGGCAATTACATGACTACATACATTTGTCCAAACTTACTGAATCACCCGCTTAAAATGGGTGGCGGTTATTGTATATAAATTATACCTCAATTAACCCAACAAAAGTCAAACAATGTATTTACAACATATATGACTAAGAACTAATTTACTCATTATACAAATAATTCTTAGAGTAGGTAATAAAATAATAAGCAACCTAATAGAAAAATGTGCATAGGAGATAAATAAGGAGTTTGAAGAAAAAATTACAAAGAACCAATAAAACAAGCAGAAATGCTCAATCTCAGGTATAATTTAAGAAATGCATACTCAAACAATTGGGTCATATATATATATTTTTACCAATCAGACTGGCAAAGATGGAAATATCTGCTAATATTTCGTGTTGCAATCCAGGGACATACACTACTACAAGTGTTCTTTTGATGGGAACTTGGCAACATCTAATAGTATAAATACACATATGCTTACACCCAGAATTCCACATATAGGAATTCATCTTAGAGATATATTTATACAAATAAAGTTATTTTAAATAATAACAACAAACATTTATATAGTACTCACACATGCCAGGCACTGTTTTAAGTATTTTAACTGGATTATGTGATTTAATCCTTAAACTTAAAAGGACGATACTTTTATTATACCCATTTTGCAGGTGGGAAACTTAGGGTACAGAGAGGTTAAGTAACTTGTCCAAGGTCCTACTAAGTGCCTAGTAAGTGGCAGAACCAGGACTGAAACTCAGGCAGCGTGGCTACAGAATTTATACTCCTAGGTACTGGTTATTCTCCTTCTCTGAAGAATGTTTAATGATGCCTCGCTTGTAATAGCAAAACCCAAAATGTCCATTATTGGAGACTGGTTAAGTAAACACAACCTATACAATGAAATACCAGGCAGGATTCAGTAAAAATAAGTGGTTCTCTGTATGCTAAGATAAAAACATGTCCTTGTTATAATGGTAAATGTAAAAGCTTGTTGCAAACAGTATTTGTAGCAAAAGCCCATCATAAAATAAACAGGAAAAATAATACATATACTTGCATATACAGAGGAAATTTCCAGAAGCTATATATCAAACTGTGTTTAGCAAATATCACTGAGATATGAGGATAGGTAAGAGAAATATTGTCTTTAACTTTATTCTATTTTGCTTTACTTGAGTTTTTTTAAACTATAGGCATGGTACTTTTATGACCACAAAAATTAATTTTAAAACACAATTATTCTACAGCTTAGTATTCCACAACTTTTACAGCATGGGCTTACCTTTAATTCCTGGATAAGCT
Source organism: Leptonychotes weddellii (assembly GCF_054177405.1). Lineage (NCBI taxonomy): Eukaryota > Metazoa > Chordata > Mammalia > Carnivora > Phocidae > Leptonychotes > Leptonychotes weddellii. Next base: position 156,206,438 of record NC_138373.1, read on the forward strand.
GGGCTCTTCTGTCTCTTAAGTTCTTTATCTCCTTCTCATCCCAGCATCTAGCTTTGTATTTTAAGTCACTTGACCCTCCAGAGATCACCCCAGATTTTAAAAATAATGTTCCATCAAGAGCTACTGTCTGTAAAATTAAAAATATTTTATCCTAGAGAAATACATAAGGAAGATAAAAATAGAATATAATATGGCAATTTTTACAACTGAGAATTTATAGATGAGAAAACCACTTACTGAAATTTACTAATAAAATACCTAGTTTATGAAGGGACACTAGCCAATAAACAAACCACAAATAAAACATCCTGTTTTGCTAAAGCCCAAAGCAATTCTAGACAACAAATTAGCAGCAGTTAAAAAGATCCAAAATAAATTGTATATTGGGGTGCCTGGGTGGCTGAGTCGGTTAAGCGTCTGCCTTCAGCTCAGGTCGTGATCCCAGGGTCCTGGGATCGAGTTCTGCTTTAGGCTCCCTGCTCTGTGGGGAGCCTGCTTCTCCCTCTGCCTCTCTCTCTGTCTCTCATGAGTGAATAAAGTCTTAAAAAAAAGAATCTTAAAAAAATAAATTATATATTAGCTCCAAACATATTCAATATTGAGAAGCAAACACCAAGGATATTTGTATTTAATATCAAGTAGTTTGCATTATGTAATCCTATATTTTGAAGAATTTGTTATCACATCAATGGCATACTATGAAAATAGCCTTAGCAACTTTAGGATACCAAACATAGCGCATTCTCCAAGGTGCGTATGAAACCGGGACCAAGAAAAAAATTTAAATGGAGTCAAAGGTATAAAATAGCTTCAGGTTTATAGTCTTGTGATTATGCTTTATGGAATAAATGATTCTCAATGTCTTACAAATGTTTCTAATTATTTAACGAAAGCAGGAGGGGACCACCTGTGGAAGACTAAAACCAGCAATGTGAGCTTAGGGAAAAAAAGCCAACAAACAGGAGTCTCATTCATTCCTTCATTCAGACAAACTGTCCCTGAGTGCTGCTGTGTTTGAGACATTCTATACTGACACCGGAGCGACCAAAGGGAATGACATATGGTACTGACCCCCAGGGAATCATGCTAGTAGGGAAAGAAACATAACATTACAACAGAAAGTAAGGAGAAGCTAGAATCATACTCAGAGTAATCTGGAAGCATAAAACTGGGGGGTCCCAACCCAGACCCTCCACAGAGAGCTTCTCGAAGAGGGGAAGATTTTCATTATATCAGAGGAACTAGTTAGAAGTTAGTTATATTTAGCAGAAAACAGTTTCTTTCTCTCTCACAATTACAGAAGTATGCATTCCAGGGTTTGTATGGTGGCGCCATAGTTAACAAAACCCAGACTCCTGATATATTATTGCTCTGTCATCCTTAGTATTTGGATTACTCTTCAAGGGAGATAGCCTTTTTATTTTCTGGAAGGCCTTAGGGGCTCCCTTCCTTCCCAGCTGTTAGCCTGGCAATGAGTTTGCTCATTGGGTCTGAAATGGCTCTTTGGAAAACACTAGATCTTTACTGGATGGCAACTGCAGAGGCATGGAAAGTGAGCTCCTAATGGGAAGTTCTCTCTGGTCAGGAAGGCAGTTAGTTTCCCTGACCAGGAAGCCCACTGTTACACATTCCACTGACTCCTCCAACTTCTCCATAAAAATGTCAAGTGGTATGGAGGCAGCATCCCTCTCCTGGAACACTTTTAGCTCATGTTATTTTTGCCTGGCCAAACCATACCTCTCTTGAATGAAAGATGAAGATCCACATAGGCTCCTCTGCTTTTAAGTTCTCCATAAAGCTTACTTTACTATGTGACTATGTGTCACTAGTGATGTGTGTGTCAGTATCTCTTATATGACAATTTTCAAAGTCATTCTGTAGTCCAGGAGAATCCTACAGCACCAGCTATCATGTCTATGCTTCAAGAAAGAAAGTAAAAGGGTTCTATTAAGAAACTTTCCTGGCAGGCCTACTGATGACTGCCATTTACTTCCAGTGGCCCCTCCCAGATGTTACACAGTAAGATCAAGTTTCTGTTAGCATGGATAAAAGGGAGAGGGATATTAAGCAGGCAGCTGCAGTCTCTGACACAGACAGGTAGAGACGCAGCCAGGAAAAGGACGGGGCAGAACGTTGGCAGTGGCACACAGACACCTGAACAGACAGTGTGTGTGCATGTGCCACAGGGGTGGGGTAAGGAAAGAGGGAACATAAAGAGTTTAGACTTCCTAGAAGGTAAAGTGAGAGTTAAGGAATAGCTTAGAGGTGAGGCCAGTAGGCAGGGCAGATGGTGGAGCTCTTTGTGTGCCGCCATAGGAAGAATGGGGATTGAGTACAACTGAGGACTGAGGGGGTTTTTGGAGGGCACGGAGTCGGATTAGCACTGAATGGGGTGATAGCACCAGGAGAGAGAAATGGTCAGACAGGAGTTTTGAATAGACCACTCTGGCAACTATTTGGAAAATGGATTGGTCCAAGTGAGTTAGAGGTGATGGTAAGAAATCAGCCAATAATAGCTAGGATGAAAAAAAGGAAAAAGATTTGAAAAATGTTTAGGAGGTATAATCAGAAAAGCCTGGAGATTAGAGAGGTTACAAGGAAATCCTTGAGGAAAAACCAGAACTTCATTTGGCTAGAAGAGTAGTACCAAAAATTAAATACAGGAGATCAGGATTTAGAAAGAACATAAATTTAGACATGCTGATCTTTCAGTAATTGTGGGCTAATATTTTATTTATTTACAAGGTGTATTTTGATTATTTTCTGAAAGAAATTAGATTCTATAAATTATAATAAAGATTATTATAATAAATATAAATATGCAATAAGATAGCTACAAATACTAGAGATAAATTATAGTAAGTGAAAAAAGAACCAAGTATAATAATCCAGATTATTATAATGAGAAATCACTGAACTCAATTAAGCAGGTAGAAAAAGAAAGATTATTCAATATATGATGTTGGGGCAGGTAATTATCCATTTAGGGGGAAAGTTAATACCTACATCTAACAATATACATCAAAATAAATCCCAGATTAAAATTAAAATACAGAAGTGATACCACCAAAAAAAGTGAAGAAAAGTTAAGTAACTATATATTTGATCTCGCCATCCCGATCAAAATTCCAATGACATTTTTCAAAGTGCTGGAACAAACAATCCTAAAATTTGTATGGAATCAGAAAAGACCCCGAATCGCCAAGGAAATGTTGAAAAAGAAAAACAAAGCTGGGGCATCACGTTGCCGGATTTCAAGCTATATTACAAAGCCGTGATCACCAAGACAGCATGGTACTGGCACAAAAACAGACACGTAAACCAATGGAACAGAATAGAGAGCCCAGATATGGACCCTCAACTCTATGGTCAACTAATCTTCGACAAACCAGGAAAAAATATGCAATGGAAAAAAGACAGTCTCTTCAATAAACGGTGCTGGGAAAATTGGACAGCCACATGCAGAAGAATGAAACTCGACCATTCTCTAACACCATACACAAAGATAAACTCAAAATGGATGAAAGACCTCAATGTGAGACAGGAATCCATCAAAATCCTAGAGGAGAACATAGGCAGTAACCTCTTTGACATCGGCCACAGCAATTTCTTTCAAGATACATCTCCAAAGGCTAGTGAAACAAAAGCAAAAATGAACTTTTGGGACTTCATCAAGATAAAAACCTTCTGCACAGCAAAGGAAACAATCAACAAAACTAAAAGACAACCTACTAGATGGGAGAAGATATTTGTAAATAACATCCAGTAAAGAGTAGGATCTAAAATATATAAAGAACTTATACAACTCAACACCCCAAAATAAAATAATCCAATTAAAAATGGGCAGGGGCAGCTGGGTGGCGCAGTCAGTCAAGCATCAGCTCAGGTCATGATCTCAGGGTCCTGGGATTGAGCCCTGCGTCAGGCTCTGTGCTCAGCAGGGAGTCTGCTTCTCCCTTTCCCTCTGCCCTGCCCCTCCTCCCCCCATTCATGCTCTCTCAGATAAATATATAAAAAATCTTAAAAAGAATAAAATAAAAATTGGGCAGAAGACATGAACAGACATTTCTCCAAAGAAGACATACAAATGGCTAATAGACACACGAAAAAATATTCATCATCATTAGCCATTCAAATCAAAAACACATTGAGATACCACCTTACATCAGTTAGAATGGCAAAAATTGACAAGGCAAGAAACAACAAATGTTGGAGAGGTTGTGGAGAAAGGGGAACCCTCTTACACTGTTGGTGGGAATGTGGAACCCTCTTACACTGTTGGTAGGAATGCAAGTTTGTATAGCCACTTTGGAAAACAGTGTGGAGGTTCCTCAAAAAATTAAAAATAGAGCTACCCTATGACCCAGCAATTGCACTACTGGGTATTTACCCCAAAGACACAGATGTAGTGAAAAGAAGGGCCATA
>NC_138373.1:156211363-156254091 GCF_054177405.1 Leptonychotes weddellii
TATTATTTCCCCAATTTTATTTTATTATTATTTTTAAAGATTTTACTTATTTATCTGACCGAGAGATAGAGAGCACAAGTAGGCAGAGTGGCAGGCAGAGGGAGAGGGAGAAGCAGGCTCCCCACTGAGCAGGGAGCCGGACTCAGGGCTCGATCCCAGGACGCTGGGATCATGACCTGGGCCAAAGGCAGACACCTAACAACTGAGCCACCCAGGCGCCCCTATTTCCCCAATTTTAGATGAGACAGTTAGAAATGTAGAGATTAGCCTTAGGTCATGTGATTAATTACTAAGTAGCATCACCAGTCTTACCTCATACCTTATGATCTTGGATACTAGGTTATACTTCACAAATGCAGTTAAAAAAAAAAAAAAGTCAAGTAATTTGAGGAATTTAACATTGCTTAACTAAATACAACTATTCGACTAAGTAAAACAGTATTTTTTAAATCAAAATCATTCCCTTGAGGTTAGGATTCAGTAACCTCATTTCAACTGTGCTGTTTTTATAACTTTAAATGTGTTAAAACCTTGAACATGTAAAAGGATAGTGTCTGCATTAAGCTAGGGAAGAACTAAAATAAATACCTAAAATCTTTCTCCTGGTATTCAGAAACACATGCATTATATTGTGAATGCCAGGAAAAATCAGAGATTCACCAAGAACATTTATTGCATATCAAGTAAAAAAAAATTAACTGCTTTAGACTATGATTACAACAAATCTAATTTCCAAAATATAATTTATGATGATGGGGAATACTATAGAAATTAATTCTTTGAAAACTCAACTGATATAACAACCACTAAAGCCATAACTGTCTTAGGTTCTACATTGGTTTTCCTTCTAAAAGAGAGCATATGAAAGTGTATATAGATATTTGTGTGTGTATAGTATGCTAGTCTTATAAATACTGCTTCAAGTTATCCCAAAGTATGATGTAAGCCTCTTACTTTCCGTCTCTCAGGTCCACCGAATGCAATATGCCTTGCTTCTTCCACAGTCTCACAGACAAGGCCATTTCCACATACAAACTGAATTACTTTCTTCAGCTGAGGAAACTGAGTCTTTATGACATCAATCACCATTTTACAGCCTTTAATCTCCCTTAATCTTTCATTGATTGGCTTGATCTAAAAGGTTAAAAAATACTTGGTATATTAGATACACTAAAATAAAAACCAAATAGTACATCCTCAAAAAGCATAAATAAACATAACAGCAAAAAAATTTAACAGTACGTACTTATATATAATAATATTTTGACAAGAAACTGATGAACTATATATCCCAACAGTGGCTCATGTAACATTTAAAGAAAATATACTTCAAGACATAATTTCCAGATTCAACTCTGCCACCGACCAGTTAGGACAAAGCAATGCACGAGCAATACTCTCAAAATTAGAAAGTCTAGTGGGAGATAATACCCATTTACGTATGTGTCAAAAGAGTGGCACTTCATGGAACTCAGAAAATCATTTTAGGCTTAAATGACCAGGAAAGCCTTCAGACCTTCTTTGACATGACTTCTAAGCTGAGTTTGTAAATAGAAAAAAAAAAAAAATGTGTCTGCAATGATTACTGAAGAAAAGCAAGAATGACCTCATTTTTATGAGAAGAAACCAGTGAGAACTAATGACAAGCAGGACTGAGAGTTAAATGCAGGGCAGTCCAGTCTAGGGCACAAGCTCTAACCACTGCTGCTCAGGGTCTTGAAACTGGACCAAGTGGAGCATTTTCTTTAGTAGGCAATAAAAAAACCAGTAAAGGACACCAGCTATGATAAAGGCAAAGTTCCTGCTGCAGTAATTTATTCTGGATACTTTAAGGCCTCTCAATACATACCTTAAGGCCCCAAATTTAGTCTGTTCCACCACGGGCTGATATGTGTTTACTGCAATGTATGTAAATCTGTGATTGTGTATTTAACAGTTGAGACCCACGGTTGGCATTTCATGGACACACCATATGTCTTAACTGTTCCTCCAGTTTGCTATAGAACAAAATAAATTGCTGGCTAGTAGGCAGGGTGGTATACTGCTAGAGTAACGTCCTCAAAATCAAGTAGAATTACGGCAAAACTGAATTAGGAAGAAATGATATTAAATCAAGAATCACTATTCTTGGGGCGCCTGGGTGGCTCAGTTGGTTAAGCGTCTACCTTCGGCTCAGGTCATGATCCCGGGGTCCTGGGATCGAGTCCCACATTGGGCTCCCTGCTCAGTGGGGAGCCTGCTTCTCCCTCTCCTCTGCCCCTGTCCCCCTTGCTCATGTTCTCTTGCTCTCTCTCCCTCAAATAAATAAAAATCTTTTAAGAAAAAAATAATTACTATTCTTTGCCTACCAATACATTAACACCCATTTGAATGACTAACTGGCATCCAAGCTATGATTTTTTTCAATTGCTACTATAGTTTTAGGCAATAAAGACATACTTTAAAAGACAAGATTTTATCACTAAGTGCTTATTTAATAAGCATTAAAATTTCTTACATCAAGGTAATCTAGAGCAAGGAATGTCTCTGGTTCAGCTCTTTCTTCCTTCAGAAATCGAATACAATCTTTTGCTACCTTTTCAGAGGCTACGACAATGGCAACCATGTACCGGCCAAAAACTTTAGTAACAGCCAGCTGGTATTTCTTATGAATAGGATGACAGAGGTCAAGTAGTCTTCCAAACTTAACAGGTTTCCAAAAAAGAGAAAAACAAACACATTACTGAGGAACATATAATTCATTGTTTCTTATGTAACAAGGCACAATAGACCAAAAACTAATTTTATAAAATTATAAACCTATTTGAACAGAGTCTTATTCAAATGGACATAGGTTTCATCATGAAGTATCCATTTCGGTGTAGCACTTCATGTAAGAAAAGAGTAGTGTGGAGGGATTAGCCTTACCAAAGTATTAAAATATTTTACAAGGCTATGATAATAGTATTCATCCACTCTCTTAGTTATTAAATAAGAATTAATGAGGCACCTACTACATGCAGATACTCAGCTAGACAGTGTGTGAACATTATTGAACATAATAGACACTCTGACCTCACCAAGCTTTCAGTCTAGTAGGGAAGAAAGATATAAATAATTTCAAGCACGTACAAAATAGAGCAATAATACAATGATAAAGCACAAAATGCTCTGAGAGTTTGTAACAGGGACCAGGCTGACTTGAAAAGTCAGGGGAATCTTCCTATGAAGAAATGTTATCTGAGGTCTGAAGACTGGTCAAAAATTAGACTGAACATCAATACCTTTACTAGAAAATGTCAGAAGGTCAACCATCCTGTATCAATGCTCCCCAGAATACCTGAAGATTCAATTTTACATCTTTCTACTCTTTCTTCATTTGATAGGTTCTACTTCAGGAATACGAATTTCTTTATGATAGACCATCATTGTCTTTAATATTTACTCTCCTGCTCTTTGTTTTTTCCTTCTCCATTCACCTGTGATTAATTCAAATCTTTCTTCTAGGTCAGTAATTTGATTTTCATCTGTGTAACCCATTCTCCTTGCTACTTGCAATTTATTAGTTCAGTAATATTGTTTGTTCTTGATTTGTTTTCATAGCTCTACATTTTACTTTTTATTTTGTTTTAGCTCATATGTGAATCTGGTTTTATGAATTCAAGCTCTTATTAAATTGTCCATAGCACAAATTACTTATGGGGGATTTTGTTCTGTAACCTTCTCCCAGACTAGGCTCTTAGACTTCTAAGTGCTTTTTAAATTACTCTTTCTCTTTATTGTCATGTGGACCTATAGCTAACATATTGATTCTTTTCACCTTGCTTATGTTTAAGGTGGGCAGCTCTGTTCAGACCTTGAAGTTGCTGTGGTGGATAACTGTTTTGATTGCCTCACCTAGAACTGAGACAGTAATTTCCTCTGAGCAACAGGTGATGGAATAAATATGTTCTGATCTATTTCCTAGCATCTCAGGGCTTGGAGGACAGGAGCAAGTGAGAGCTGAATTGAGGCTGTGTGTATCTTTTGTTTGAATACCTGTTTCACTCTTTCTTCTGAGTTTTTCCTTACCAAGTTTCCTCTACCATGGGAGAGGAGGGAAAATCCCATTTTTGGGAAAGGGCTTTGAATTGGCCTTCACTTCCACTTAAGAACATCAGAGGTACATGTTCCTTGATTCACCAGTTTTTTAACCAAAGGAAGCAAATACATATGTGTTTGCTTCCTGCTAGATTAAGGAATACTTAATCTAGGTGAGAATTCTCAGAAAGTAATCAATTTGTTAGTTTTCCTTCTGCAGAATTAAGAACAAGAAATGTTATCATTTAATCTTTTTTTTTTTTAATCTATCACCATTTTCTAAAGTTCTGGCATTAGATGTAATAGCCATTTCCTTCTTTGGTTGTTAAACTCATTTTTAAAACTAGTTTTGCCATTTTCTTTGGTATTGGGGGGAAGGATTCTGTGACCCAGGCTTACTCCTTCATCACGATCTAGAAGTCAAGACCAGTTTCAAAACAGTTCAAGTGGCTAACAGTATCAAAAGTTAAAGCAGGCCCTCATAAACTAAGGACGGCAACTGGAGTTAATGACATGAGAGTCAGATGCCACAACCCTAATGCCAGAGGAAATAATTCTGTGAAGTTGACACCCCAAGCAATAGGTTAGATATTGCTGTATTTGAGTTGATAAAATACATTAGCAGAAGTGGATACACAATCAGCTTTACAGAATAAAAATTCATTGTTTCAAAAGTATGCCAATGATGTCTACTGAAAAAATATTTTTAAAAAATTGAAACCATGAAGAACTTGCAGTTTGAGGCTATCTGCCTGGGGTGGGGGGGCAGACTATTTTATGGCACCCCTATTCTTTGGGGATACTGGTTGTAACTTGGACTTTCTGGGTAATACGTTCACATCAATGTTTCTCTCCAATAATTACTTATCTATAGACACTACTGGAAATTATTTAAATTATGTTGCAATTATTTACTATTATGTTTTGAATATAATAATCAAACACAAAACTAAAAGATTTCTGAAATAATTCTGCTTCCTAAAAATGGTAACATTTTTAATCCCAAATAAGAAAGCTTATTAGCCTTTTTGTTTCAATTAACTATTCATTTCTAATTACCACAGAATCTGGGTAAAGTCTTTTAAGGTGCTCCAGAACCTCTGCTCTCTTTTGCTGACGGTTCCCCTCATGGCTATCAATTCCGGCATTCTGCAATTCACTTTTAATAAGATTCAATTCTTCATTAACTTCAGACATTCGTGATTTTGTGTTTTCAATTTCACCCACTAGGGTTTCCTCTTGCTGTTTTTTCTCTTTCAAGCAATCCCTACATAATAATAACAACAAATTGCATAGCAAAAAAAAAAAACAACAAAATTTAATTACAAGATACATTCCATTGTGGTCTAGCATCTCAGGGGAACAGAATAGTGCTTATCAAATTTAAATGATGAAAAATACAATAAAATAAGCCTAGCACCAGACATGGTCAAAGAGATTTTGATCATTCTTGGTTGGTCCAGAAGATACATTTTTCTGAATACTGAGAAAGTAAGGACAGATCGCTATAACCAGAGCAGTCATTGTGGGCTTAGTGATAAGTAAATGGCAATGAAAAATAAAAGTTCTGGTGGTAGGATACTTAGGTCATATCAGCTTTCGTGTCTTAACTTTTACTATAAAATATCAATACCAAAATTTCACCACTTGAAAGTTTGTATTTTCAAAACTTAAATATTGTATTTACTATGTGGTTAAGTATAATTTTTAATTATCTACAATGAAATGAAAAAAAAAATGGAGGAGTGAGAACATTAGGATACAGTCAGTGGAAGCTTTCATTTCATGAATATCCCACAAACATACCAGACCCTTGAGACATGAGAAAGCCATAAGAACTGTACCCACATGCATGTTTTTGTATACTCCTCCAACTTCTCTATTCGTTTTTTATGATCTTCTATCTGTTCTTTTATTTGTTTTAGATTTTCCTAAAATAGGAAAAAAAGCCATAAAACCAGTATCAGCAACTCCAAACAAAATTATTTTTCACTATTCCTAGAAATTACTATAGAATTGTAAGGTGTTCTAAATTTGAAGCATATCAAATATAACCTTATGAAAACACTCGTAAGAGTGTTTTCTCTCTCTCAAAAAATAAAATAAATAAATGGGCTTTGCTGAAGAAAATGTAAAAGGCCAGGGTCATCATCATACAGAGAAGTGTGTCAAGGCCTGGGTATTCTGCTCAATACATAATAGGGGATAATCAGACTGTCTTGGTACCAGGCATGCTGGATTTGAGATGCCAGTTGTCTGGGAAAAACCAAACACTGCCCAGCACCTAGTGACCTCAGGTGCTGTGGAAAGTTAAGCTCCTCCTGTCCCAGAAGGGAGTCACCAGTCCTGTGGGAAACTGAGTATGGGTACAGATTTCTCCATCTCTCTCCAACCTGACATGTTATTCTTCTTCTACTAACATTTTTGTACTCAAAAGACAACTGCAACTCAACCACCACTTACTGACATCTAAATACAAGGTTTACAATGGACAGTTATAAATCCTGCCTTTAAGAAGCTTCCAGTCTAGTAGAATGGTACCAATTAACTGCTTTTTCTTCAATCTGATAAGAGCCCTTAGATATAGATTATATATATAGGTATAGATATAGAATAAACACAATGGGTGATTAGATGAGGAAGAAATTATATTCAGGTTTTTGGTGGGGAGAAAAAGCGGGCCAGAGAAGGCTTTGTGGTGTGGTGTGGTGTGGTCGCTACAGAATTTAACAGGTAAAGATGAGTAGGTTTTTCCAAAACTAGCATGGACAAAGGCAAAAATGTACAATGAGTATTTGCTGAAATCCGTGTATAATTTTATAATGTGACACTAACTATACAAGTGTTTTAAAAGTAGTTACTGCTCTGGTACTACATCTGTTTTTATCCCTTCACAAAATGTCCTCTCTTCCACTCGTGATTATCAAATAGTTCACCTTTCCTACTTGTTCGCATTTTCATCCACCAACTCACAACAAGACTAAAATGAGATGCAGTGCAGTGTAGGGGTTGAGACTTACTCTGGAGACAGAGTGTTTGGAACCAAAATCCAGCTCCTCCACTTACCAATTCAGTCAAGTTAACTATCTTGTGCCTTGATTTCCTTCATCTGTGAAATTCATTAGGTCGACAAATATTTATTGATTCTCTGCTCTAGATAAGGAACTATTCCAGACACTTGGGATGTATCAGTGAACAAAACAGACAAAGATCCCTGCTTTGTGGAGTTTACATTCTAAAGGGGGGAGGCAGACAAATATAATATGTAAATTAAATTGTGTGCTAGGATAAATGCTATTGGAGAAACAGAGCCGGGGCAAGGGGAGCTGAAGTGCAGCGGGGACTATAATTTTAAACAGGGCAGTCAGGGTAGGCCTCATTGAGAAGGCAACATTTGAACAGAGACTTGCAGGAAATGAGGGAGTTAAAAATGAAGAAACGTAGGGAAAGCATGTTCCAAGCAGAGGAATAACCCGTGCAAAGGCCCAAAGGCAGAAATATGTCTGATATGTTCCAGAGGCCAGTACAGCTAGATCACAGGGAATAAGAGGAGATTTGAAAGGTTAATTGGGGTGGGAGAGGTGAACAAATCAGGTAGGTCTATGCAGGGCACTCAAGAACCTTGACTTAAACTTTATGTATGATGGTGAGGCACTGGAGGACTTAAAAAAGAGCAAGTTTCATGATCTGACTTAGATATTAAAACCATTTCTTTGGTACAGTGCCGAGACTTGTTGTGGAGGAGATAAGAATGGAAACAGGGAAACCTAGCAGGCTACCACAGTGGTCTAAACAAACAAACAAAAAGATGGTGACTTGGAACTGCAGCAGTGGAGAGAAGTGATATGATTTTTGGTATACTTTGAGGGTGGAGCCAGCAGAATTTCCTAAAAGAGGCAAAAATGGACTCCAAGTTTTCTAGTCTGAGCAACCAGTCAGATTGAATTGTCATCACATAAAATGAGAAAGATCATGTGTGGGAAGCATTTGAGTGTGAAGATCAGAAGGTCAGCTTGGGATTTAAGTTTGAGGTATCTATTCAACATCCAGATGCTGACAAAGCAGCTGGATGTATGAGGTTGTGAGCAAGAAATACAAATCTGGGAGTCATCAGCAGATGATATTTAAAGCTATGAGAATATAGATCACCAAGGCAGAGAATGTAGAAAAGAGGAAAAACCAGGATGAGAACATAATAATACTAATATCTACTTCATAAAATTATTTGAGGATTAAATACATTGGGTTCATAGCAGGGCTGTAAACATGGTATATACACGATCTGTACAAATAAACACTATATTATAGTATTATTGCTGTTATCTCTGGAAAATGTCAGACCTGTTTCCAGAGACATATTTCATTTTGACATCCCAGTCCTCAGCTTCTTCATCTCTACTCTAGAGCAAATACCTACTCTATAGTATTGTGAGACATATAGGAGCTAATGAATGCAAAGTGCCTAGCAAAGTAATCAATAAACATTTTTCCTCTAAATTCCAAATATCCACATATAAATCAAATGTATATATAATTCAGAACCATTTCCCTTTACAATTCTTATCAGAAATGGTCCTGTTTTCAGGATGGCCCACTGACTCCATAAAGTATCACAAGTTGTTATTACTGTTGAATGCCTCAGTAATAATTTTATAGGCCAATTCTCAGTCTTTGGAAAAGGAGGTCAGGAGGCATAGAGGGAAAGACCAACTACTTCACATATCATCACACTCCCTTTCGTCTTGTTCAACCTGCCCATCTCTATGAGGTAGACACATCTGTCCTCATCATACACATGAAGAAATCAAAGCTCAGAGAAGTTAAATACTTTAGTTATTTCTCAAGATTACACAGGTCAGTGACAGAACAAGACTGGCAGGAAACCAGGTCTGCCTTACTCAGGGTGGGGAACAGGATCATGCTGTCTTGCTGGTCACTTCCCGTGTAGAGCATCAAACTCCTCTTGGGCTGTGTCCTTAATGTTTCCATAGGACTCTGCATTCACCTCTATTATGATACTTGTTTTTTCCCTTTATCTATCCTCCTCCTCACCTTACTGGACTAAAATACATCTAAGAACAAAAGCTGTATGGTCTGCCCTTGCCCGTCACTGCACAGATGTGTAGAAAATGCTTACCAATTACATGAAAGAAAGCACTGTCTACTCCTACCTTAGACCATGATAAAAGAGCACCTGAATGGTACTAAGCAGCAAAACAGGGAATCCAGAATTTTTTAAAATTAATTGCTTATGTCTAGTGTAAATCAATTTATATACTGAAAACTGATATGAAAAGAGAATAAAATTTCATTGAAATAGTTTCCAGTCATGACTGCACAAACCAAGGTACCTGAACTTCTCCATGCCTCCTCTTTTCAAACGCCAGTCTTTCTTTGTCAGTCTTCTGTTCCCACTGCAACTTTTTCAGCTGTTGGGTCATTATAGCCACTTTCTTTCTCACTTGTTCCTTAAGTTCTTTGTAATGTTCCAGCTGTATAAGGAGCATTTAAATATTACTAACTCACATAAGAAGCATGAGAGGAAGTTTTTAAGATACTATTTACTAGCAGATAATTAATCTTATCAAAAGTTTTATATAAATTAGATGATAGTTTGCCATCTTCTGCAGGTAAGATAATATGAACCCAAAATGAACCTCTTCTTCTTTAAAACTGCTTAGAAAGATAAATATTCTTCATCTCTACCCTAGAGCAAATACCTACTCTATAGTATTGTGAGACACATAGAAGCTAAAATAAGGTATTCAAAACCAACTTTATAATGTCTCTGTAAGAAATTCTTAGAAGAGAAAGGAGATTAAAACTCACTAATAGTCCAAAAGCAAGAGGAGTTCAGATAAAATTACATCTTTTGTTTATATAGTCACAGTTATTTTAGTATATATATTGTGATGTAAGATTATCATAAAATTAATGAAAAATAAATGATAAAAAAATTCAGTTGAGAGACTTTCAAAAACTCTGAATTACAAATTCTTGCATATCTACTACTAATTTATTATAATTAAACCTTACATACCAAATTGGATATTAATTCACCACCACATTTAAACCACCTCAAATAATCAACTTCCCTCCTGCCAATTAAGCAGTCATGTTTCTTCAAAGCCACATATATCTGATTTTTAAGTTTTTATAATATTCATAAGGAAAAAATTATTACATTAAAAACATAAGAACATAATTACCTAATTTTTTTACAAAATGATACCAGGTAGTCTTGTTGAAGTATTTGCTATGACTTTAATTAACTCACAAATGTTATAATGCCATCTAATCTTATAAAGTAAAAATAGCCTAGTCTATAAAGATTAAGTTTAGACTCCGAATATAGACTGAAAATTTTCAACCCCCATAATTTAGATGAGGATTGTCTGAGGATAATCTCTCAAAATATCAGATAACGTTCTTTAAATTGTTTCTAAGAAGCTGAAATTATAGAAATGAAAATTTTCTCATTTGTTGACTTGTTCACCTGACTGGCTTCTAGTTCAATGTCTCGCCCCTTGTATAAGATTTCTTCCTCAACCTGCTTTTCAAAACTTCTCCATGCACCATCTAAATCAACCAGCTCTGTCTCCAGGGCTTTTATGTCATCTTCCTGTTTAGAACACTGTTTCTCACTGTCCTTTATTGATTTCTTAGCCACGTCTAATTTCTTGAGGTGGTGAGAAGTGTTTTCTTTGGCTTTAATGTATTGAGGCCTTTTCTGATTTAAAAGTGCTTCAAGAGATCTAAAAAGAAAATAAAGTTTGCTTTAAAGTAAATTAAATCTATACTATATAAAGGAAGGAAGTTCTTTTGATCAAATCATACATTTAAAAATAAATTCTAAAAATTAACTTTTAGAGACTGTAAGCAGATCAGTGGTTTCCAGAGGAGGGGCTGGTGGTGGGGGTGGGGGGTTGGGGGACTGAATAGGTGGAGCACAGGGGAATTATCTGAGTGGTAAGCTACTCTGTATGATACTATAATAGTGGACATATGACATCATGCATTTGTCAAAACCTATAGAACTTTATAGCACCAAGAGTGAAGCTTAATGTAATGTGTGCAAATTAGAAAAGCTCACTTAGGAGGTCAAGGGATCCTAGATGGAATATAACCAAAGCATCTACTACATTACCAATGTATGAAACCACCTTACTGAAGGGGGTGGGGAGAAAAGTGCTAACCTAAATAACTTTGAAAATGAGTCACGTCTATAAAACTAAAACAAAAGGAATTGTACATAGGCATTATACTCTAGTTGCTAAAGTTGATCCCCATGAGGATATGTGTTAACAATTCTGGTACTGCTATGTATGATTACTGGAATTGAAAATGAACAGCAAAGGGTAAGATTTCATCCTTTTTGATGGCTGAATAATATTCCATTGTGTATATATACCACATCATCTTTATCCATTCATCTGTTGATCGCCATCTGGGCTTCTTTCCATAGTTTGGCTATTATGGACATTGCTGCTATAAACATTGGGGTGCAGGTGCCCCTTCGGATCACTACATTTGTATCCTTTGGGTAAATACCTAGTAGTGCAATTGCTGGGTCGTAGGGTAGCTCTAGATGAAACTAGATGAAACTGGAGGGTATTATGCTAAGCGAAATAAGTTGGCCAGACAAAGACAATTATCATATGGTTTCACTCATATGTGGAATTTAAGAAACAAAACAGAGGATCATAGGGGAAGGGAGGGAAAAATAAAATAAGACAAAACCAGAGAGGGAGAAAAACCATAAGAGACTCTTAATCATAGGAAACAAACTGAGGGTTGCTGTAGGGGAGGTGGGTGGGGGAAGGAGTAACTGGGTGATGGGCATTAAGGAGGGCATGTGATGTAATGAACACGGGGTGTTATATGTAATTGATGAATAACTGAACTTTACATCTGAAACTAATGATACACTATATGTTAATTGAATTTAAATAAAATAAAATTTAAAAATAAAATAAAAAATAAAATGAACAGCAGAATGTGGAAGCCAGGTTTCTCGCTGTTGGAATGGAGGTTATAGGTAGGCAAGAGAAGGCCAAAATCAACAGTGGTATCAGTTTCATATTATCATGTATTATACAGATAGTACATCATATAACAGATTATCTGTTGACATTCCTGATGTGATGAGAATGACATTTTACTCCATGGCCTTCCTCCTCAAAATCCATAAACCTTACCTTTTTATGAAAAAACTACCAGACAAATCCAAATTGAGAGACATTCTACCAAAAAACCTGACCAATACACCTCAAAATTATCAAGGTCACCAAAAACAAGGAACGGCTGAGAAACTGTCATAGCCAAGAGGAGCTTAAGGAGACACGATGACTAAATGTAATGTGGTATGCTTGATCGGAAACGGGACACTGGGGAAAAATCAGAAAACATGAGTAAAGTATGGACTTTAGTTAATAGTAGTGTCTCAACACTGGTTCATGAATTCTGACAAATGTACCATCTTATTGTGAAAAGTAGGAGAAATTGAGTGTAGAGAATAGGGAACTCTTGTTATCTTTGTAATTTTTCTGTGTATCTAAAAGTATTTCAAAGTAAGTTTTTTTTAAAAAATCAACTTTCAAAGTGTCACTTATATTTTTATTTTTTCTACCAATATACATAAAATCCAGCTGTTAATAACTATTTTTAAAAACTCACTTTAATTCTTTTTCTGTTTGTTGTAGTTGTCTGGTTAGCATTCCATGTTCCTTCTTCTTGGCTTTCACTATGTTTTCATGACGAGAAAGAGACTCCTTTGTGACACTCAAGTCCCTACTCACACGCTCTAACTCAGTGTTCAGGAAATGAATTTTCCTCTCATTATGATATAGTTGGAAAAGCTGTAATTGTATCTTGTTCATTTTCAGTTCTTCAAGGAGACTCTGGTAACGTTCTGCCTATAAAACAGTACAATTCAACAACAGTTAAAAGGGAGTATACTTAAGGTGACTTTTCATAAACTCAACAATAGTACCAAAAAATGATCTCTAAGGAATTAAATTATTTATTATCTATTATTTATTATTCACAACTTATTAAATTTGTGAAATAAATTACTTATGTAATTAAGAAATAGTATTCTTGTCAAAAGTAGCATTATTTGGAGGTTTCTGGATACAGTTTTATAGTAAACCAGTAAACTAGTATATGATTTTATTTTCATATACTCAGTGGTAAGAACAATGAAGTGGCACCTGCTAACCTGGTCTTTGTCCCATTTCTGTCTTGACCTCAGAGTATGGCAAGTCCATTAATATTTCTGACATCAGCTTCCTAATATGTAAACTGAAGGAAGCTCTATGACTTGTAAGGTCCCTAGCAACTTTATTTTTATTTTTTAAAAGATATTTATTTGAGAGAGAGAGAGCACATGCACGAGTGCACCCACATGCGTGCAAGCTGAGGAAGTAGCAGAGGGAGAGGGAGAGAAGCAGATTCCCTGCTGAATGCAAGTCTGCGGAGGGGCTCAATCTCTTGACCCTGAGATCATGATAAATTCAAGGATTCCAGGTAAAATTCCTGCTATAAGATGTAATTTTTCTGTTAAGAGGAATATTACAATTCTAAAATATATGTAAAATGGAAGAATTTCCTTAGCATTTGTACAATTAATAAAGGAATAAAGGGCTGCTTTGAAGGGAAAGCTCCTAATCAACGATGTATTCCAATAGGTAAACAGCCATTTGCCATGACATTGTAAAAAATAGGAAATTCAATGATTCTAACTGTCCTCATAAAGTTTAAAGTTCTGCAACTCTACATTTCTATACACTGTTTCAGCACGTTATGAATATCATAGTCTTTCACTGACACCGTCCCTCTCCACTAACAAAACCAAGGATATACACACACATGTAAAAATACGAAGAAACAGAAACATCACAATGAGAAACACATCCACCTTTCAGTTAATTCTTCAAATATTAATGATTGCCTACTATGTGCCTGACCCTTGTTGCTGGGAATGTAGTAGAGAAGAGGATGGAAACACTCCCTGCTCACATCAGCACTTAAGCTAGTTGTTCTAATGGTGGGGGAGGGGGAATCAGAGAGTAAACAAGCAAACATGATAAACAAGATAATTTCATACAGCAATATATGTTACAAAAGAAACAAGAGGGTAATGCAATAGTACCAGGGAGGGGGTACCAACTTAGATTGGGGTATGGATAACAAATGCCTGCCTGAGACAATATCTTTTTAATGACAACTTGAATGAGAGAGTATTGGCCATGCAAATGTCAGGCACACAGCTATCTAGGCAGGGGAAACAGCCAAAGCTCTGAGCTCGAAGTGAGCCCATTATGTTCAATGAACAGTAAAGGTCAGTGGGTGGGAGAGTAGAGGAAACTAAAACTTGAGAGGTGGGTAGGGGCCATGTAAGTAGGCTGGGGAGGCAGACTAGACAGAAGCACTGCACTGATAGAGGTTTTATGCAAGAGAAAGACAGATTCTGATGTGCATTTGACAAAGATCACTCAAAAGTGCAAAAAATTATCAACCATAAATAAGGCACTATACTAGGCATTGTGAAGGGCACCAAGAAATACCATAGAAGAGTATCTGTAAAGTGTGTCTATGGCTTCTTAGAGGTTCCCAGTACCCTTTTAGGGAGCTCCTGAGGTCAAAACTCTTTTCATAATAACATTAAGACCTCATTTGGTTTTTTCATTGTGTTGACACCTGCACCAATGGTGGGTAAAGCTGCTAGGCTTTAACATAAATAAGGTTTGATATAGAAGTAGATAGGAGATTCTTCTATTAAGCCATATATTAAGGATATTATAAATATGTAAAACAATGTCACCTTTCTAATTAGTTTTAGAAAATGCAGTTATTTTTCATAAAAATGTCATTTATGTCAATGTATAATGTTTACTATCGTAATTTAATACTGACAGTTAAAATATATTCTTAAAATTTCTCAGTTTTAATTTCAAATATAATAAATATTGGTAGATATGACCCACATTAACACAAACTCTTCGGGGACCTTATAAATTTTTAAGAAAGTAAGCGGACAAGATCCAAAAGTTGAAAGCCTCTGTCATGTAAGATATAAACCCCTGAAGCTTATTTTTAGTCGTTAAATAACCAGACATTTTTGTGGTTGAGGTTGTACTGCCTATTAAGGAAAAAACAAAACAATAAAAAAAAACCAGTAGAAACTACATCAAAAAGTTTATTTTAAATGAATAGTGAGTGGGCTTTCTTTGTCTTACATTATTTTTACAACTTGTTAGTAATCCCAAGCCAATACCTAGCAATGCTAACAGACAGAAAGTCTTTGTATCCAAAACTTACTGGTTCCACCATCACAACCTTACCTCTTCTTTCTCTAATTTTGCGTGTTTGCGTTCTGAGGCTACATTTTTTTTCTTATTAAAATTAAACTGTGCATCCTCTTCAGCTTTCTGTAACTTTCTTTTCTTTTCCTCATATTCTCCTATAAGCTCTCCTGAAGTGCTGATTTCCTCAAAAAACTGGGTTCTTTCTTTGGGTTTTTTCATTGAAATCGATTCTACAGTTCCCTTTTAAAAACAGTAAAGCACATCAACATATAAAATATATGGATGTATTTTTAAAATCATGAATGAAATAAACTAGTACAGCTCCTTACCTGAAACACTAGACAGTTCCGTGCTTTGATTATTATGCCTATCTTTTCCAACTCAGCTATGTACACGGAACGACTCACTGGATTATCATCAAAATGAAATTCTGAGCATCCCCCTAAAATAAAAGAATAAAAACTATTATTGGAAGTATAAATACCAGACCTGTAACAACAACCTTTCAAAGTTTAGTAAAATTATTTTTCTTATTGAAGTGGTTAGTTATGCAATAACATACATGTTACTAATAAATGCATATAATTAGTCAACAAATATGCCAAGGAGTATTCTACAGCAGTGAACAAAATGGATGAAAGTGTGGATCTCAAGTTTATACCCCATGATGCAGACAGACAAAAATGAGATATGTAACTACAATAAATATCACATGAGAAAATGTTAGGTGGTAAGGAGAAAAAAGAGAGCTGGGAAGGGGATATGGAAGTCTCTGTGTATGGGGAACAGGCATTACAATTTTAAATAGGATGATGTTATGGTCTGAATGTTTGTGTCCCTTCTAAATTCATATGTAGAAATCCGAACCCCCAAAAGTGATGGTATTAGAAGGTGGGGCCTTTGGGAGGTGATTAAGTTGTGACTGTGGTACCCTCAGGGATGGGATTAATGGGTTTACAAAAGAGACCCCACAGAGCTCCCTAGTTCCTTCCACCAATGTGAGAACATAATGAGATGTCTGCAACCCAGAAGACAGCCCCTCATCAGACCATACTGGCGACCTGACCTTGGACTTCCTGCCTCCAGGACAGTGAGAAATAAATTTTTATTGTTTATAAGCTATTTGTTATAGCAGCACAAACAAAGACAGATGGGCTGGGAACAAGAACAAAACTGAGGCACCACACTTCTGATTTGAATATATGTTACAAAGCCACAGTAATCAAAACAGTATGGCACTGGCATAAAAACATAGAGACCAATGGAACAGAACAGAGAGTCCAGAAATACTGCATGATCTCACATACATGCGGAATCTAAAATAGTTAAACTCAGAGAAGCAGAGAATAGAATGGTGGATGCCAGAGACCAGGAGGAGAAAAAAACGGGGAGATGTTGGTCAAGGGTTACTAAGTTTCTGTTATGCAAGATGGTATGTTCTGGAGATCTAATGTATAGCAATGTGACTACTGTTAACAATACTGTATTATATACTTCAAATTTGCGATGAGGGTAGATCTTAGGTATTCTCACCACAAAAATACACACACATGCACATGCAAAGAAAACAGTAACCATGTAAGGTGATACACATTTAATTAGCTTGATTGTGGTGGTTACTTCACAATGTATACCTTAAATACATGCAATTTTTTAATTAGCATTTCTTTCTTTTTTTTTTTTTTAAAGTAAGTTCTAGGCCCAAGGTGGGGCTCAAACCCATGACCCCAAGATCAAGAGTCACATGCTCTTCTGACTAGGCCAGTCAGGAGCCACTAGATACATGCAATTTTTACCTGTCAATTATACCTCAATAAAGATGGGAAAACATAAATTATGATGATTTATTAGATAAATAGAGCACGCTAGGGAATCTTTACTGTAACAGAGACTTCTGAATAAAAACCCAAAGGAAGTGAGAAAACTCACCAATAAAGGCATCTATGTGGTAATGTGGTGAAATACTTAAGTTACACACTAAGGTATAAGTATTTCCAGAATTATCAGTGACTGAATCTGGGAAAAATTAATAAGACAGTATTTATACATTAGAACATTAAGACCATGTTCTAGCGCACCAGAATGAAATACCAAAAACAAAAAAACAAAACCAAGACATGCCTATTTTATGGAGGCTCTATAAACTCTGAGCATATAGAAAAGATACACGTAAACAACTCTCAATCTTGCTTATTCAGGAAATGGGTTTATTCATGAAATCCCTGTTTCCTGAATAATTACAAAATAAAATTCAAATATTTCATTCAAGTTGCTATTTGGTGGTAGAAAAACTTTCAGTGCAAACCAAAAATATACATATAATCAGTTCATCACTAAGAAAACTAGATACACATTCCAAGAGAACCTCCTTCATTTTAACCTAATAACCAGGTAGAAAAATGCTATTTGACAGCAAGGAAATGTGAACAAATCCATCTGCTTAAAGAAAACTCTTAGTGGGGGATCAAACAGGTTCTATTACTTGCTTCTGAGATTTGCCATCTAAGACAGGAAAAAAACCCCAAATCTCTAGTTTACTATGCCAGTGGAATAACAAATCACACCCTTCAAAAAAAGAAAAAAACAGATGATCTGATTTAACTTTTGAAAAATCAAATGACTCATAAGCAATTATCTACCAAAAAAATACCTCGGATAATCCTTGTAAATGTTTTCTCTTCTCCACTTTCCTCCACATACACAATTTTCACACTTGCAGAAGAAGAGACAGGTCTTCCAATATGTGCTCCATGAATGAGTTCTTGAATATTTTTCACTCTTAAATTAGCTATTTTCTCTCCCATTACAAAACTAAGTGCATCCATTACATTAGATTTTCCTGGGAAAGAAAAGAGAGAGGAAAAAGTTATTCCTTCTTAATAATAAAAAACCTTACCCAGAGTCAAATAAACCAGGCCACCAATGGAAGAGAAATATAGCCAATACACGTTTCAATAGTACTGCCTCGTCTATATTTAAGATGCATGTGACTGAACAATTTTATGTAGATCACTGGTTTCTTCTATGCAGCTAGGGTAGAGTATTAAGTGGCCTAAATTTAAGGATCTAAATAAGGGGATCTAAACCCCAACTCTCTTCCATTATTAAATATTATACTATGGCAAATCATCTCTGAATTTCAGTTATTCTCATTTTATGAATATTAACTATCACATACTTTTAAAAATGGCTAACTATATCCAAGATATTCCCACAGACAATAAGGTTGCTAGAATATTTACAATTGGTGGGAGTTGGTGGTACAGAAAAGTTATACAGAAGGCCTGAGCCTTTTATTTTTATTTTTTTTAAGATTTTTATTTATTTATTTGAGAGAGAGAACATGCAGGAGTGGGGGGAGGGGCAAGAGGGGAGGGAAAGGCAGAGGGAGTGCCTGTATCCTTTTGAATTAGTGTTTTTGTATTCTTTGGGTAAATACCCAGTAGTGTGATTACTGGATCACAGGTTAGTTCTATTTTTAACTTTCTGAGGAACCTCCATACTGTTTTCCACAGTGGCTGCACCAGTTTGCATTCCCACCAACAGTGCACGAGGGTTCCTTTTTCTCCACATCCTCACCAACACTTGTTATTTCTTGTGTTTTTGATCTTAGCCGTTGTGGCAGGTGTGAGGTGATAGCTCATTATAGTTTTGATTTGCATTTCCCTGATGATGAGTGATGCGGAGCATCTTTTCATGTGTCTGTTGGCCATCTGTGTGTCTTCTTTGGAGAAATATCTGTTCATGTTGTCTGCCCATTTTTCAATTGGATTATTTGCTTTTTGGGTGTTGAGTTCTATAACTTCTTTATATATTTTGGATACTAATCCTTTATCTAAATCCATTCATCTTTTGAGCCAGCAATTCCACTTCCAGAAATCTACCTCCCTGATATATGTGTACAACTATACAATGGAAAATACATAGTTATGCAATTCATTATAGGTTTTTTCTAACAGAAAAAGATCAGAAACAACTCAAGTGTCTAGAAATTAAAGGAATACTTGAAGTAACTGTGTAATAGCCACCCAATGGGAGAATTACACAGCAGAAAGATGACAGAAGAGGATGTAATAAGTGAAAAAAAGAGTTTGTAACAGCATATATTGTAAAAAACTAAATATAAACTTTGGCATAAAGAACTGAGGGGCTAGAAATAACAATACATATATATTTGCTTGCATTTGCAAAAAGGGATACTGAAAGATAATTAAGAAATGGTCATTTAGGGGCGCCTGGTGGCTCAGTGATTAAGCGACTGCCTTCGGCTCAGGTCATGATCCCGGGGTCCTGGGATCGAGCCCCACATCAGGCTCTCTGCTCCGCGGGAAGCCTGTTTCTCCCTCTCCCGCTGCCCCTGCTTGTGTTCCCTCTCTCGCTGTGTCTCTCTCTCTGTCAAACAAATAAATAAAATCTTAAAAAAAAAAAAAATTTGGATAGCAAATGCAGTAATTTCTTTGACATTGGCTGTAACAATATTTTTCTAGATAGGTTCCCTGAAGCAAGGGAAATAAAAGCAAAAATAAACCATTGGGACTACATCAAAATAAAAAGCTTCTGCATGGCAAAGAAAATAATCAACAAAACTAAAAGACAACCTACTGAATAGAAGATATTTGCAAATGACATATGCAATAAAGGATTAGTTTCTAAAATAAAGAAGTTATAGAACTCAACACCCAAAAAGCAAATAATCCAATTAAAAAATGGGCAGACAACATGAACAGATATTTCTCCAAAGAAGACACACAGATGGCCAACAGACACATGAAAAGATGCTCCACATCACTCATCATCAGGGAAATGCAAATCAAAACTATAATGAGCTATCACCTCACACCTGCCACAACGGCTAAGATCAAAAATACAAGAAATAACAAGTGTTGGTGAGGATGAGGAGAAAAAGGAACCCTCGTGCACTGTTGGTGGGAATGCAAACTGGTGCAGCCACTGTGGAAAACAGTATGGAGGTTCCTCAGAAAGTTAAAAATAGAACTAACCTGTGATCCAGTAATCACGCTACTGGGTATTCACCCAAAGAATACAAAAACACTAATTCAAAAGGATACAGGTACCCCGAAGTTTATAGCAGCATTATTTACAATAGCAAAGATACGGAAGCAGCCTAAGTGTCCATCAACTGATGAATGGATAAAGAAGATGGGGTATGTATATACAGTGCAGTATTAGTCATTAAAAAAGAATGAAATCTTGCCATTTGCAACATCATGGATGGAGCTAGAGAATATAATGCTAAGCGAAGTCATTCAGTCAGAGAAAGACAAATACCATGATTTCACTCATGTGGAATTTAAGAAACAAAACAAAAGGGAAAAAAGAGAGAGGCAAACCAAGAAACAGATCAAAAAAAAAGAAAAAGAAAAAGAAACAGATACTTAAGTATAGAGAACAAACTGATGGTCACCAGACGGAAGATGGTGGGGGGAAGGGTGAAATAGACGATGGGGATTAAAGAGTACACTTATCATGCTGAGCACTGAGTAATGTATAGAATTGTTCAATCACTATATTGTATACCTGGAACTAATATAACACTGTATGTTAACTATATTGGAATTAAAGTTAAAAACTTAATAAAATTTAAAAAAACATTTGGGTAAATGGTGGATAAGGAACATTTGTCTAATGTCAAAGTAACACTAGTAACACTAGAACACTAGACTAGTTAGAAGGGAAAAACTAATTGTACAGTGGAGTTATCACTGTCACCACTCTAATCCAGGGGTCAATCTTAGCACCACTAGTGGTAAAACAAATAGATATTATGTGATGTAATACAGTGTGAAGTATACAACATCACCTATGATGGAGTCTAATCAAAAACGTTTAGTTTGAACCCATCAACCTTTTAGGTATTGCATTTTTTCAAATGCCTTTTCCTCATCTATCAAGAAATAAAATGGGGGCGCCTGGGTGGCTCAGTTGGTTGGACGACTGCCTTCGTCTCAGGTCATGATCCTGGAGTCCCAGGATCAAGTCCCACATCGGGCTCCCTGCTCAGCAGGGAGTTTGCTTCTCCCTCTGACCCTCCCCCCTCTCATGCTCTTTCTCTCTCAAATAAATAAATAAATAAATAAAATCTTAAAAAAAAAAAAGAAATAAAATGGATCTTTTTTCTTGTGGGAACAGATGAAGATTACTGATATAATAGTGTGGCACATGGATTAAAGTAGGGTAAGACCAAAGGTTGGGAACTCAGCTAAAAGATTACTACATTAATCCAAGGAAGAAATGATGAGAGCCTGAAACAGTGATAGTAGTGGGAATAGAGGGAAGAGGACAAGATTATTAAGGTGGTAGAATTGGCTCAGATTGGTAATGTTCTGGGTGTGACAGGGAGAATTTATAAGGATGAAGGAGAATTCATTTAGTTGGCAGCCATATGGAACTTGGAACTCTGGGAGAAAAGCAATCTGAAGTCCAAGGAACAGCAAATGCTAAGACCCTGAAACAGAAATAAGATTGGTCTATGTAAGGAAGGCAAAAAAAAAAAAAAAAAAAAAAAAGCATTTCTGACTAGAGCATAGTAAATATGGGGGAAGAGAATATTAGAGAAGAGAAATACACAGGGGCCAGATTATAAAGGGTTTTGTGGATCATGGTAAGAAATACTGGATTTTATTCCAAGTGTAGGGGAAAGCCACTGGAGAGTTTTAAGCTGGGCAGTGCTCAGATTTATAGATTTACTTTTTTAGTTTGTTTTTTTAACTGCTCAATCTGACGCTGTGAGAATGAATTGCAATGAGACAAGAAAGAAAGCCGAGGGACATGTTAGGAAGTTATAGCAATAGTCCAAATGAGAGCTCTAGCAGCTTTGACTGATAGCAGTGAAAAGTGGCAAGAAACAACTGGATTCAGGATGTATTTCAGAGGTAGAGTTATTAGGATTTATAGAAGATTAGATGAGGGATGGGGGGTATAGAAGGAGGAATAAAGAATTACTCTAGGTATCTGGTCTGAATGAATGAGTAAATGGTGCCCCTTACTGAGTAGGTAAGACCTTGGAAGAAACAAGTTTGGGCGAAGTAGGGGAGAGGAAATTTACTATTCTTTCTGATTATAGTATTTTTTTTAAGATTTTATTTTTAAGTAATCTCTATGCCCAAAATGGGGCTTGAACTCAACGGAGCCAGCCAGGCACCCCTGATTATTTCACATGTCTACTATAAATAGCAAAAAAAAAATGCTGAATATTATAGCCCTAGATATATAATTTTGTAAGTCAGCAGCATAAGGATGGTATTTGAAGCTATGGGACTGAATCAGATCACCTAGGAAAAGAACATAGGGTAGACACAGACAGAGGATATATTTCCAGGGGGTAGGAGGACTCCAGTGTTTAAGAGACCCAGGGGAGAAGCAGCCAATAACTGAAGGCTTGCCAGTGAAACAGGAGAAAACCTAGTTGGATATAAAGTCAGAAGAGCAAAGAGGCTCAAGGGAGAGATGAAATGTGACCTGCCATGCAACCTAGACAGCAAGACCTTCCCTTGACCAACTTCTTTAAAAACAACCCCAGCATTTCTGATTCCCCTCCCGTTTCTATTTTTCTTCTTAATACTTAACACTTTAATATTCTATATACTTCTCATATTTTGCTGTCTGTCTCTGTGCACTTGAACGTAAGTTCTATATGGGAAGGAATTTTTATCTGTTTACTGATGAGAACAGTGCATGGCACATACTAGGCATTCCATTATTTTTAAACGAATGAAATAGCACTGATAAGTCAAACAGGATGAGGAAGGAAATTGGCCACTGACTCTTACAAGATGTAGGTCAAAGGTGACCTAGGTAAGTGTTATTTCAGTGGAGCTTGGGACTGAAAACTGAATCAAGAGCACTGAGGATGGTTCAGAGTTTTATTGTACTGATAAAATGGGGCAACAGCCTAAAAAGACAGTGAAGTTAAAGGGCTTTTCCCCAAGCATTTCATTATAAAATTTTCAAACACATAAGAAAGTTGAAAATTTCATAGTAAACACCCATATATTTACCACTAAATTCTACAATTAACATTGTACTATACTTTCTTTTCATATAACTATCCATCCTCTATGTCATAAGAGTGATAATAAGGCATGTATTATTGCTAATGAAAATTATCCAGTAAGGGAGGAAGATACAATCCAAAAGAGAATGATAATCACAGAAGCAAAGAACTGAGGAGGGAGCAGGATGTAAATCACAAGTGGAGAGGATAGCCTTAGACTCAGGCACACTTATGGAACTTCCCTGCTAAATAGTCCCTGCTTCAAAGTCTATTTTTTCCATAAAGTTAAATATATCACCCTGGCAAGTACTTACCCTAGGATTCCAACATTATACACCGCTGCTCCCCTACACATGCACTACATTCTTGACAATTTGGGCTACTAACTGTCCCACAAATAGACTCACAAATCTCTAGAAAAATATTCTTTACTCTTCGGGCCAGCTCAAATGGTAAGTCCTCTAGAAAACCTTTCCTTATCTTTACCTCTTCCTGTCCATACCTCCCTAAATCAGATCTAGAATTTTCCTTGCTTAAAGTTCCATAAACAGTGTCATCGGGACTTCTATTTCAATAAGTGTGTCATTTTCTTATACTCCCAATGCCTCGGGAGCAGAAGCTGTCTTATTATACGTATCTTCTTCTGCTTCTAATACTATATATACACAAAAACTATTTGCTAAATTTGAGTGGAAAACATCAAGGTTAAGATTAAAGATGAAATTTTCCCACTACCTACAAAAAAACCAACATTAGATTTACTAAAAACAAATGAGAACATGTCAAATTTTGACAGGTGGTAACAATAAGAAATTATTACAAAAAGAATGACAACTAGCTAAATTGAAGTTTAAGAGAAAGTGAGTATAACAGAAAATTATCAATTGGTTTAATAAAATCTACCTAAATGGGTAATTCTGTAAGATTTTTAAAAAGATGATTTATGAACAAGTATTCAAATGAATATAAATGAATAACACCTATTAAATTAGTCATGGATTAGTATTATACTGAGTTTTGGCCATCGTATAGAAGGAGAATGTGAATAGCCCATGCAAAATTCAGCAGTAAGTAAACCAGAAATTGTTGTTGTGGAGAGATGATATTAAAGGTAATGCTGAAATAATCCATGACTGGCTTTGCATGGTTCTAAGTAAAATCTCTGGGTTACCAGTGATTCTCAGGAGGGGAATGGAGCTTCCAGGGCATGTGGGACAAGAGGAAGTTGTAAAGGCATTTTCACGATAACCTTAAGATATATTGTTAACCACGATATGTATTGTTGAATTAAGAAAAGAAGTAAGATTATTTTGAAACTTACGTTTGGCACTAGTTTAAAAAAGGTCAAAACGCCACTTTATCCGGATCTTGAACGGCAGTGGGCAAGTAATTTAGGCTGACTGCAGTATAAGACTTTACCCAAATACTCATTCAAAATATTACACTGTTGGAAGTACAAAATATAATTGAGCAACTCTTCACATAATCACCAGTTAAAAAGTGAAAATCAACTGCTGGTGGGCCTACTAACCTGATAAATGAGTGGATATACTCATTGTATACTTACCCTTACTTTTTTCAATGTCTTTTTGACAACAGAATCAGTCTGGCCTGAGAGCGCCACAAAGAAGATTTGAGTTAGGAAAAATCTCCAAGTAACTATCATTTTAGACCCTCTACCTGCTGGGGTCATTACATCTATGGATCTTACCACAGTGCAGTAGGGAGCCTGGCCAGGCCTGAACTCAAGTCCAGGCTCTGCCACTTCCTGGGTGACCTTGGAGAGTCATCTGACCCCTCTGAACCTCAGTTGCCTATACTACAAAATGGGATAACACCCACTTATGAGCACTGAAATAGGGATGCCAGAAACTTGGTAAAAGCTCCATGAATGCCGTTACTATTACAAAATTCCTGTGTAGAAGGTTCCTTGAATCCAAACAGTTGTTAAGTCTCCTTAAAACCAATTATTTCCTTCAGCTCTCTCATTTAATCTTTGGATGAGAAAAGGAAGGGGGTGGAGAGGAAAGGTGTAGCAAGACGGAGTCACCCCTGTCAAGCAGGGGCCTGTCTCAAGCAATGAGGTAGCAGGTAAGAGCATTGCAGCTAAGACCAGATGTTACCTAGACCAGCACCAGCTCATGACACACTCAGAACTGATGACCAGCAGAAACAAAGGAGGTCTGCAAAGGCCTAAGACTGATTAAATCCCTTTAAAAAAAGGATTTTTGCAGCAGTGTCAGACTTCTCAGACACTGGCCCCTCTGTGTCTGACCACTTTAAAAAGGCAGAGGGGGAAGGCGGAGCCTGGGTGGCTCAGTCAGTTCAGTGACCAAGGCTTAAAAAAGACTGACCTTCCAAAGGAACAGAGATCCTTCACTGCTTGAACATAATAAGCAGTAAGTGCCCAGCACTGACCCTGACTGAGGCCGTATCTCAACCAGGAACTCACAGACTAACTTCAGGGTGGGTAGGTTAACTTCCTACCTCCGGCTCTATCTTGTTTTTCGTGACTTGTCTTGGGCTTTGCTTGTGTAAGCAGCCAAGTCAAACCCGTGGTGAACTGTCATTGAGTTTGGACTCCCGAACCGGCTTTATAATTATGTCAACCATGCTCGTGACAAGAGGTGACTAGGGCTCAGGGCTGGAGAAGAAACTCCCAAAGCACTGGAAGCCAGAGAGCAAAGGAGGGGAGGGTCCTGGTCAAACCTGGGGTTGGGTGTGGAGGTGGAGGGTCGTGGCCCAGCAGCAGAGGGCAAGGTGGGCACCTGGCGGTGGCGGGCTGAGTACAGGGGGGCGGGGAGCCAAGGTCAGGGTCCAGGCGCCAGAGGGCCGGGGGCTGGGCAGAGGACGTGGGTGGGCACCTGGCGGCGGGGGGCTGGGCAGCTGAAGGTGAGGGGCCGGCGGCAGAGGGGGAGGGTAGGCACCTGGCCCAAGCGCCGGGTGCCGGAGGGCTGGGGGCGGAGGCCGAGGGTCGGGGTCTCGGTCTGGGCCCTGGAAGGCCGGGGGCCAGGCGCTGGAGGTCGAGGGTCAGTGGGCGAAGGTGGGCGCCTGCGGGCTGGGCAAAGGACAAGGGTAGGCACCCGGCGGCGAGGCTGAGGGCCGGGTGGCCGAGGGTGACGGTCGGGCGGTAAAGGACTGGGGACGGGGGGCGGAGGACGAGGGGCGGGCTCTGGGCAGCGGAGAACGAGCATGGGCAGCTGGCGGCGCGGGCAGAGGGTGGAGAGTCGGGCTCCAGGTGCCGGAGGGTCGGGGGGAGGGGGGTCAGGGTCTGGGGTGCGGGCTGCGGAGGGCCGGGGGCTGGGGGCAGAGGGTTGGGGTCAGGCGGCGGAGAGTGGGCCGGGGGCCGGAGGACGATACTGGGCACCCGGCGGCGAGGGCCGAGGCTGAGGGTCGGGGCCCCGAGGAGAGGGGGAGGGGCCAGGCCCGGCGGCGGAGGGCGGGTCGGGGGGCGTGGGGTTGGAGTGAGGCTGGCGGAGGCCCGCGGGCAGCAACCGCCTCAGCCCCGCACGCGAGGCCTCCCTCACGTCCCCTTTGGCAAAATGCGGCCTGGACGAGCCGGGCGGGCAGAGGCTTTCGGGGTCCCAGTTACCGGAGCCATTGGGGCCAATGATGCAGGTGAACCTCCTGAAAGGGCCGATGACTTGGCGGCCCCGCCACGACTTAAAGTTCTCCACGAGCAACAGCTCCAGGTGGCCCATGGCTGCGGCCTCGGCGCCTCAAACCGCTTCCTCACACGCCGGCAGGAAAAGCGCGGGAAGGGCTTCGCGGCGTCTCGCGAGAGGAGAGCGAGAACCCAGCGGGCGCCGCGCCGTTCCTAAGCAACCGGTCTGTTTACGTCTCCGAGGAAACCGGTCTCCGCGCCTTTGGCCAGGTCGCAGAAAGCCCGACAAAAAGCTTGCGAAGCCAGCGCGTATTGCAGGGGAACCATCCTCGCTTGGGCTACAGCTAGTTTTATTTTTGTCTTTTTCCTTTTTCATCTCGCATGCCTTAAAAACCCCTTAGGGTTTCTTCTCAACTTCCAGCCATGGAGCTAGCTCAGCCCAGGGACCTGGAGCAGTACTTGGCTCTGGGCAAGAGGAGGCATAACGAGTTGTGCAGGCAGAAACGGATCTTCAACGCCAGGAACAGGATCATCGGGGTGAGGTCCCCGGACCGGGAGGGCGTGTGCAGGGGGGTGGCGAGGGAGGCGGGCGGCGGGACAGCGGAGGCGAACCCCTGCAGTGAAACCGCTGATGCAGGCACAGCGGCAGACAGCACGAGGTGTGCTGGGGAAGACCAGTTCGTTGTATTGACTACTGACGACGGGCAAGACCTTCGCAGACCCGATACTGCACCCTCTCACCTGCGGGGCAGGCAAATGGAGCCCTGCAGCAGGTAGGGAGGGGGCTTGCCTGCCCTGAGTGGCTCAACAGAGACCTGAGCGTGGGTCTCCTTTCTCTGAGCCAGATTTTCTACACTGCCAGGGACTCCTTCCAGTCTATCCATCTGACAAATGCCGGTGGCGTTCCTCTTTTGTGGCAAGCCTGAGCTGGTGCCAGGAAATGGGGAATATGGCAAACCCTGCCTGACCTTGCAGAGTTCATGACCCATGGAGGAGAGGAGAGGCAAGCACTAAAATGGCCACATTAACGTGCAGTGGAATCAGTGCTGTGAGGGAGGGGAGCACAGGGTGTCAGAGGAGCACAGACTGGGGCCAGGAAAGGAAATCAGAGAGGGCTTCCCAGAGGTGTTGCCTAAGCTGTGTTCTGAAGATATCTATTGACTAAGAGAAAGGGAGAAGGAAGCTCTGGGGACAGGCTGAAGAACCAACTACAAGCAAAGGCATCCAGGTATGAGAAGACCTGAAGTGTACCTAAGACAACAGTGGAACAAGGCTTAAAAAAGATAAGTAGGATTGTCATCGATGGACTAAAATTATCTGGCTGTAACTTGTCTCCCCTTTTTTTCCATTCCTAGGGAGACACAGAAGCCTGGGATGTTCAGGTTCATGACCAGAAGATAAAAGAAGCAACTGAAAAAGCTAGACATGAAACTTTTGGTGAGCATTTCCTGAAGCCTCCCTAGCAGTTTAGGGCTGTGTACCTCTTGACCCAGTCCTCATGTCTTCAAATATGTAAAACTTGTCATTTTCACACTCCTCCTCCTTTTAAGATTTCATAGTTGCTTGTGTTTAAGTAACTTAATGTGTTGATTCTTTCTCTCTTAAAGGGAAAACAGATATTGAATTCTATGTGGGTTGTAGGCAATATATTTTGAGGGTAAATGTACATTTTATTAGTTTTCTTTGAAAACTGGTTATGAAAAACCCTAAACACACACCATTCTCTGCCCAAAAGTTCCAGACCCTCTCCTGGGGACAACTGCTTGCACTAAATGACACACACACAATCCCAACTCACACCCCTGTGCTGACTCGGAGCTAGATATGATAGCTTGGCAGCCCTGAGATAAAAATTTCAAATAGAATTCATTTTCCCACATCAGGTGCAACAATTCCAGCTTATCTTTTTCAAAGCACCATAGGATTTTTAAATTTTTTAAAAGAAGGGGCAGAGGGAGAGAATCTCAAGCAGACTCCACACCCAGTGTGGAGCCCAACTGGGGGTTCAGTCTCATGACCCTGAGATCATGACCTGAGCCCAAATCAAGAGTCAGACGCTCAACTGACTGAGCCACCCAGGCGCCCCTATAAGGATTTTTTTTAAATAGAAAAAAGCAGATGCAAAATTGTATATACCATGGGCTATCAACTAAATGTTAAAATATATTTTAAAAAAATAAGCTTAGAAAAAGACAGAAAGAAAATATACCAAAATGTAAGCAGTGGTGATGTTGGAATGATAGAATATGAATGAAGTTTATTTTCTTCTCTAGTTTCTGAACAGTTCACCTTTTTATGTTATGTTTAAAAATAATTCAAACTTACAAGAACAATAGGACAGGACATACATACCTACTACCCCATTAGATGTTAATATTTTGCCAAACTGGCTTTAGATATCTTATTTTAAGAATTCTTTTTGAGAATTAAATTCTATATATGTATGTATGTATGTGTATCTATGGCTATAGATATATAAATGCTATAATGTATATCTAAAAATGTATAAATGTTTAAATGTATACATAAGTATATATAAACCCTACATATGTGTATGTATAGTTATAGATAGATAGAGCTCTCCCCCACCTCATCGTCCCTCCTCCTCCCTCCTCAGACAGATACATCATTTCCATGCATGTTTCTTGTAATATTGTACTATTTATATACATATTCATGATGATATAAAAATTTTTGTGTGTGTTTTAAGATACAATTTTGTGTGGGTGTTTTAAAATTTCACCTAAATCTTACATAAATACATCGAATGGATCCTTTTGCAACTTTTTTTATTCAACATATTTTTAAAATTAATCAGTCATGGGGTGCCTGGGTGGCTCAGTCAGTTCAGTGACCGACTCTTGATTTTGGCTCCTTGCTCAACAGGGAGTCTGCTTCTCTTCCTCTCCCTCTGCCCCTCCCCCCCCCACTTGCACAGTCTCTCTCTCTCAAATAAATAAAATCTTAAAAAAAAAAATAAAATTAGGGATGCCTGGATGGCTCAGTCGGTTAAGCATCTGCCTTTGCCTCAAGTCATGATCTCCAGGTCCTGGGATTGAGTGCCGAGTTGGGCTCCTTGCTTGGCAGGGAGTCTGCTTCTCCCTCTGCCTGTTGCTTCCCCTGCTTGTGCTCTCTCTCTCTCTGACAAATAAATAAATAAAATCTTAAAAAAAATTAATCAGTGATCTACATGTAGAATGTTCTTTTTAATTATCTTATGATATTTTGTTATATGAATTAACCACAATTTCTTTATTCATTCCCCTCCCGATGGCTGATTTAGATTTTTTCCAAACAATGCTGCAATGACTATCCATGTATTATGTCCCTAGTGTACGTAGGTGAGAGATACCTAGAAGTAGAAATGGTAGGTCATTGGTGTGCATGTTTTCAATTTTATGGGATATTTATTGGCAAATTGCTTTCCAAAGTTATAAGTGTACCAAGTTGCACTCTCCCAAGCAGTGAATGAGAAATCTTGTTTCCTTACTACCCTTACTAATGTCCTTACTAATATATGCTATTATTAGCATTTTAAATATTTTGCCAATTTATCAGATGGTTCCCATCTTGTAAGGCCAGTCATCTTTTCAGAAGCCTTTTGATCATTCAGGTTTCTTTATAGTGATTTGCCTGATCCTATTCTTGGCCTACTTTTTGCTTTGGTTGTTTGGTGGGTTGTTTTGTTTTGTTTTGAGAGAGTGCATGCATGAGGAGGGGGAGGGGCAGAGGGAGAGGGAGAACCTTAAACAGGCTTCACATGGAGCACAGAGCCTGACTTGCATCGTGATCAGTCACGACCTGAGCTGAAATCAAGAGTCAGTTGCTTAACCAACTGCGCCACCCAGGCGTCCCTGTTTGGTTTTTTTAAACTGATTTGTAGGGACTCTTTACATATTCAGAATACTAATTCTTTGATGGCTGTGTTACCTTTTCAGAGGCTTATATTACTTTAGAATCACTAAAAATTATTTTTTAAAGCGGATTCAAATTTATTTTTTCTCCGAACCTTAATCTTACAGATATGCTCTATTTCTTCCAGCTGCTGAAATGAGGCAAAATGACAAAATCACATGCATATTGGAAGGCCGGGAAAGGCGAGATAAGAGAAGCCTCTGTAAAGCCATCAGTGACTTCCAGCAGCACTTCCAGAGGCCAGAAACGCGCCGTGAATTTGACCTATCAGACCCCTTAGCGCTTAGGAAAGATCTTCCAGCTAGGCAGTCGGATAATGATATTCGGAATACAGTATCAGGAATGCAGAGATTCATGGGAGAGGATTTAAACTTGTGCGAGAGGAAGAAATTCCAGGAGGAACAAAACAGGGAATGGTCCTTGCAACAGCAGAGGGAGTGGGAGAAAGCCCGCGCCCACCAGAGATGTGCAGGTAATGCAACAAGAAGGACAAACTGGTCTCAGTACTTTCTTCAACAGATCGGCCCCCTGGTCTTTTCCCCCGCTTCAT
Organism: Leptonychotes weddellii; assembly: GCF_054177405.1. Classification (NCBI taxonomy): domain Eukaryota; kingdom Metazoa; phylum Chordata; class Mammalia; order Carnivora; family Phocidae; genus Leptonychotes; species Leptonychotes weddellii. The sequence goes on from NC_138373.1 coordinate 156,242,815, forward strand.
TTTTGTCTCTTAAGTCCTACTAATGTGCTGTGTTGGCCAGAGTCAGCCTACATTCTAGGATTTGAATGTCTTCAGTCACATGTCAGTTGTGCAGGGGACCGGCTCTGAGCTTGCACTCTGAACCCGGGCTCCCGCGGGGTGCTGGGGTGCACAGTACCTTGGAATGCACCCTGCCCTTGGGGTGCTCACAGTCTGCTGGGAAGACATTGGAGAATACACGGGTGCAGCCGGGTTGTCTCAGGGCTGTGCTAGATGTCCCTACAGGGTCTGAGGGGTGTGGCCGAGGGCACCCTGGTCACATGTCCTCACCAGGACCCTCTGGGCCCAGGGATCCTCTCTGACAGAGCCTCCACAGCAGGAAACAGCCTCTCTCCTGGAGGGCGCTGCAAGGCCAGCACATCCTGCTGGCACTCCGGTGGCCAGCATTTCTGCTTTACCAGGGCCTCTGCGTGGGGACTCCCAGCAGCTTCTGATCTCTGGCGACTTCTCGTGCCAGGAAGACGCTGTAATGGAGAGGACAGTGTCACGGCTCTCGTGCACGTGCTGGCGGGGTGACAGGACACAGAAGTGCTTTGGTGAAGACCAAACAGGAGCTGTGACAGGGAGTGAGGCCCCCTCACACGCTCCCAACTCCCCCAACCCCAGCCTTGCCTCTCTGGTGGTTTCCCTGCAGCCTCCCTGGGCAGCTCGTCCTCCTCCCAGCACCCCTCCCCTCTTCTCTTCTCTTCTCTTCTCTTCTCTTCTCTTCTCTTCTCTTCTCTTCTCTTCTCTTCTCTTCTCCTCTCCTCTCTCCTCTCCTCTCCTCTCCTCTCCTCTCCTCTCCTCTCCTCTTCTCCTCTCTTCTCCTCTCTTCTCACTCTGCTCTCCAGGAGTGATGTCTCCCCATATGGCCCACCCCCACCAGACTTCTGCCCTCGTCCTGCCCCGAACCTGCCTGGCCACTGTCACCAGGACCTCCACGCTGCCCCACCCAAGCTCGGTTTTCAGACCTCTCCTTCATCTGCATCCTGTGCCATCGTGGATTACCTCCGCCTCCTGGGAATACTCCTTCGACTGGCTTCCAGGACACACCCTCAGTCCCATGCTCCTCCCCAGGCCCTTTGCTGTTTTCTCCTCTCCTTCCAAACCTCCAGATGTTGTTGCTCACTGGGGCCCTCTGCACCTCTCCTCTCTCAACCACGCTTGTTCTCTTGGTGATCTTAGCTTGTCTAATGGGTTTAAATACCACCCATAGGCCATCATTCCCCATATTTACATCTCCAGCCTGGACTCTTCCCTGAATTCAGATGCATACATCCAGTCACCTCCTGATGTCTATCTGCTCTTAGGTGTCTAATAAATTATCCAAGGCAATACAAGACTCACTGACCTTCCCCCCAAAGCTGACCTTCCACCTCTGTCAATGGGAACTCCACTGTTCGAGTTGCTCAGGCCCCAACCCCAAGCATCTTGATTCCTTCCTTTCTCTCAAATGCCACATCCAGTCCAGCAGCAAATCATCTCAAACTGCAACTACCTCCCTCCAGCTCCACCATGACCATCCTGGACCAAGCTATCAACATCACTCTGTGGGATTATTGCAATAGCCTCTAAGTGGTCTCCCTGCTTCTGCCCTTGTCCCTCTGTAATCTCTTCTCAATCCAGTGACCAGAATGAACCTGCAAAAAATTAAGCTAGATCTTTTGCTCAAAACCTTCCAATAGCTTCTCATTTCACTCAGAATAAAAAACAGATTCATTTCAAGGACCAACAAGGTTTTCACAGTCTGGACTGATCTCCTCCCACACTGCCTTTCATTCATCCCACCCTTGCCACCTTGGCTTCCTCACTTAGAATGTTAAGTGTGTCAGACTCACTTCTGCCTCAGGGCCTTTGCACCAACTGTTTCCTCTGCCTGGAAACATTTCCCTATATATCTGCATATCCTGCCCCTTATCCTTCTACAGGTCTTTGCTGAAATGCCATCTTATCAGAGAGGTCTCCCCCGACCACTATTTTAAATGGCAACCCTGTACCCTCCCCCATCCCCACACTCTCTTATCCACTTCTCCATAGCACTGATTACTGACATACTGTATGGTTATGTATTTGTCATCCCTCTCCCTAGTAACCTATCCCAAGCTCAATGAAGGCAGGAGATTTAGTCTGTTTTTTTCACTGCTCGATCTTTAATTCTTGGCACATAGATACCTGTTGAAAAATGCATTCATAAGCCTTTAAAAAAATCTCACCCACTTCCCAGGTTTCCATGTCTGGCTGAGAGCTTTTATCTCAGCATTGGTCTTGCTCCTTGAACTGCCCCCTGGACATATCCCCAGGCACCTCAAAACATTCTGGAAAGTAACCCTGAATTTCTCTCTGGCTCTGCTCCTCCCTCCAGTGAATGACACCTCCATCCCTAGTCAAACCGCAAACCTGGGAGTCCTCCTTGAACCACTCTTGTCTCCAGGCCACCCTCAACTCCCATCCTTCTACCTCCTGTGTGTATTTGGAACTGTCCATTTCTCCCATCCCTGCTGTCACCATGGTGATCCAAGCCACCACCTTTTTTTTCACCTGGAGGGACCATGCCGAGGGCTTTCTAATTGTCCTTAATTTTCTTTCTTGTCCCCTCAGTCTATTCTCAACATAGCAGTCAGAGCGCTACTTTTTAAACAGTGTCAAGCTGGACAGTGTCACCCCCACTCCCTCCATTCCAGCTTAAAACCCTCCAGTGGCTTCCCATTACGTATGGAATAAAATCCTCGGCTCCCCCTGGCAGAGCTCCCTTGCCCATTGTGAGGATGACTGATCAGTGCCCCGGCCCAGGACCACAGCCAACATCAGCAATCCCCGGTGGTAATGCTAACACCCCGTGCCCACACCCAAGAGCTTTACCTGAATCCCCTGCTCTGTGGATGAGGGCAGGGTAAGAAGAGATGCTCTGCGTGCCTGGGAAGGAGCTTGGAGTGGGCACGCAAGGTTTGACTGCGTTTTGCTTCCTTTTCAGAGGACCTCTACTTGAAGACAAGGCTGCAGTTTGATGAAAGAGCCAAGCATTTACAGAATCTGGAAAGCGCCACCAGAAAGGCAGTGTGCACAGCTGTGAAAGAATTCAACAAGAGCCAGGTACACCCCAGGCTCCGTCTCGGGGGTGAGGACACGCACAGGGCCACTTCCCCGGGGGTGCCCCAGCCTCCTGTGCCCAGCTCAGCCCTTCACCGGCTCACACCACACCCCGACAGAGCCCTGCCAGGACTGCCCAGTTACAGAGATGAATGGACCCAGTCCCTGCTCCTGAGCTCTGAATCGGGGTGTGAAATTCAACAAAACTAGTCATGTGAGCCTGGGGTGTGGGGGTGGGGCCTCAGTTGACCCTCTAAACCTCAGAGCCTTCTCCAATACCGAGGACTATGACATCTACCTAAACAGATGCTACCTAGCGCTGCTCTGACAACTTGTGGTTTCACTTCCTCTCTATCACCTCTCAGAGCTCTGGTCCTTACTGAGAACAGGTCCATGGGTGCTCATTAACAGGAGCAATTATTATGGTGATGATTAACACAAACTCCTGGCGCCTCCTGACACCTCCCTCCTCTCTAAACTCTGTAGGGCCTCCTTCCAAACACTCCTCCTCACCTGGCCATTCCCTGTTCTCTATTCCTTTTGTTAATTAGATGCCCCCCCCCCGATTTTCTTTTCAAAAGTGATTATACTTCCTGGATGGGATGGGGGCCACCCCCGATTCATTTAGCCCACGAGCTGGTTGACCAGAACTATGGTCTGTGAAGTAGGGTGAGCGGATGATGCACCAGAGAGTGGGAAGGGAATAGGAGAATCCTGCCTCCAGTATTTATTTTTAACCTCATCATTTTTAATCCCCGTGTTAGTGTGTGTGTGTGTGTGTGTGTGTGTGTGTTATGAAGTACATGCTGTTTGTATGATCTAATAGTATCGCATTGTGAACTAAAGATATTGGAGACACAAGCTCAAAAATGTCCTACTGGTGGGACATTTATGTCATCCAAGAATCCTGGAGAGGCCGGACCAGAGACCAGAGAGAATGTTGGTTTTCAGTGGGGCAGCAAGGGGAGGGGTTGTGGAGGTCTGAGGAGGGCGCACTGCTTGGGGGGGCGGAGCCCAGGGACAGACCAAGGCCCCTGGAGCCCAGGTCACAACCAGCAGCCTGCAGGAAATCCTAGACATCACCTGGTCCTTGCCCTTCATTTTGCAGACAACGCCTAAGAGGAGAGGTCATTTGCTCCCAGCCCTGCAGAGAATTCCTGGCGGATGGGGCTCTTGATTCTCAGTGTACTGTGACTGCTCATCCATTCTTTACTCGCTCAGTTCTCTCAACAGGTTATTTATTAGCCCTCTTGCTGGGGACTGTTTTTGTTGTTTTCTGGAAACCATGTTGCTGCACTAGTTGATGTATTTATTCATTCAGTGACTTTTTTTTTTAAAGATTTTATTTATTTATTTGACAGAGAGAGAGAGACACAGTGAGAGAGGAAACACAAACAGGGGGAGTAGGAAAGGGAGAAGCAGGCTTCCCGCGGAGCGGAGAGCCCGATGCGGGGCTCGATCCCAGGACCCTGGGACCATGATCTGAGCCGAAGGCAGACGCCCAACGACTGAGCCACCCAGGCACCCCCATTCAGTGACATTTTTAGTGAGTACCTACAATGTGCTGGCACTCTCGGCTCCCCCAACTCCTCACGTGCACACCACGAGGCGACACCATGGAAAATGCCCCCTGTTCGGGGGAAAGCCCCCTGTGGCTTCTGCAGCTCAGTTCCTGACTGGAAACAGGCTTTGTCCATTAGCCTGGAATATTAATACAAAGGTCTAGGTAATGGTCCTCAGGAGCAAATCCGAAGCGGGTCAGTCCAACTCAGCAGAGGAGGCACACATTGGAGAGTCTCCCTCGGGGAGGTGAGGCCTGCTCCTTTTGTTAGACGTGTGTTGTGGTGTCAGGGTTAGGGGCAGGCCCTGGGGCCCAGCTGGGCAGGGACAAGACCAGGCTCTTGTCTGCCACCCTGAAAAAGCCAACCAAGTGCCTCAGTTTTGTCATCTGCCGAGTGGGGATGATGATGACACCCACCTATGCCAGTCAGGAGTGGGCTAACTCATGCTGGCGTGGGTGGGAAACACTTCCCAAATCTCAGTCTTGGTGCGCCTGGGCAGCTCAGTCGGTTGAGTGTCCAACTCTTGATTTCGGCTCGGGTCATGATCTCAGGCTCCTGGGATCAAGCCCCACATTGGGCTCCATACTCAGTGGGGAGTCTGCATGAAATTCTCTCTCTCCTCTGCCTCCTGCTTGTGCACGCATGCTCTCTCTCTAAAATAATAAATAAATCTTAAAAAAAAAAAAAAAAGAAGTCACCACTGTTGTGAATCACTCTGTTGGGGCTTCTTTGTGGCCTATAGCAATCCCGGGGTGACCGGGGCCATTGGGAGGGGCACAGAGCCTTGCCCTGAGGTGAGTGAGGCCAAGCCAATGGGAGATGGTGGCCTAACCTGAGGAGACGGCTCCCGGCTTTGGCAAATTAGTGCAAACACCTGCAGTTCTTACACACACAGCCAGCAGGTGGGGATTCCCTCAGCCCAGCCCACATGCCCATTGTCATCAAGGCAGCCTGGGTCCAAGGGCCTCCCCACATCCATGCCTGACGAGTCTTCTGCCCCCACCCCACCTGTCCCATGTGCACGTTAGCAAACTCTTCCAAGTCAAGGGCTCCCAGCGAGATGTGCTCACCTGTGCCTCAATCCCCATGGGGTCACTCAGGGCATCTTCCTTAATGTCTTCCCACGTGCAGGCCACCGAGTCACTGGAAAGGAAAATTCGAGAGAAAAAACAGGAACAAGAAGACAACCTGGCTGAGATCTCCAACCTGCTGCGTGGGGACCTGCTCTCGGAGAACCCACACCAGGCAGCCAGCTCCTTTGGGCCCCACCGCGTGGTTCCCGACCGCTGGAAGGGCATGACCCAGGAGCAGCTGGAGCAGATCCGCCTGGTTCAGAGGCAGCAAGTCCAGGAGAAGCTGGTACCCACCCCCTCCCCTCCTCACAGAGCCTGCACACGTAGCCCTGGGCCACCCTCCTGCTGCCTTCCTCCAGCATCGGGTTATAGCTGCTGCCATACTCGTCCCTAGAGGAAGCCCTCAAGGAGTTTCTGTTCTGGGTCGGGGGCACGGGGAGACGAGAGTCAAATAACCCCACACATGAGTGATGTGCTTGGGTGGACGTAAGGCTGGGCCAAGGGGATGGAGGATTTGGGGCTTGAGGGGGGTCACCAGGAGACTAGGAAGTGATGTTGGAACAAAGACTTGAAGAAGGGGAGGGAGTGAGCCACGCAAATATCTGGGGAACGACCACCAGGCAGGGTGAGATTCAAGGGCAAAGGCCTTGAGGCAGGACCAGCTCAACCTGTTTAGGGAAGAGTGAGGAGCCAGGTGGCTGGAGGTGGAGTGAGGACAAGGACAGGAGGAGGTCTGGGTGGTGGAAGGTCAAGGTCCTGGCAGTCCACGGGGAAGACTTGCCTTTTTCTGTGACTGATGGGAAGCTCTGGAGGGTTTTGAGCAGAGGAGTGACACGCTCTGACTTACATTTCGCAGGATCCCTCTCGCAGCTGTGTTGAGGAAGGACTGCATTGGGGTGGGGGTGGGGAGAGGGATCACTGGGGAGGCTGTTGCAGTGGTCAAGGTGAGAGATGGTGCTGGCTGGGTCCAGGGCACTGGCAGCGAGGGTGCTGAGAAATGGTCAGATTCTGGATCTATTCTGAAAGTAGAGAAGACAGGATTGGTTGAAGGGTTGGGTGTGGCATATGAGACCCAGAGGAGGTAAGGATTACTCCACGCCTTCTGGCTTGAGCAGTGAGAAGGATGGAGTTGGCATTTACTGAGATAGGATGATTATGGGAGGAGCAGGTTGGTAGGTGGAGTAGAAGTCACAAGTGCAACTTTGGGTATGTTATGTGTGCAGTGCCTATTAGACATCTATATCTGTTAGGATTCTGTGCCTGATCATGGCAGAAAACCCTGACTAACAGCATCTTAAATAAAATAGAACTTGTCTCTTGCATGGAGACCAAATCCTTAGGAAGATAGTCCAGGGCTGGTATGGCAACTCCATGGTCATTGACTAATGTTTTGCCATCCTTGGCACCTGGCTCCCACTTCCTAGTGCAAGCTGGCTGCTTGAGCTCCAGCCATCACATGCATATTCCACCTAGCAGGAAGAGTGCTCGCTTTGGCAGCACATATACCATCTAGCAGGAAGAAGGAATGAGGAAGAACACTTTAAGGACACTTCTCAAAAGTTTCATGGGACACTTCCACTTAAATTCCCTTGGATAACACTTAGTCACAGGGTTGCCCCAAAGTGTAAAGAAGATTAGGAAATGTAGTGTTTATTCCAGGCCGTAAGGTGCTGGCAGTTGTTTTATTAAGGAAGAAAGAAAAAATGGCTACCGGAAGACAAGTAATATTTTCTGCCATGACGTCCCAGTAAAGCCAGCAGCTGGAGTTCAGAACGAGGTCCGGGCTGGAGACAGAGGCAGAGAGATATGGCCACACAGACAGTGTTTAAGGCAGTGAACCTGGCTAAGGTGAGTGAAGACAGAAGGGGTCTGAGGACCGAGTCATGGGACAGCCCGCACCCCCACCATTGTTTAGGGAGAGTGAAGGGGCTGGAGAAGGGAAGCCAGGGAGGGAGGAGGGGCCCAGCAGGGGAGCCCCTGGGTCAGACAGTGCCACTGGGCTGCTGGCTGAATGCTGGATCCAGGTGGCAGTCCCTGGCGCCTCCCTCTGGAGCATCCTTGGAGGAGGGGCGGGGGAGACAGAAGGTCACAGGCAGGAAGGAAGTGGAGACCACAGGTGCAGACAGCCCTTGCAAAGTGTTTTGCTCTAAAGGGTGCAGGGAAAGGGGGTGGTAGCCGGTGGGGACACGGGGTCAAGAGAAGGTTTTGGCTTTCTGATTATAGAAGTAACAGCGTACTTGTCATTCCACGAAGACAACACAGTAGAGAGGGGGACGTTGACACCAGCAGGGACCTGCGGGAGCCCGTGGCCCGGGTGGCAGACGCACAAGGCCCTGGCAACAGTAGCTGATGCTCGGGGAGCCCAGGCTGATCATCCTTGGCCGTGGGCGTGGGGCGTGTTGGCGGGGCAGCATGTGGAGCCCCTATTTCCTGGAGAAACAGGAAGGGAGGCCAGCAGCTGAGGGGGAGGGGGTCCATTTGGGGGTTTGGGGATGGAGAATGGGGTGCCAATGGTCATCTAGGAGAGCCGGAAGGCAACGGCCTAGGGGAAGAGGGCAGGATGGCCAGGCAGAGCCGGGGGCCCCCTGGAGGCTGAAGGTCATGAACTTGAAGTATCCCCAGTGAGCGTGGTCAGGTGCCCTGGCCACGCTCAGCTGTAAGGGGTCCATGCTCAGGGCCTGCTCGCAAGTCTGACCAAGTGAGAGTTTCAAGGGCACCAAGGGTGTCTGCCAGGGGGTGTCAGCCATGGACGTTGGGCTGAGCAAGGAGGGACATGAAGACGCAAAGAGTGCCGGGACTAGGAAGTGTGCGGTCAGTGGGTAGGAGGGCCCGGCATGGGGTGAGGGATGGAATAACTGTTGAAATCAGGGGACTGGAGAGTGGGTGGAAGAGGCAGATCAGAATGGTGGAGATTAGGACCCTTGAAGATGGTGACCCTAGGGAGGCTGGCATTCTTGGTAATGACAAGGTGGGGGCAGAAGTCCTCAAAGTGGGGTCTCTGGACCAGCAGCATCAGCATTGCCTAGGAACTTGGGAGAAATGCAGATTCTCAGGCCCCGCCCCAGCCTCCTGAACCAGAATCCCTGGAGCGGGGCCCAGAGTCTGTGGCTAGGAAAGCCCCCCCCCAGGGGTTCTGATGCCTGTTGGAGTTCGAGGGTCACTGGTAGGCTGTGCCCAGGGGGTGACAGCTGACGGGTTGGCCCTAGGTCTTTGGAGAGGAGAGGGACTGGCTGAGAAGCCAGGGAAAGGAAAGTTCTCAGGCCTGCAGGGTGGGCGGGGCTGCCCCAGGGTCAGCAGATGACCACCTCGGGTGGGACGGCAGGTACCTCGGTCAGGCGAGTATAAGGGGAGGGGCAGCAGCCTGGCTCAGGGAATGAGGAGCAGGTGGGACATCTCCCCTGCCTGGTCTCCTCCAGGCCCAGAAGGTCAAGTGTGTGGGAGCGGGAGTGGGGGGCAGCCAAGGCTGAGGCAGGGAAGTAGCCCAATGTGGGAAGAGCTCCGAAGTTGGCATCAGATGCAGGGAATGTTGGTCCCCCTTGCAAGGCCCTGCTCTGTCCTTCTCTCTTGCGATTCAGCTCAACTATCTGGCAGGGAAGGTTGACCATCTGTCCGGAAAGCAGCAGCATCTTTGTCGAAAATGAAGACAGAAAAACACAAAGGGGAAAAACACCTACAATATGTCTCACCACTCATAAATACTCCCCTGCCCTGCACCCTTGTATGCCCCCCCGGTGCCCTTCCCTCCTGCTGCCTCTTTCACGTAGGGAGACCGTTTGAAAAACGGAGATCATGCAAAGAATAGTTAGGTTGCCTGTCTCTGAGTCCGGGGCAAGTATGTCCCCATGGCATTCTCTATTCTTCATGAAAGCATCTTGTGTCATGACTCAGGGCAGCTGTGAGCAGCCTCATTTTACAGGAAAGGAAACTGAGGTTTAGACAGGCAAAATGACTCACCCTGTAGGTGACAAAACCAGGCGCTAGCCTCGGCTTAGTCCCTGGGTGGGGGGCCGGGGCCTCTGCCAGCCCGTCTGTGCCTGGTGGTCTGTTGACCCAGGACTGCGGGGCCACTGGACACTCTAGCCCTGCTCATCGGGTGGCCGGGAACCCTTCCCTGAAACCCATGGAATGGAAGGAGGCGTACTCATCCTCAGACCCGGCCCCACCTGCTTTTGCTTCCTTTTGCCTGTAGAAGGGTGAGCTGACAAAGTAATTTATACTCAGGATGGCTGATAAAACTACTCAGGTTTCGGGGAGTGGCCCCTTCCCTCTGCATTCATCCAGTTGCCTCTTCGAAGGCTCAGTGGTTTTTATAGAGGGGTCTGGAAGGCAATGGGGAATGAACTGAGATGCAGAAATTCACCCCCAAGATCGTGAGCCCATTGTCGGGTGGGGCTGTTGCTTCCGTATGTTCTAGAAGCGACCGGGTGATCCCAGTGTTCGGCGGCACGCCCCACTGGTGGCATCCGGGGTGGGAGGCCCTGCCCTCGGAGCCCTGGGCTGGCCGCTGCTGTCCCTGCAGGCCTCAGAGGGCCGGCTGACACCTTCCAAGTGTGGGAAGCGCCTGGGCCGCCCGGAATGATGGCAGGTGGGGGTGGTCTCCTCTGATTTCCCGCATGATGTTGCTCACCCACCTGCCCCCCCACCGCCCGAGCCTCAGTTTCCCTAGCTGTAAGATGAGAGGCCGATTCTCCTGATGATCCCCTGGATCTCTTCCGGGTCTGGGGACGGGTGGTGGTGAGTCACCTCTCCTCCCTCCAGAGGCTTCAGGAGGAAGAGCGGCAGCGAGACATGGACTGGGACCGTCGGAGGGTACAGACGGCGTGCGCTGCTCTGCTCAGGGAGCGGTGGCAGCAGCACCAGCAGCGAGACCTGCGCCGGGCTCTGGACTGCAGCAACCTCGGCCTGGCCAAGGAGCAGCGTGCGCAGTGAGGGCCTGGGGGCACGGGGGAGGAGGGGTCGGGGTGGGGGAGCAGGCAGCACGTGGGAGTGGAGATCCGGCTGAGTCGTGGGGAGGGTCAGAGCAGGCCGTGTGGGCCCACCCTCCCTGAGTCTTTCCCACCCAGAGGCCCAGGGCCCGTGCTCTGGATCTCCCTGGGGGCCCCCTAGCAGCCGTGGCTTGGGCGGCACAGCCCCCCGGTATAGAATTCAAACAGGAAGGGGAGAAGGGCTGAGAGCCACAGGCCAGAAATTAAGGGCTTGGAAACCACCGGTCCCGGCACTGGCCAGATGACCCACTCTGGGAGGCGCTTGTGGGGACACTAGTGACCCCCAGTGGCTCAGACGTGGGGGCTGGTGATGGAGTACACAGAGGGCACGGGAGCCCCAGGGGAGGGCACTGGGTGAACCTGGGGGAGTCGGAGGGCTTTTCCCAGGAGGCTGCGTGGCTCAGACCTGGTGGGAGGACGGTGGCAGCTACCCAGTGCGGCGAGGGGCCTCCCAGGCTGCCCAGGGCCAGCTGGAGTCTCTTCGCCATACTGACAGACCCCAAGAGCTGTTCGCAGTTCCGCCTACAGAAGACGTCAAATGCAGATCCGTCG